>NC_091296.1:38136128-38333628 GCF_038502225.1 Cherax quadricarinatus | reverse complement strand
GGACTGATGACACTGGAGGACAGAAGGGTCAGGGGAGACATGATAACGACATACAAGATGTAGACAGCCTGTACTGTCTGCACAGACAGCCCATACTGTCTGCCAGCTTAGTTCATATTTCGCGCCACTCAGGTGCTGCCCTCTGTAGCCAGGCCTCTAGGCAGGCACGCCAGCCTGCCGGCCCATGCCTCCCTCTCACTCACACAGCGGCCTAGCAGCAAGACACAAGTACTCCCAGCTCTCTCTCGTGGGCATGGCCCTGCCCGGGCCATGGGTACAAACACACAAGCCTGTGTACCCACTACGACATTATTAATAAACAAAGAAGCCTCCGAAGACGTATCATTTAACTCTCCGCTACCAGAATACCAAATAATCTTTTTCGTTATAAAGATACTGCGGGGAATAGACAAGGTGGACAGAGATAGGATGTTCCAGAGAGGGGACACAGGGACAAGGGGTCACAACTGGAAGCTGAAAACTCAGACGAGTCACAGGGACGTTAGGAAATATTTCTTCAGTCATAGAGTTGTCAGCAAGTGGAATAGCCTAGCAAGTGAAGTAGTGGAGGCAGGAACTATACATAGTTTTAAGAAGAGGTATGACAAAGCTCAGGAAGCAGAGAGAGAGAGGACCCAGTAGCGATCAGTGAAGACGCGGGGCCAGGAGCTGAGTCTCGACCCCTGCAACCACAATTAGGTGAGTACACATATCCAGACTCACTCATGCACTCCCCCCCCTTCCCACATCTCACTCCTTCCCCTGATCCCTCCCCCTCTCCACCTCTCCCTTCTTCCCCCTCTCCCTCTCCCACTCACCCACTTGCTTCTCCCCCTCTCCACTCCTCTCCCACATAGCCACAGTTCCTCCTCTACCTCCCCCCCCCACAATCTCACATACACACTAATAACCTAACACACAGAATTACATAGGTTTCCCACTCTGAGGAAATCAGGATAAAACAAAAATGGGTTGCCAGAGAGCAACAATAAAAACCAAGGGACAGGAGGAGGAAGCTGCAAAGGAAGATTTGGCAGCAGAGCTCATAAAATGGGAACAGGAATGGGAAAAGAAACTAGAAGAACTTAGCATGAGAATGGAAGAGAGGATAGATATGGAAAGCAGGAAGTGGGAGGTGCAAGTCAATGCAGCAGAGGCCAGGATACAGAGTTTAGAAGAGGAACTGAAAAATCTGAAACAGCCTAAAGAACAAAAGAACATTTTGGGATTGACAACAGAGACTGCTACCTTAGTCACAAACAAGGGGACTGTACGGAAAGAAGGAGCAAAACTGCATGTAGAAGCTCTATCAGTGGAGACTGTAGTAAGTGAAAGAGCTAAGCTATATGTGGACGCCCTAACAGACCACAGCAGAGCCCAGGGAAAGCCGAAAGGGAAAATGACAGGTCACTGAGCCCAAGTACATCAGCTAGTGAAACTGAAGAAAGGAAAGCTGCAATGGAGGAAATCAAATTAAATGAGGGGATACACAGGGATATGCAGTGGGAGAATGAAAGGGTGAGGTCAGTCTTTGTGTATGGGCTCCAGAAAGTTGAAGGGGAAACATATGAAGCAAGAAAACAAGGGGGAAAAAAGCAATTGAAAGCATCATGAAAGCAATAGGAGAAGACGACATGACCCAGCTGGAAAATTTTCTGAGAATAGGGAGGTTTGTAAAAACAAGAACCTGGCCAGTGAAAGTGACCTTCAAGGCAGTATCGACTCGGAACAGGATCCTGCAGGAGAAAGCATGATTAAGGGACATGCCGGCATACAGGAAGGTGTACCTCGACTGCAAAAGAACACAAGAAGAAAGGCAGAAACTGAGAGAGATGATACAAAGGCGAAAGGAAGAAAGAGAGGGGATGGAGAAGACAGACAGGAGATCCCAGACACAGGAAGAAGATCAAATACAGCCTCCCTCACAACTTCCTATAGAAGCCTCCCGACCAGGTCAACCCCAGTGCAACCAAACACTCTAAACCAAAACACCCATGCCACATCCAATGCCCTCACCCACTGCATTACAAACTCCACCCCCACAGCAACCACCCATAGTTCCTTATCAGGTCTCCCACTCCCCCAACCCCAATACACCTCCCAGACCACAGTCTTAGAAAAGAAGTTGAAGGTGTGGTATACAAATGCAGATGGAATAACAAATAAGTATGAGGAGTGGCATGAAAGAATCAAGGAGACATCCCCAGACATAATAGCACTCACAGAAACATAACTCACCAGAATAATAACAGATTCATTCTTTCCATCCGGATATCAAATCCTCAGGAGGGAGGAGAGGGGGAGGAGGAGTTGCACTGCTCATTAAAAACCAGTGGGGTTTTGAGAAAATGGAAGGAATGGATGGCACGGGCAAAAGGGACTACTTAGTAGGAACAATCCAGTCTGAAGGACATAAGGTGATAATTACAGTAATGTACAACCCACCACAGAACTGCAGGAGGCCAAGAGAAGAATACGATGAGAGCAACAGAGCAATGGTCGACACACTAGCCGAGGTGGCCAGGAGAGCACACATGGGGGGAGCAAAGTTACTAGTTATGGGTAATTTCAATCACAAGGAGATTGACTGGGAAAACCTGGCGCCCCATGGGGGTCCCGAAACATGGAGAGCCAAGATGATGGATGTGGTACTGGAAAACCTCATGCGTCAACATGTTAGAAACACTACCAGAGAGAGAGGAGAGGATGAACCAGCAAGACTGGACCTTGTATTCAACTTGAGTAGTTCTGACATCGAGGATATTATGTATGAAAGGCCCCTGGGAGCTAGTGATCATTTGGGTCTGTGCTTCTACTACATAGTTGAGCTCCAACTGGAGAGAGTAGCAGGAATAGGGTGGGAAAAAACAAACAACAAAAGGGGGAACTACTCAGGCATGAGGAACTTCCTTCAAGACATTCAGTGGGAGAGGGAACTGACAGGAAAACCAGTACAAGAAATGATGGACTATGTGGCAACAAAATGCAAGGAGTCAGAGGAGAGGTTTGTTCCCAAGGGAAACAGAAATAATGGGAAGAACAGAACGAGTCCTTGGTTCACCCAAGGGTGTAGGGAGGCAAAAACTAGGTGTACTAGAGAATGGAAAAGGTATAGAAGGCAGAGAACTCAGGAAAATAAAGAGATTAGCCAAAGAGCCAGAAACGAATATGCACAGAAGGGAGGCTCAGCGACAATATGAAAATGACATAGCATCGAAAGTAAGGACTGACCCGAAGCTGTTGTACAGCCACATCAGGAGGAAAACAACAGTCAAGGACCAGGTAATCAGACTGAGGAAGGGTGATGGGGAATTCACAAGAAACGACCGAGAGGTATGTCAGGAGCTCAACACGAGATTTAAAGAAGTATTTACAGTGGAAACCAGTAGGACTCCAGGAAATCAGAACAGTGGGGTACACCAGCAAGTGCTGGATGAGGTACATATAACCAAGGAGGAGGTGAAGAAGCTGCTATGCGAACTTGACACCTCAAAGGCGGTGGGACCAGACAACATCTCTCTGTGGGTCCTTAAAGAGGGAGCAGAGATATTGTGTGTGCCATTAACAATGATCTTCAACACATCATTTGAAACTGGGCAACCCCCCGAGGTATGGAAGATGGCAAATGTAGTCCCAATTTTTAAAAAGGGAGACAGACATGAGGCACTAAACTACAGACCTCTATCACTAACGTGTATAGTATGCAAGGTCATGGAGAAGATCATCAGGAGGAGAGTGGTGAAGCACCTGGTAAGAAACAAATGTATAATTGACAACCAGCACGGTTTCAGGAAAGGGAAATCCTGTGTCACAAACCTACTAGAGTTTTATGACAAGGTGACAGATATAAGACAAGAGAGAAAGGGGTGGATCGACTGCATTTTTTTTTGGACTGCAAGAAGGCCTTCGACACAGTTCCTCACAATAGGTTATTGCAAAAGCTAGAGGATCAGGCACACATAACAGGAAAGGCACTGCAATGGATCAGAGAATACCTGACAGGGAGGCAACAACGAGTCATTGTACCTGACGAGGTGTCAGAGTGGGAGCCTGTGACAAGTGGGTTTCCACAGGGGTCAGTTCTAGGACCTGTGCTGTTCTTGGTATACGTGAACGACATAACGGAAGGGATAGACTCAGAGTGTCCTTGTTTGCAGATGATGTGAAGTTAATGAGAAGAATCAAATCGGATGAGGATCAGGCAGGACTACAAAGAGACTTGGACAGGCTACAAGCCTGGTCTAGCAACTGGCTCCTTGAGTTTAACCCAGCCAAATGCAAAGTCATGAAGATTGGGGAAGGGCAGAGAAGACCGCAGACACAATATAGTTTAGATGGCCAAAGACTGCAAATCTCACTCAAGGAAAAAGATCTGGGGGTGAGTATAACACCGAGCATATCTCCTGAGGTGCACGTCAATCAGATAACTGCTGCAGCATACGGGCGCCTGGCAAACCTACGGATAGCATTCCGATACCTCAGTAAGGGTTCATTCAAGACTCTGTATACCATTTACGTCAGGCCCATACTGGAGTATGCAGCACCAGTTTGGAATCCACATCTAGTCAAGCACGTCAAGAAATTAGAGAAAGTGCAAAGGTTTGCAACAAGACTAGTCCCAGAGCTATGGGGATTGTCCTACGAAGAAAGGCTGAGGGAAATCGGCCTGACGACACTGGAGGACAGGAGAGTCAGGGGAGACATGATAACGACATATAAAATACTGCACAGAATAGACAAGGTGGACAAAGATGGGATGTTCCAGAGAAGGGACACAGACACAAGAGGTCACAATTGGAAGTTGAAGACTCAGACAAATCGAAGGGATGTTAGGAAGTATTTCATCAGTCATAGAGTAGTCAGGCCGTGGAATAGCCTAGAAAGTGATGTAGTGGAGGCGGGAACCATACATAGTTTTAAGGCAAGGTATGATAAAGCTCATGGGGCAGGGAGAGAGAGGGCCTAGTAGCAATCAGCGATGAGGTAGGGCCAGGAGCTATGACTCGACCCCTGCAACCACAAATAGGTGAGTACGAATAGGTGAGTACACACACACCCATAAGGACCCCGTTATCAAGCGGTCATTCTACCCTCAGCCTTCTTTCCCCTCCCCTCCCCTTCTAATCCCATCACACACACACACACATTTCCCCGCTTCTAAGGGTCACTCATCCTTCTGTCCCCCTCCCCCTTCTCCCCCCCCTTTTAATCCCATCCCTCTCTCTCCCACACATGCACACACACATATACAAGCACACATACACAAGCACATATACACTTGACACAAACACGTACTCCCCCTTCCCCTAACCACCTCTCCCTCTCCCCCTAGATAATTATTGCTCCCCAAAACCATCTAACCCCCTCCCCCAAACCATCTAACCCCATCCCCCAACCACCTCTCCCCCTCCAATAACCATCCTCCCCCTCCCCCATAACCCTCCAGCCCCACTCCCCCTAACCATCTATTACCCTCCCCCTAACCATCTATTCCCCTCCCCCTAACCATCTCTCCCCCTCCTTCTGTGGTGCAATGGGGCAACCTAGAACTAGGATGAGAAATAAGGGCCAGAAGGACGAATCTTGGAGGGAGGACTGGGAGGCAGAGCTCAAAAAAAGGGAGGAAGATTGGGGAAGGAGGCTAGATGAGCTTGCAAGGAAGATGGAGGAGAGGTTAGCAGCAGAATGCAGAAGATGGTAGCAACATGCCACAGTAGCAGAAGCCAAGATACAGAGATTAGAAGAGGAGCTGAGAAATTTGAAACAGCCTAGAGACAAAGATAATACAGAAGTAGCATCAGCAATGTTTACATCAGACACAGACAAAGGGTCTGAAGGGTGCATGGAAGCTAAACTGTATGCAGAGGTCCTGTCAAACCCACATGGGGCCAAAACAAAGATAGGGAGCACACTAGGAGAGAATGAGAGGTTGGGAGACATTGAAGGAATTAGGACATGTGCAGGGACCTTACCAGACACTTGTGGGGGCCAGGAACAGGTGAGCAGGAAGGACAAACCAATGAGCATACTGGCCACAGCTAGGGAAGGGACTGAAGGAAGGAACACTCCATGGGAAGAAACTAAAACACCTCAGAGGATGCAATGGGAGTCACAGTGGGAGGTGGAAAGGGAGAGATCAGTTTGTCTATGGGCTAGACAAAGCTGAAGGAAAAACTTATGATGAAAGAAAGCAGGAGGAGAAAAAAGCGATTGAATGTCATGAAGGTGATAGGCGAGGGAGACACGACCCAGGTGGCAAATTTTCGGAGAATCGGATGGTTCACAAAGAAAATGAATCGGCCTCTCAAAGTAATTTTCAAGGCAGAATCAACTCGAACCATAATCCTGTAGGAGAAAGCACGGCTGAGAGGCAAACAGGAGTTCATGAGTGTGTACCTCGATCGAGACAGAACACAGGAGAAAAGGATGATGCTGAAAGAGAGAGTGCAAAAACGAAAGGAGGAATGGGAGGAAATGAAAAAGGAGAGCAGAATAACCCAGGAACAGATGGAAGGACAAGCACACCCCCCAGAAACACCTGCAGAAGGACTCCGGCCATGACACCCCCAAGGCAACTGAACAATCCAAACCAACCATCACACACCGATCCATCGGTTCCCACACCCCGCACCACAAACCCTACCCCTACAGCAACCCTCTATGGGAGCTCTTCCTCCACCTCCACTGCAGCTCCCCACAGGCCCCCACCAGGGCTCCTGCTCTCCCAACCCCAGTATTCCCCCAGGACCACAGTTACAGTATTAGAACAGAAGTTGAAGGTTTGGTACACAAATGCGGATGGATTAACGAATAAATATGAGGAATGGCAAGAAAGAATCAATGAGAAGTCCCCAGACATCATAGCAGTTACAGAAACAAAACTCACGGAGACAACAACAGATGCAATCTTCCCACCAGGATACCAGATCATGAGGAAAGATAGAAGGGGCAGAGAGGGAGGAGGGGCTGCTCTGCTAGTTAAAAACCGATGGAAATTCGAGAAAATGGAAGGCATAGATGAGATGAGAGAAAGAGACTTCATAGAAGGTACACTTCAGTCTGGGAAACACAAGGTGGTCATTGCAGTGATGTATAATCCACCACAGAGCTGCAGGAGGCCAAGAGATGAATATGAAGAGAGCAACAGAGCAATGGTGGACACACTTGCTGAGGTGGTAAGAAGAGCTCACTCCAGCAGAGCAAAGTTGCTGGTTATTGGGGATTTCAACCACAGGGAGTTTGACTGGGAAAACCTGGAGCCACATGGGGGTCCCGAAACATGGAGAGCCAAGATGATGGACGTGGTGCTGGAAAATCTCATACACCAACATGTTAAGGACACTACCAGAGTGAGAGGGGAGGATGAACCAGCAAGATTGGACCTTGTGTTCACCCTGGGCAGTTCAGACATTGAGGACATCAAGTATGAGAGTCCCCTTGGAGCTAGCGACCACGTGGTTCATTGCTTTGAATATATAGTAGAGCTGCAAGTGGAGAGAGTAACAGGAGTTGAATGGGAAAAGCCTTACTATAAAAGAGGGGGCTACAGAGGGTTGAGGAACTTCCTGCAGGAGGTCCCATGGGACAGAGAACTGGCAGGAAAGCCAGTAAATGAAATGATGGAATATGTAACAACAAAATGTAAGGTGGCAGTGGAAAGGTTTATTCCCATGGGCAACAGAAACAACGGGAAGACCAGAACGAGCTCCTGGTTTACCCGACGGTGTAAGGAGGCAAAAACAAAGTGCAATAGAGAATGGAAAAAGTATAGAAGGCAGAGAACACGCGAAAATAGGGAGATCAGTCGCAGAGCCAGGAACGAGTACGCACAGGTAAGGAGGGAGGCCCAGCGACAGTATGAAAATGACATAGCATCGAAAATCAAGACTGACCCGAAACTGTTGTATAGCCACATCAGGAGGAAGACAACAGTCAAAGACCAGGTGAACAGATTAAGGACAGAAGGGGGAGAACTCACAAGAAATGACCAGGAGGTATGTGAGGAGCTAAACAGGAGATTTAAGGAAGTTTTTACAGTAGAGACAGGAAGGGCTGTGGGAAGTCAGCACAGAAGGGAACATCAAGAGGGAATATACCACCAAGTGTTGCATGACATACGAACAACCGAGGAGGAGGTGAAGAAGCTGCTAAGTGACCTTGATACCTCAAAGGCGATGGGACCGGACAACTTCTCCCCATGGGTCCTTTGAGAAGGAGCAGAGATGCTGTGCGTGCCTCTAACCACTATCTTCAACACATCCCTTGAAACTGGGCAACTACCTGAGAAATGGAAGACAGCAAATGTAGTCCCCATATTTAAGAAAGGAAACAGAAACGAGGCGCTAAACTACAGACTTGTGTCTCTGACATGTATTGTGTGCAAAGTCAAGGAGAAGATTATCAGGAGGAGAGTGGTCGAACAACTGGAACGGAACAAGATTATAAATGAAAACCAGCATGGGTTCATGGAAGGCAAATCTTGTATCACAAACCTCCTGGAGTTTTATGACAAGGTAACAGAAGTAAGACACGAGAGAGAGGGGTGGGTTGATTGCGTTTTCCTAGACTGCAGGAAGGCTTTTGACACAGTTCCCCACAAGAGATTAGTGCAGAAGCTGGAGGATCAGGCGCATGTAACAGGGAGGGCACTGCAATGGTTCAGGGAATACCTGACAGGGAGGCAGCAACGAGTCTTGGTACGTGAAGAGGTATCACAGTGGGCGCCTGTGACGAGCGGGGTCCCACAGGGGTCAGTTCTAGGGCCAGTGCTATTTTTGATATATGCGAACGACATGATGGAAGGAATAGACTCTGAAGTGTCCCTATTCGCAGATGATGTGAAGTTGATGAGAAGAATTAAATCGGATGAGGATGAGGCAGGACTGCAAAGAGACATGGACTGGCTGGACATGTGGTCCAGAAACTGGCTTCTCGAATTCAATCCTGCCAAATGCAAAGTCATTAAGATTGGGGAGGGGCAAAGAAGACCTCAGACAGAGTATAGGCTAGGTGGACAAAGACTACAGACCTCACTCAGGGAGAAAGACCTCGGGGTGACCATAACACTGAACACGTCACCGGAGGCACACATCAACCAAATAACTGCTGCAGCATACGGGCGCCTGGCAAACCTGAGAATAGCGTTCCGATACCTTAAAAAGGAATCGTTCAAGACACTGTACACTGTGTATGTTAGGCCCATACTGGAGTATGCAGCACCAGTCTGGAACCCACACCTGGTCAAGCACATCAAGAAGTTAGAGAAAGTACAAAGGTTTGCAACAAGGCTAGTCCCAGAGCTCAGGGGAATGTCGTACGAGGAAAGGTTGAGGGAAATCGGACTGACGACACTGGAGGACATAAGGGTCAGGGGAGACATGATAACGACATACAAGATACTGCGGGGAATAGACAAGGTGGACAAAGATAGGATGTTCCGGAGAGGGGACACAGGAACAAGGGGTCACAACTGGAAGCTGAAGACTCAGACGAGTCACAGGGACGTTAGGAAGTATTTCTTCAGTCATAGAGTCGTCAGGAAGTGGAATAGCCTAGCAAGTGAAGTAGTGGAGGCAGGAACCATACATAGTTTTAAGAAGAGGTATGATAAAGCTCAGGAAGCAGAGAGAGAGAGAACCTAGTAGCAATCAGTGAACAGGCGGGGCCAGGAGCTGAGTCTCGGCCCCTGCAACCACAATTAGGTGAGTACACACACACGCACGCACACACACTGTTATGCAAGGCTCTGCATGACATTGTAATGTACATATAGTGGAGAAGTGTACCATAATAGTATGAATGTTATAATTGTAAAGAATAATTTTATAATTCATAATGTGCATTTGGGAGGTACTGTAAAATACTCTAACTGTAATTATAAAGAAATCCTGCTAGGTATTTATTTTTCCAAGGTGTTTGGGTACGCGGAGTAAGCGTGGCTTGGGGGAGTCACGTGGGGTCAGCATGGTGTAGAGGCTGGCGTAGGAGATGCTGTGTATTGTAAGCTAAGTTTGTAGTTGTGTGCTCATTTTGTTTAGCTAACCCAAGCCATAGGCTCTTCTATGGCTTACCTGTATGCCCACCTAGGCTCTGACATGGTCAGGGTGCTCTGGGATGAGTGAGGAAATAAGAAATGGGGTTGATAGTGGAGTAGTGACGGCCTGGTGCTGACTAGGCCTAGTGGTTATGGTGGCTGGACCTCCAGCCAGCTGTTTCTTGTGTACCCTTATTTTGGCGTTTAGGATTAAGGTGTTTCTAGAGTGTGTATATAGTGTTATGTTGAATAAATAGATATATTTTCCTAACTGGGATTTTTGACTAACCCTCTGTTAACCAACCCATTGAAGTGCACATACTGGTTTAGCGCTTTCTGTTTTGACTGGGATAGCCCTGGGTGGCCTGTTTATGCTTGAGATGTGTGTAACTTTTACCTTTGCCCTTAGACAAGGCTCTAGCCCCCAGCTATCCCACATTTCTGCGTAACATGGGGGCCTGTATATGGGAGAATTATCAAATTTTATGTGGTAATTCAAGTTTGCAACCTGGGAAGTCAATATTCATTCTTTACTTGGTTGGTCAGAGGAAGCATTCACTATAACACGCACACTAAAATAATAATTTACCTTTGTTTGCAATATTGCTGGTTTTTAGGGTGTTATTTTTAACTAATACTCTGTGAATAATTTACCTTTGTGTGCAGTATTGTTGATTTTTAGGGTGTTATTAATACCTGATAGTTTGTGCATAATTTATCCTTGCAGGTACAATCTTGCTGATTTTTAGGGGGTTATGTTCACCTAAATTTCTGGGAATAATTTTCCTTTTCAGGTGCAATAGCTCCATTTTTCTGCCAGGATTTTCTTGTTGTGTGCAATCCTGTTTAATTTTAGGGAGTCACATGACAATCATCTCCTTGTGAATATACTACTGCAGTGTATGTACTTTGTTATGTGCTTTATTATTTTATATCAGTAAGTTCTGTGGATAATAGCAAGATTTGGTGCTATAATTTCTCAAAATGGCTGACACTAGTGAACATTCTGGGGATGACATGCATTTGGAAGGTGATATTGAATCAAATTTCCATGTTAGGGACCTGGATAAGGAAGCAGTAATTTTACAAATGAAATTAGCCCTAGTTGCAGAAGAAAAGGAACGGTTAAGGATTGAACGTACGAAGATCCAGGAACAGAGAGCCTTAGAGGAGCTTAGGGCTCAAGAAAGAGCTAAAGAGAGGCAGCTTGCTTCTCACCCAGACACAGACACGAGGGTAGATGTTTTTCATTTGGATAAAGCCATAAAATTTGTGCCCAAATTCCTAGAGAAAGACCCAGACCAGTTTTTTTCTGTTATTTGAAAGTACGGCCAAATCCCAAGTTTGGCCGGAAAAGGAATGGGCGACATTAGCGAGAACCCAAATAGTTGGTAAAGGGTTACAGGCCGTTAGTTCTTTAGAAGGATCGGCCTTTTCTGATTATCATAAACTAAAAGAGGTAGTTTTACTGGCTTATCAAATGTTGCCAGAAAGGTACAGGCAGAAGTTTAGAGGACTAAAGTTTCAGTCAGGGCAGTCTTTGGTGGAATATGGTAAGGAGAAGATGTCACTTCTAAATAGGTGGTGTCGCTCAAAGGGGGTGGTAGGCAATTATGAAGGTGAAATTACCTTAATTTTGTTAGAGGATCTTTTGAGAAACGTTCCTCCTAACCTTAAGGCATATCTTGAGGAGAGGGATCTTGATGATTTTAATAATGCTTTAGAGCTTGGTGACAGATTTTTAGGTAACCAAAAATTTGGTAGTAATTACCACCCCCACATACTAATAATGGTAAGTTTTCTCCACCCACCAATAGGAATAAGAAATTTCAGAAGTTTAAGCCACCAGAAAAATGACAGGATGGATAATGAGAACCTTCAAAACTAGGCAGGCCAAGCCCATGATGACACTCTTCAGGTCACTTGTTCTATCTAGGCTGGAATATTGCTGCACACTAACAGCACCTTTCAAGGCAGGTGAAATTGCTGACCTAGAAAATGTACAGAGAACCTTCACGGCGCGCATAACGGAGATAAAACACCTCAATTACTGGGAGCGCTTGAGGTTCCTAAACCTGCATTCACTGGAACGCAGGCGGGAGAGATACATGATTATATACACCTGGAAAATCCTAGAGGGACTAGTACCGAACTTGCACACGAAAATCACTCACTACGAAAGCAAAAGACTTGGCAGACGATGCAACATCCCCCAATGAAAAGCAGGGGTGTCACTAGCACGTTAAGAGACCATACAATAAGTGTCAGGGGCCCGAGACTGTTCAACTGCCTCCCAGCATACATAAGGGGGATTACCAACAGACCCCTGGAAGTCTTCAAGCTGGCACTGGACAAGCACCTAAAGTCGTTTCCTGATCAGCCGGGCTGTGGCTTGTACGTTGGTTTGCGTGCAGCCAGCAGTAACAGCCTGGTTGATCAGGCTCTGATCCACCAGGAGGCCTGGTCACAGACCGGGCCGCGGGGGCGTTGACCCCCGGAACTCTCTCCAGGTAAACTCCAGGTAAACTCCAGGTAAACTCCAGGTAAACACCCATTTATCAGCCTAATAACCACCAGAGTTTTAATAAGCCTAATTTTCCAGTACCTACCCGAGAAGGTTTTATGTCAGTTGTCACAGGTCCAGGACTACCGGGGACAGGTAGAAAGAGTCCATTTCCCCAAGATCATGGGCCCCGGCCTATGTCAAGTGTGCAGGGGGCTTTCAAACCTTAACGCTGTACATATTGCAATAAACAGGGCCACCTGCAGCCATATTATCGAAAGATGCTTAGGGACCAGGCTGCAGCAGATGCTTCTCCAGTAAATACACCAGTTACACATGATGTTGCTTGCACTGCAGTCTTTCCCCAAGGTATCCAAAGAAGACCAGCTGTCTTAGACCCTCGGATGAAGGTATATTCAAGTAAGTCTACTGTGGCCTTACACGAAAATGAAGGTAGGGTCATCGGTGTTAGGTCTTTGAGGGACACTTGTAGCACATACACCTTGCTTCGCAGGGGTGTATTGCCAGTGTCGGATGACACCTACATCGGATTGGACATTTTTCTTAAAGGGATAACTGGAGTCCCTGTCAGGACTCCAGTGCACAGGTTATGGGTAGAGTCTGAGTACCAGTCTGGGTACCTACCTGTAGGTATTGCAGAAGATGTACCTTTTGAAGGAGTTGACCTTC
This sequence comes from Cherax quadricarinatus, assembly GCF_038502225.1. NCBI lineage: Eukaryota > Metazoa > Arthropoda > Malacostraca > Decapoda > Parastacidae > Cherax > Cherax quadricarinatus. Next base: position 38,320,402 of record NC_091296.1, on the reverse strand, counting down.
TACTAGGCAACAATGTTGTGGGACTCCTCAAAAGTGAGGAATGTTTGGTTTTGCAGGACCCTGCTTTACAAGGTGGTAATGACCCAATTGGAGCGACGGTGCCTGAAAATTTTTCAGTGTGTTCTAGGACTAAGCAGGGGAACAAGGCCGGAGCTGTGCCTCCCTGTGACCCTTCTGCACACTGTGGTGATGGTTTGGGCCTGGGGGGCCTGTTCATTGAGTCTGACCTGCAGGAGACTCTGAGCAGTGATGAACCGGTTCAACCGGAACTCGGTTGGAGAAGTGGTCTTGGTGCTGATTTGGGAAAAAATCCCCTGACTCTGCAGCAGCTGAGTGAGGCCCGGGAAGGTTGTGATCTCCGGAACGCTATTCATTTATCAGTTGTCGCGGAGGATGTGGTTCCCAAATTTACCAAGTGTTTATTTTCAGAGTTGATCAAATGAGCAAGACTCTTTTTAAGAGGACCTGTGCTTACGTGGCCGCGGCAGAACTATTAAAGTGTCTTTGTCAGTATTTTTTACAGATTCTGAAGGAATGGCATTTCAGTGTTAAGACGGGAGAGTTCAATAATCGGTGTTTATTAATAAATTCCTTTTCTAACAGGTTACCAGAGTCTATACCCTTTCTGAATAATTTTGTGTGTGTGGTTTTGAGATTTCTGGTGAAACATTTTTGCCTCTTAGGCTTTCCACAAATCACCCAGAAGTCATATTTTATGAAATGTCATGTAGTTTTGAGAGGCCTACTTGAGGTTAAATTTATCAATGTATATCATCCTAGGAGTCAAAGAAAAGCACAGTGATTTTCCCAGTCTCTCAGGCAATGCATGTTTGTTTTACCCAGTACCAGAAGGACTGGGATGAGGGAATTCCCCTCCTTTTCATTACTGTGTGGGGAAGCACTCTGGAATCATTAAGTCATGGGCTACGTGAGGATGGTGATGTTTCCCCCGCGGTGTTTTTTCTCAGTTTCAGAAAATGCTTGGCTAAAATGAGGTCGATGGCACTGGGCACCAGCCTGCCAGTCCGCCCAGGATGACGTGGGACCATGAGGTGGTGCTACATATTCTGGAAGCTGGAGAGATGGGATTGGCATTGGAGCCGGGTCCTGGGAAGGCTATGATGGAACTGTGTGGTGGCTTCAAAATGATGATGGATAAGGTCCCTGAGAAAGATAATGTAAGCAGGAAAATTGTAAGAGATTGTGGGAGACTTGGATCTTCTGAAAGATTGGTTGTAGTGTTGGCTCAGCCATGGTGCACCTTAGTGAAAGAGTTTTGGGATGCTGAAAAATGGGGCCATGTTAACCCCCATGAGTTAGAGGTTTTGGAATTTGTGCAATGTCAGCATGCCTGGCATGATGTAAGCTGGGGTGAAATAGGTTCCTTGAAGGAAGTGAAGTGTTTATTTCTAGAGACTGTGTTTGTATCCAGCGAGAGTCGGTGGACATTGTCTTTTACTGGTCTCACACTAGGTGATACCTTGAAAACGTGCACTGACTGCCGCCAGGTATATTTAAGAAATAAGGTTTTGTCTCCTCTTTATGAACTACATGCAAATTGTGTGAATGAACAGTGGGTGGGTCATCTGCTTCCCATAACCAATGGTGCCAAGGACACACCCGTATTTGTAACTTTAATGTCTCTGTACATGAACCTTTTGTATGCCATTAACCCTCAAGATCTTTTATGTATAATCCTGAGTTACCCACCCCGGGTTTTGCAAAATGATACAGGGGTTGGGGAAGTCTTGTTGCAGGGTAGAGCAGGGCAAGTAATGCCACTCGGCAGCTTCTCGGCAAAAAGTAACAGGCACCAAAGAAGTTATACCACCATAGAAAAGGAGGATCTTGGTTTAGTGTTGGCAGTTTCTCCAACCTCTTAATCTTGTGATTCATTATGTGAAGGGAGCGGAGAATGTGGTTGCTGATGCCTTGTCTCATGTTTAAAGTACACAATGTAGTGTTGTTAAACTAGACACATGTGCAACTCTTGGGTATCTTTATTGAGGAAACGTTTCGCCACACAGTGGCTTCATCAGTCCATACATAGGAGAAACTTGAAGAACAGGAGGAGAATGAGGTAATCAGTCCCTCAACCTTGAGTTGATGTGGTCAGTCCATCAATCTTGAATAGATTGATGGACTGACCTTGGGGTGAGTATAACACCGAGCATGTCTCCGGAAGCACACATCAACCAGATAACTGCTGCAGCATATGGGCGCCTGGCAAACCTGAGAACAGCGTTCCGATACCTTAGTAAGGAATCGTTCAAGACACTGTACACCGTGTATGTCAGGCCCATACTGGAGTATGCAGCACCTGTTTGGAGCCTACACTTGATCTAGCACGTCGAGAAATTAGAGAAAGTGCAAAGATTTGCGACAAAGTTGGTTCCAGAGCTAAGGAGACTGTCCTATGAAGAAAGGTTAAGGGAAATCCGCCTGACGACACTAGAGAACAGGAGGGTCAGGGGAGACATGATAACGACATATAAAATACTGCACGGAATAGACAGGTGGACAAAGACAGGATGTTCCAGGAAGGGTACACAGAAACAAGAGGTCACAATTGGAAATTGAAAACTCAGATGAGTCAAAGGGATGTTAGGAAGCATATCTTCAGTCATAGAGTTGTCAGGCAGTGGAATAGCCTAGAAAGTGACGTAGTGGAGGCGGGAACGATACATAGTTTTAAGACGAGGTTTGATAAAGCTCATGGAGCAGGGAGAAAGAGGACCCAGTAGCAACCAGCGAAGAGGCGGGGCCAGGAGCTAAGACCCAGCCCCTGCAACCACAGATAGGTGAGTACACACACACACACACACACACACACACACACACACACACACACACACACACACACACACACACACACACACACATACACACATACACGTAAAACACACATACACACACACATACACACACACACACATTCACACACACACACACACACAAGCACACATCATCTTTCTTTAACCCACTAACTCATACTCAAACACAATCTCTGTCTCTATCATCCTCCTCCTATACCTCCTCCATCTCTCCTCTCACCTCCTCTTCCTTCTTCTCCTCCCTCTCCCTCACCTCCGAGGCCTACAAGCACACTAAAGGCTGATCTCCCCCAACTCACATGCTCCACACACTCTGACTCTCCCTTCCCCCCTCTCTCTCTAATTCACACTCTGTCACACTCCCTGTCTCTCTTTATCACCACTTTCTCTCCCTCTTTATCTTCCTTCTCATCCTCCCTACTTTTCTACTCCCTTACCCCCATTGCTCTTCCCCCTGTCTCCCTTAGTCTTCCCCTCATCTCTCTTCCCCCTGCTGCTGTCCCCACTACAGCTCACTATCCTTTCCCCCTCCCTTCTCCTCCCCACAACAAACACCCCCTCCCTCCCCACAACAAAAACCCCCCTCCACAGCACTCTTGGCATAAGCTCTTCCTTCTGTGAAAAAGAAACATGGGACACCAAAAACCACGACGGAGAACCAGAGGAATGGTGGATGAAGCAAGTGGTGGACCTGGGAGAGAGGACTGGGAGGCAGAGCTCACGCAAAGAGAAAAGGAGTGGGGGAAGGAGGCTGAAAGAGATCAGCAGGAAAATGTAAGAGAAAATAGCTGAGGAGAGCAGGAAATGGGAATTACAAATCGCAGCAGCTTAAGCTAAGATACAGAGCTTAGTAGAAGAACTAAAGAGTCTGAAACAGCCTAAAGAACCAAAGGACAGTACAGTCATGACACCAAGAGCTACTACATCAGTCACTGATGAGGGGACTCCATCGGACTCAAGGGGGGCCTGGGAAAAGGCAGGGAGAACAGCAAGAACTAATGAGGGGACTAAAGTCAACGAAGGAGCTAAGCTATACACAGAGGCTCTAACAAACAACTGCCATGTTCAGGAACAAATAAGCAGAGGGACACCGGATAGGGAAGAGACAGTAAGAAGCAATGCGTCAATGGCAGGAACTAATTTGAATCAGAGGATGCTTAGGGAAGCACAGTGGGCGGATGAAAGGGAGAGGGCCGTTTTTGTCTATGGGCTCCAAGAAGTAGATGAGCAAACTTACGAGGCAAGGAAGCAGGAGGAGAAAAAAATGTTTGAAAGCATCATGAAAGCAATAGCTGAGGACGACATGACCCAGCTGACAAATTTTCGGAGAACTGAGTGGTTTGCGAGGGGAAAAAAGCGTCCAGTCAAAGCGATTTTCAAGGCAGTCAGCTCGAAACCGGATCCTGCAGGAGAAAGCATGCCTAAGGGATAATCAGGTGTTCCAGAGTGTGTACATAGACCGAGACAGAACACAAGAAGAAAGGATGACACTGAAAGAAAGGGTGCACCGTCGCAAGGAGGAAATGGAGGCAAGGAAGGTGGAGAGCAGGAGAAATCAGGCCCATGTGGAAGAACAAACATAACCCTCTCCAGTACCACCCACAGAAGGAACACAACCATGGCAGTCCCAAAGCAATCAAACGACCTAACCCAAAACCAACTCACTGTACCCTCTGCCCCATCCCCCTCAGCACAAATCCCACCCACACAGTAACCCACAGTAACCCACACATCCCCTTCTGCATAAACCCCACCCCCACAGTAACCCTCAGTAACCTGCACATCCCCCTCAGCTCAAACCCCACCCCCACAGAAACCCACAGTAACCCACACAATGTACCCTCTCCCCCCATCCCCCCTCACCACAAATCCCACCCTCACAGTAACCCACAATAACCCACACACTGCACCCTCTATCCCCATCCCCCTCACCACAACCCCCTCCCCCACTGTAACCCCCGTGGGCCCTCTTCCCCATCCCCCTCACCACCATCCCCACCCCCACTGAAAACCCAGATAGACTCTCTGCCCCCACACCCCACACCACAGACCCCACCCCCACACCAACCCCTTATAGGCCCCTGTCAGGGAATCTGCTCCCCCTAACCCACTTCTCTCCCCAGGTTTGGTACATGAACGCGGATAGAATAACGAATAAATGTGAGGAGTGGCATGAAAGAATCAAGGAGATGTCCCCAGACACCATAGCGGTTACAGAAACAAAACTCACTGGGATAATAACAGATGCAATCTTCCCACCTGGATATCAGATCCTGAGGAAGGATAGAAGGAGCAGGGGGGAGGAGGGGTTGCACTACTAACAAAAAAACGTTGGGGTTATCAAGAAATGGAGGTGTGGACGGGATTGGAGAAATAGATTATATAGTAGGTACAGTTCAGTCAGGGGAACACAAGGTAGTCATTGCAGTGATGCAGAACCCACCACAGAACTGCAGGAGGCCAAGAGAGGAATATGATGAGTGCAACAGAGCAATGGTGGACACTCTAGCTGAGGTGGCAAGAAGGGCTCACTCAAGTAGAGCGAAGTTTCTTGTCATGGGCGACTTCAAACACAGGGTGATTGATTGGGGAAACCTGGAGCCACATTGGGGTCTCGAAACATGGAGAGCCAAGATGATGGATGTGGTGCTGGTAAATCTCATGCACCAACATGTTAGGGTACTACCAGAGAGAGAGGGGAGGATGAACCAGCAAGACTGGACCTCGTGTTCACCCTGAGTAGCTCAGACATTGAGCACATCACATATGAAAGGCCCCTTGGAGCTAGTGACCATGTAGTTATGAGCTTTGAATACATCGTGGAGCTAAAAGTGGAGAGGGTAAAAGGTGTAGAAAGGGAAAAGCTAAACTATAAAAGGGTGAATTACACAGGAATGAGGATCTTCCTGCAGGAGGTTCAGTGGGAACAGGAGTTGGCAGGAAAATCAGTAAACGAAATGATGGACTTTGTAACAACAAAATGCAAGGAGGCAGAGGAAATTTTGTTCCCAAGGGTAACAGACATAATGGGAAGGACAGAACAAGCCCTTGGTCTACCCGAAGGTGCAGGGAGGCAAAAACTAAGTGCTCTAGAGAACGGAAAAAGTACAGAAGGCAAAGGACTCAGGAGAATAAAGAGATTAGTCGACGAGCCAGAAACGAGTATGCACGGATAAGGAGGGAGGCGCAGTGGCAGTATGAAAACGACATAGCATCGAAAGTCAAGTCTGATCCGAAACTACTCTACAGCCTCATCAGGAGGAAGACAGTAGTCAAGGACCAGGTAATCAGGCTGAGGAAGGAAGGTGGGGAGCTCACAAGAAACGACCAGGAGGTATATGAGGAGCTCAACATTAGATTTCAGGAAGTGTTTACAGTGGAGGCTGAAGGGACAATGGGAAGACAAAACAGTGGGGTGCAGCAACGAGGGATACACCAACAAGTGTTGGATGAATTACACACAACTGAGGAGGAGGTGGAGAAGCTCGTAAGTGACCTTGATACCTCAAAGACGGTGGGACCGGACATCTCTCCATGGGTCCTTAGAGAGGGAGCAGGGACACTACATGTGCCACTAACCAAATCTTCAACGCTTCCCTTGAAACTGGGCAACTACCGGAAGTATGGAAGAAGGCTTTAAGAAGGGAGACAGAAATGAAGCACTAAATTATAGACCAGTGTCACTGACATGTATAGTATGCAAAGTCTTGGAAAAGATTATCAGAAGGAGAGTGGTGGAGCACCTGGAGTGGAACAAGATTATAAACGACAGCCAGCACGGATTCATGGAAGGCAAATAATGTGTCACAAACCTACTGGAGTTTTATGACAGGGTAACTGAAGTAAGAAATGAGAGGGAGGGGTGGGTAGATTGTATTTTCTTGGACTTCAAGAAGGCCTTCGACACAATTCCTCAAAAGAGATTAGTACAGAAGCTAGAGGAACAGGCACGTATAACAGGAAGGGCACTGCAATGGACCAGAGAATACCTAACAGGGAGGCAACAGCGAGTCATGGTCCATGATGAGATATCACAGTGGGTGCCAGTGACGAGCGGGGTTCCACAGGGGTCGGTCCTAGGACCAGTGCTATTCTTGGTATATGTGAATGACATGACGGAAGGGATAGACTCAGAAGTGTCCCTGTTTGCAGACGATGTGAAGTTAATGAGGAGAATTAAATCAGATGCGGACCAGACAGGTCTACAAAGAGACCTGGACAGGCTGGATGTGTGGTCCAGAAACTGGCTCCTAGAATTTAGCCCCGCCAAATGCAAAGTCATGAAGATCGGAGGAGGGCAAAGAAGACCGCAGACAGAGTATAGGCTAGGAGGACAAAGACTGCAAACCTCACTCAAGGAGAAAGACCTATGAGTGAGTATAATACCGATACATCGCCAGAAGCACATATTACCCAGATAACTGCTGCGGCATATGGGCGCCTGGCAAACCTGAGAATAGGGTTCTGGTACCTCAGTAAAGAATCGTTTAAGACTTTTTACACTGTGTACGTCAGGCCCATACTGGAGTACGCAGCACCAGTTTGGAACCCACATCTGGTCAAACATGTCAAGAAATTAGAGAAAGTGCAAAGGTTTCAACAAGGCTAGTTCCAGAACTTAGGGGAATGTTCTATGAAGAAAGGTTAAGGGAAATCGGGCTGACAACACTGGAGGACAGGAGGGTCAGGGGAGACATGATAACGACATACAAAATACTGCATGGAACAGACAAGGTGGACAGAGACAAGATGTTCCAGAGATGGGACACAGAAGACTCAGATGAGTCAAAGGGATGTTAGAAAGTATTTCTTCAGTCATAGAGAAGTTAGAAAGTGGAATAATCTGGCAAGCGATGTAGTGGAGGCAGGAACTATACATAGTTTTAAGACGAGGTATGATAAAGCTCATGGAGGAGGGGGAGAGATGACCTAGTAGCAGTCGGTGAAGAGGCAGGGCCAGGAGCTGAGTCTTGACCCCTGCAACCACAATTAAGTGAATTAGGTGAGTACACACACACACACACACACACACACACACACACACACACACACACACACACACACACACACACACAGCCACAGAGTAGTCAGTAAGTGGAATAGTTTGGGAAGCGATGTAGTGGAGGCAGGATCCATACATAGCTTTAAGCAGAGGTATGATAAAGCTCACGGCTCAGGGAGAGTGACCTAGTAGCGATCAGTGAAGAGGCGGGGCCAGGAGCTCTGACTCGACCCCCGCAACCTCAACTAGGTGAGTACAACTAGGTGAGTACACACACTCACAAAATCAGTGTTTATCCATGGGAGAGGGAGAGAGAGAGAGAGGAAAGGACACACACTGAAAGGCGGCAGGAAGAAAGAAAGAAGATTGAGAAAATCATCTCGGAAATAGGTGAAGAAGAGATGGACGAGATTGTAAATTTTCAGAGAATAGGGGGGTACTCGAAGGGGAGAAACCGACCGATCAGGCTGATTCTCATGACGGAAACAGTGCGGAGCAGGATCCTCCAGGAGAAACCACGGTTGAAATACTCGGAAGGGTACAAGAGGGTGTTCCTAGACAGAACACAAACAGAACGACAGCAGTTGAGAGAGAGAACAAAAAAACGAAAGAAGTTAGGAAAGGAGACAAGGATGGAACCAGCAGAGGTCAGTCAGAGCAGAACAGAGAAGCAAGGGCAAGCACACACACAACTATCCTCAGAACCCCACAACCTGTCACACCGCCCCAACACACTCTACAATCCATACCCACAGCTTCCACCCAACACCGAGCTAAAGAATCCCACAGTATGCTACCAGGTCTCCCACCCTCACAGGCTTCCCCAAACCAAAGTGTTGGAAAGGAAACTGAAGGTATGGTACACAAACGCTGATGGAATAACAAATAAGTGGGAGGAGTGGCACGAAGCAATCGAAGAGGCATCACCAGACATCATAGCTCTCACAGAAACCAAGCTTACAAGTATGATAACAGATGCCACCTTTCCAATGGGATACCAGATCCTGAGGAAAGACAGAGGGAGCAGGGAGGTGGAGGAGTGGCATTGCTGATCAAAAACCGACGGAATTTTGAGGAGCTGGAGAGAGGAGACAGCGCAGAAGAAAGTGATTACAAAACAGGAAAGCTTCACTCTGGAGGTCCCAAGGTGGTAATAGCAATGATGTATAACCCACCACAGAACAGCAGGAAGCCAAGGCAAGAGTACGACGAGAGCAATAGAGCGATGGTTGACACACTGGCTGCAGTGGCCAGAAGAGCTCATGCATGCAGGGCAAAGCTCCTGATCATAAGTGACTTTAACCACAATGAGATCGATTGGGAGAACTTGGAGCCACATGGGGGCCAAGATACATGGAGGGCTAAGATGATGGAGGTGGTACTGGAAAACTTCATGTACCAACACGTAAGGGACACTACAAGAGAGAGAGGAGAGGATGAACCAGCAAGACTGGACTCAGTATTCACCTTGAGTAGTGCAGATATCGAGGACATCACATATCAAAGACCCCTTGTGGCCAGCGATCATGTGGTTTTAAGCTTCGAATACACAGTAGAGCTACAAGTAGAGGGGGAAGCAGGAAGGCAAGGACAAATGAAGCCAAACTACATGAAAGGGGACTACACGGGAATGAGGAACTTCCTGAATGGGGCTCAGTGGGACGGAGAACTAGCAGGGAAGCCAGTTAATGAGATGATGGAATATGTAGCAACAATATGCAAGGAGGCTGAGGAGAGGTTTGTACCTAAGAGTAACAGGAATAATGAAAAAGCCAGGATGAGCCCATGGCTCACCCAAAGGTGCAGGGAAGCAAAAACCAAGTGTGCTAGGGAATGGAAGAAATATAGAAGGCAAAGGACCCAGGAGAATAAGGAGAGCAGTCGTAGAGCCAGAAATGAATATGCACAGATAAGAAGGGAGGCCGAACGACAATATGAAAACAACGTAGCAGCGAAAGCCAAATCTGACCCAAAGCTGTTATACAGCCACATCAGGAGGAAAACAACAGTCAAGGACCAGATAATCAGGCTGAGGAAGGAAGGAGGAGAGACAACAAAAAATGACCGTGAAGTATGTGAGGAACTCATCAAAAGATTCAAGGAAGTATTCACAGAGGAGATAGAAGGGGCTCCACAAAGACGGAGAGGTGGGGCACACCACCAAGTGAGGGACGCAGTGCACACAACCGAGGAAGAAGTGATGAGGCATCTGAGTGAGCTAGATACCTCAAAGGCAATAGGGCCGGATAACATCTCTCTCCATGGGTCCTGAGAGAGGGAGCAGAGGCCCTATGTGTACCCCTAACAACAATATTCAATACATCTATCGAAACAGGGAGATTGCCTGAGGAATGGCAGACAGCAAATGTAGTCCCAATCTTTAAAAAAAGGAGACAGACGTGAAGCACTAAACTACAGACCAGTGTCACTGACATGTATAGTATGCAAAGTCATGGAGAAGATTACCAGAAGAGTGGTGGAACACCTAGAAAGGAATGATCTCATCAACAGCACCCAATATGGTTTCAGGGATGGGAAATCCTGTGTCACAAACCTACTGGAGTTCTATGACATTGTGACAGCAGTAAGACAAGAGAGAGAGGGTGCGTGGATTACATTTTCTTGGATTGCAGGAAGGCGTTTGACACAGTTCCACACAAGAGATTGGTGCAAAAACTGGATGACCAAGCAGGGATAACTGAGAAGGCAGTACAATGGATCAGGGAATACTTGTCAGGAAGACAGCAGCGAGTCATGGTGCGTGGCGAGGTGTCAGAGTGGGCACCTTTGACAAGCAGGGTCCCACAGAGGTCAGTCCTAGGACCAGTGCTGTTTCTGGTATTTGTGAACGACATGATGGAAGTAATAGACTCCGAGGTGTCCCTGTTTGCAGATGACGTGAAGTTGATGAGAAAAATTCATACGATCGAAGACCAGGCAGAACTACAAAGGGATCTGGACAGGCTGCAGACCTGGTCCAGCAATTGGCTCCTGGAATTCAACCCCACCAAGTGCAAAGTCATGAAGATTGGGGGAGGGCAAAGAAAACCGCAGTTGAAGTACAGTCTAGGGGGCCAGAGACCACAAACCTCACTCAAGGAAAAAGATCTTGGGGTGAGTATAACACCAGGCACATTTCCTGAAGTGCACATCATCCAAATAACTGCTACAACATATGGGCGTCTAGCAAACCTCAGGACAGCATTCCGACATCTTAATAAGGAATCGTTCAGGACCCTGTACAGCGTGTACGTTAGGCTCATACTGGAGTATGCGACACCAGTTTGAAACCCACACCTAGCCAAGCACGTAAAGAAACTAGAGAAAGTTCAAAGGTTTGCAACAAGACTAGTCCCAGAGCTAAGAGGTATGTCGTACGAGGAGAGGCTAAGGGAAATCAACCTGACGATACTGGAGGACAGGAGATATAAGGGGGACATGGCAATGACATACAAAATACTGAGAGGAATTGACAAGGTGGACAAAGACAGGATGTTCCAGAAATGGGACAAAGCATCAAGGGGACACAGTTGGAAGTTGAAGATACAGATGAAGCACAGGGTTGTTAGAAAGTATTTCTTCAGTCACAGAGTAGTCATGAAATGGAATAGTCTGGGAAGCGATGTAGTGGACGCAGGATCCATACATAGCTTTAAGCAGAGGTATGATATAGCTCACGGTTCAAGGAGAGTGACCTTGCAGCGACCAGTGAAGAGGCGAGGCCAGGAGCTTGGACTCGACCCTTGCAACTTCAACTAGGTGAGTACAACTAGGAGTACACACACACACACACACACACACACACACACACAAAGGACTCATAAGAATAAGGAGAGCAATCGTAGAACCAGAAATGAATATGCACTGATAAGAATGGAGGCCCAACGACATTATGAAAATGACATAGAAGCGAAAGCCAAATATGACCCGAAACTGTTATACAGCCACATCAGGAGGAAAACAATAGTCAAGGACCAGGTAATCAGGCTGAGGAAGGAAGGGCGAGAGACAACAAGAAATATCCGTGAAGTATGTGACGAACTCAACAAGAGATTCAAAGAAATGTTCACAGAGGAGACAGAAGGGGCTCCAGAAAGACGGAGAGAAGGGGTACACCACCAAGTGCTGGACACAGTACACACAACCGAGGAAGAATTGAAGATGCTTCTGAGTGAGCTAGATACCTCAAAGGCAATGGGGCCGGATTACATCTCTCAATGGGTCCTGAGAGAGGGAGCAGAGGCCCTATGTGTACCCCTAACAGCAATATTCAATACATCTTTCGAAACAGGGAGATTGCCTGAGGCATGAAAGATAACAAATGTAGTCCCAATCTTTAAAAAAGGAGACAGACATGAAACACTAAACTACAGACCAGTGTCACTGACATGTATAGTATGCAAAGTCATGGAGAAGATTATCAGGAGAAGAGTACTGGATCACCTACAAAGGAATGATCTCATCAACAGCAGCCAACATGGTTTCAGGGACGGGAAATCCTGTGTCACAAACCTACTGGAGTTATATGACATGGTGACAGTAGTAAGACAAGAGAGAGAGGGGTGGGTGGATTGCATTTTCTTGGATTGCCAGAATGCGTTTGACACAGTTCCACACAAGAGATTAGTGCAAAAACTGGATGACCAAGCAGGGATAACAGGGAAGTCCCTACAATGGATCAGGGAATACTTGTCAAGACGACAGCAGCGAGTCATGGTACATGGCGAGGTGTCAGAGTGGGCACCCGTGACCAACGGGGTCCCACAGGGGTCAGTCCTAGGACCAGTGCTGTTTCTGGAAAGAATAGGCTCCGAAAAGTCCATGTTTGCAGATGACGTGAAGTTGATGAGAAGAATTCATTCGATCGATGAACAGGCAGAAATACAAAGGGATGTGGACAGGCTGCAGACCTGGTCCAGCAATTGGCTCCTGGAGTTCAACCCCACCAAGTGCAAAGTCATGAAGATTGGGGGAGGGCAAAGAATGGAGTACAGTCTAGGGGGTCAGAGACTACAAACTTCACTCAAGGAAAAAGATCTTGGGGTGAGTATAACACCAGGCACATCTCCTTAAGCGCACATTAACCAAATAACTGCTGCAGCATATGGGCGCCTAGCAAACCTCAGAACAGCATTCCAACATCTTAATAATGAATCGTTCAGGGTCCTGTACACAGTGTAAGTTAGGCCCATATTGGAGTATGCGGCACCAGTTTGGAACCCACACCTAGCCAAGCACGTGAAGAAACTAGAGAAAGTGCAAAGGTTTGCAACAAGACTAGTCCCAGAGCTAAGGGGTATGTCCTACGTGGAGAGGTTAAGGGAAATCAACCTGACGACACTGGAGGACAGGAGAGATGGGGGACAGGATAACGTCATACAAAATACTGAGTGGGATTGAAAAGGTGGACAAAGACAGAATGTTCCAGAGATGCGACACAGCAACAAGTGGACACAGTTGGAAGTTGAAGACACAGATGAATCACAGGGATGTTAGGAAGTATTTCTGCAGTCACAGAGTAGTCAGGAAATGGAAAAGTCTGGGAAGCGATGTAGTGGAGTCGGTATCCACACATAGCTTTAAATCACCACCACCAGATGTAGACCAAACGAAATGTAAACTTTGCCAGATGGACTATTGTCACACCCTGCGTCATTATGTACTGGAGTGTGATCAAATTAATGAATTTACAGACAACTCACTCAGAAATGTTCAAGAAATGGCAAAGTATTTTATCCACAGTTGTATATTACAGACCATTCTGGAGAAATACTCTGACATTAGTAAGCCATTTTTATCAACACGGTTTTTGGTAAGACGTTTTCTATTATTACGGTTTTTAGTAAGCCTTCTTATTAATACGGTTATTTTAAGCCTTTTTGATTATGCAGTATATTATTAACTCTTCTCAACCCAGCAGGAGCTAGCAAGAAATGTAGGGATAAAACAGAGAGATGAGAACACATGACTAGTGAGAAACACTAAGAATACATGACTAGTGAGAAACACTAAGAATACATGACTAGTGAGAAACACTAAGAATACATGACTAGTGAGAAACACTAAGAATACATGACTAGTGAGAAACACTAAGAATACATGACTAGTGAGAAACACTAAGAATACATGACTAGTGAGAAACACTAAGAATACATGACTAGTGAGAAACGCTAAGAATACATGACTAGTGAGAAACACTAAGAATACATGACTAGTGAGAAACACTAAGAATACATGACTAGTGAGAAACACTAAGAATACATGACTAGTGAGAAACACTAAGAATACATGACTAGTGAGAAACACTAAGAATACATGACTAGTGAGAAACACTAAGAATACATGACTAGTGAGAAACACTAAGAATACATGACTAGTGAGAAACGCTAAGAATACATGACTAGTGAGAAACACTAAGAATACATGACTAGTGAGAAACACTAAGAATACATGACTAGTGAGAAACACTAAGAATACATGACTAGTGAGAAACACTAAGAATACATGACTAGTGAGAAACACTAAGAATACATGACTAGTGAGAAACACTAAGAATACATGACTAGTGAGAAACACTAAGAATACATGACTAGTGAGAAACGCTAAGAATACATGACTAGTGAGAAACACTAAGAATACATGACTAGTGAGAAACACTAAGAATACATGACTAGTGAGAAACACTAAGAATACATGACTAGTGAGAAACGCTAAGAATACATGACTAGTGAGAAACACTAAGAATACATGACTAGTGAGAAACGCTAAGAATACATGACTAGTGAGAAACGCTAAGAATACATGACTAGTGAGAAACACTAAGAATACATGACTAGTGAGAAACGCTAAGAATACATGACTAGTGAGAAACACTAAGAATACATGACTAGTGAGAAGCACTAAAAATACACGACTACTGAGAAACACTAAGAATAAATGACTAGTGAGAAACACTAAGAATATATTACTAGTGAGAAACACTAAGAATATATGACTAGTGAGAAACACTAAGAATACATGACTAGTGAGAAACACTAAGAATACATGACTAGTGAGAAACTCTAAGAATACATGACTACTGGGAAACACAAAGAATAAATGACTAGTGAGAAGCACTAAAAATACACGACTACTGAGAAACACTAAGAATAAATGACTAGTGAGAAACACTAAGAATATATTACTAGTGAGAAACACTAAGAATATATGACTAGTGAGAAACACTAAGAATACATGACTAGTGAGAAACACTAAGAATACATGACTAGTGAGAAACGCTAAGAATACATGACTACTGGGAAACACAAAGAATAAATGACTAGTGAGAAGCACTAAAAATACACGACTACTGAGAAACACTAAGAATAAATGACTAGTGAGAAACACTAAGAATATATTACTAGTGAGAAACACTAAGAATATATGAATAGAGAGAAACACTAAGAATATATGAATAGTGAGAAACACTAAGAATACATGGCTAGTGAGAAACACTAAGATTACATGACAAGTGAGAAACACTAAGAATACATGTCTACTGCGAAACACTAAGAATACATGACTAGTGAGAAGCACGAAGAATGCATGACTACTGAGAAACACTAAGAACGCATAACTAGCGAGAAACACTAAGAATACATGACTAGTGAGAAACACTGATAATACTTGACTAGTGAGAAACACTGATAATACATGACTAGTAAGCAACACTGATAATACATGACTAGTGAGAAACCATGAGAATACCTGACTAGTGAGAAACACTGGGAAAACATGACTAGTGAGAAACACTAAGAATACATGGCTAGTGAGAAACACTAAGATTACATGACAAGTGAGAAACACTAAGAATACATGTCTACTGCGAAACACTAAGAATACATGTCTAGTGAGAAACACTTAGAATACATAACTAGTGAGGAACACTGAGAATACATGAACAGTGAGAAACAATGAGAATATGTGAATTATAAGAAACACTGAGAATGCCTGATTAGTGAGAAACACTGAGAATACATGATTAGTGAGAAACACTGAGAATGCATGACTAGAGAGAAACACTGAGAATACATGACTAGTGAGAAACACTAAGAATACATGACTAGTGAGAAACACTGAGAATAAATGACTAATGAGAAACATTGAGAATACATGACAAGTGAGACACACTGAGAATACATGACTAATGAGAAACACTGAGAATATTTGGCTAGTGAGAAACACTGATAATACATGACTAGCGAGAAACACTGAGAAAACATGACTAGTGAGAAACACTAAGAATACATGACTAGTGAGAAACACCAAGAATACATGACTAGTGAGAAACACTGATAATACTTGACTAGTGAGAAACACTGATAATACATGACTAGTGAGAAACACTGATAATACATGACTAGTGAGAAACACTGAGAATACCTGACTAGTGAGAAACACTGAGAACACATGACTAGTGAGAAACACTAAGAATCCATGACTAGTGAGAAACACTGAGAATTCGTGACTAACGAGAAACACTGAGAATACATGACTAGTGAGAAACACTTAGAATACATAACTAATGAGGAACACTGAGAATACATGAACAGTGAGAAACAATGAGAATATGTGACTTGTAAGAAACACTGAGAATGCCTGACTAGTGAGAAACACAGGGAATACATGATTAGTGAGAAACACTGAGAATGCATGACTAGAGAGAAACACTGAGGATACATGACTAGTGAGAAACACTAAGAATACATGACTAGTGAGAAACACTGAGAATAAATGACTAATGAGAAACACTGAGAATACATGAATAGTGAGAAACACTGAGAGTATATGACCAGTGAGAAACACTGAGAATACATGACTAATGAGAAACACTGAGAATACATGACTAGTAACAAACACTGAGAATATGAGACTAGTGAGAAACACTGCTTATACATGACTAGTGAGAAACACAGAATATATGACTAGTGAAAAACAATGAGAATGCGTAACTGTTAGGAAACACTGAGAATATGTGACTAATGAGAAACACTGAGATTATTATGACTAGTGAGAAACACTGAGTATACATGAATAGTGAGAAACACTGAGAATACGTAAATAGTCACAAACACTGAGAATAAGTAATTAGTGAGAAACACTGAGAATTCATGAACAGTGAGAAACACTGAGAATATGTGACTAGAGAGAAACACCTAAAATATGTGACTATTGAGAAACACTGAGAATACATGACTAGTGACAGAAACTGATAATATGTGACTAGTGTGAAACACTGAGAATGCATAGCTAGTGAGAAACACTGAAAATATGTGACTAGTGAGAAACACTGAGAATACGGGGCTAATGAGAAACATTGAGAATACATAAACAGTGGGATACACTGAGAATACGGGACTAGTGAGAAACACTGAGAATACGTGACTAGTGGGATACACTGAGAATAGATGACTAGTGAGAAACAGTGAGAATACGGGACTAATGAGAAACACTGAGAATACATGAACAGTGGAAAACATTGAGAATACAGGACTAGTGAGAAACACTGAGAATAGATGACTAGTGAGAAACACTAAGAATACATGACTAGTGAGAAATACATAGAATACATGACTAGTGAGAAACACTAAGAATACATGACTAGTGAGAGACACTAAGAATACATTACTAGTAAGAAACACTAAGAATACATGAAAAGTGAGAAACACTAAGAATACATGACCACTGAGAAACACTATGAATACATGACTAGTGAGAATCACTAAGAATACATGACTAGTGAGAAACACGGGGAATACATGACTAGTGAGAAACACTGAGAATATATGACTAGTGAGAAACACTAAGAATACATGACTAGTGAGAAACACTGAGAATACATGACTAATGAGAAACATTGAGAATACATGACAAGTGAGAAACACTGAGAATAAATGACTAATGAGAAACACTGAGAATACTTGGCTAGCGAGAAACACTGAGAAAACATGACTAGTGAGAAACACTAAGAATACATGACTAGTGAGAAACACTAAGAATACATGACTAGTGAGAAACACTGATAATACTTGACTAGTGAGAAACACTGATAATACATTACTAGTGAGAAACACTGAGAATACCTGACTAGTGAGAAACACTGAGAATACATGACTAGTGAGAAACACTAAGAATGCATGACTAGTGAGAAACACTGAGAATTCGTGACTAATGAGAAACACTTAGAAGACATAACTAATGAGGAACACTGAGAATACATGAACAGTGAGAAACACTGAGAGTATATGACAAGTGAGAAACACTAAGAATACATGACTAATGAGAAACACTGAGAATACATCACTAGTGACAAACACTGTGAATACATGACTAGTAATAAACACTGAGAATATGTGACTAGTGAGAAACACTGAGTATATATGAATAGTGAAAAACACTGAGAATACGTAACTAGTCACAAACACTGAGAATAAGTAACTAGTGAGAAACACTGAGAATTCATAAACAGTGAGAAACACTGAGAATATGTGACTAGAGAGAAACACCTAAAATACATGACTAGTGAGAAACACTGAGAATATGTGACTTGTGTGAAACACTGAGAATGCATAGCTAGTGAGAAACACTGAAAATATGTGACTAATGAGAAACACTGAGAATATGTGACTATTGGGAAACACTGGGAATAGATGACTAGTGAGAAACACTGAGAATACGGGGCTAATGAGAAACATTGACAATACATAAACAGTGGGATACACTGAGAATACGGGACTAGTGAGAAACACTGAGAATACGTGACTAGTGGGATACACTGAGAATAGATGACTAGTGAGAAACAGTGAGAATACGGGACTAATGAGAAACACTGAGAATACATGAACAGTGGAAAAAATTGAGAATACAGGACTAGTGAGAAACACTGAGAATAGATGACTAGTGAGAAACACTGAGAATAGATGACTAGTGAGAAACACTGAGAATATGTGACGAGTGAGAAACACTGAGAATACGTGACTAGTATAAAAACACTGAGAATAAATGACTAGTGAGAAACACTGAGAATACATGAACAGTGGGAAACACTGAGAATACGGGACTAGTGAGAAACACTGAGAATACATGAACAGTGGGAAACACTTAGAATACGGAACTAGTGAGAAACACTGAGAATACATGAACAGTGGGAAACACTGGGAATACGGGACTAGTGAGAAACACTGAGAATACATGAAAAGTTTGAAACATTGAGAATACGGGTTTAGTGAGAAACTCTGAGAATACATGAACAGTGGGAAACACAGAATTCGGGACTAGTGAGAAACACTGAGAATATATGAACATTGGGAAACATTGAGATTACGGGACAAGTGAGAAACACTAAGAATACATTACTAGTGAGAAACACTAAGAATACATGACTAGTGAGAAACACATAGAATACATGGCTAGTCAGAAACACTAAGAATACATGACTAGTGAGAAACACTAAGAATACATTACTAGTAAGAAACACTAAGAATACATGACAAGTGAGAAACACTAAGAATACATGACCACTGAGAAACACTAAGAATACATGACTAGTGAGAATCACTAAGAATACATCACTAGTGAGAAACACGGGGAATACATGACTAGTGAGAAACACTGAGAATACATGACTAGTGAGAAACACTCAGAATGCATGACTAGTGAGAAACACTACGAATGCATGACTAGTGAGAAACAATAAGAATACATGACTAGTGAGAAACACTGAGAATACTTGACTAGTGAGAAACACTGAGAATACATGACTAATGAGAAACACTAAGAATACGTGACTAGTGAGAAATACTGAGAGTACCTGACTAGTGAGAAACACTGAGAATACATGTCTAGTGAGAAACACTAAGAAAACATGACTAGTGAGAATCACTAAGAATGCATGACTAGTGAAAAACACTGAGAATACAAGACTACTGAGAAACACTGAGAATACATGACTAGTGACAAACACTGAGAACACATGACTAGTGAGAAACACTGAGAATACATAACTATTCAGAAACACTGAGAATACATGACTATTGAGAAACACTAAGATTGAATAACTAGTGAGAAACACTGAGAATACAAGACTAATGAGAAACACTGAGAATACATGAGCAGTGACAAACACTAAGAATACATGACTAGTTAGAAACACTAAGAATACATGACTAGTGAGAAACACTGAGAATACATGACTAGTGAGGAACACTGAGCATACATGAACAGTGAGAAACACTGAGGATATGTGACTAGTGAGAAACACTGAGAATACATGACTAGTGAGAAACACTGAGAATGCATGACTAATGAGAAACACTGAGAATACATGAATAGTGAGGAACACTGAGCATACATGAACAGTGAGAAACACTGAGAATACATGACTAGTGAGGAACACTGAGCATACATGAACAGTGAGAAACACTGAGAATATGTGACTAGTGAGAAACACTGAGAATACATGACTATTGAGAAACACTGAGAATGCATGACTAATGAGAAACACTGAGAATACATGAATAGTGAGAAACACTGAGAATACATGACTAGTGAAGAACACTGAGAATACATGACTAGTGAGAAACACTGAGAATATGTGACTAGTGAGAAACACTGAGAATATATGACTAGCGAAAAACATTGAGAATACATGAATACATGACTATTGAGAAACACTGATTATACATGACTTGTGAGAAACACAGAATATATGATTAGTGAAAAACTATTAGAATACGTGACTAGTGAGAAACACTGAGAATATATGACTAGTGAGAAACACTGAGATTATATGACTAGTGAGAAACACTGAGATTATATGACTAGTGAGAAACACTGAGTATACATGACTAGTGAGAAACACTGAAAATACGTAACTAGTGAGAAACACTGAGAATACATGAACAGTGAGAAACACTGAAAATATGTGACTAGAGAGAAACACCTAAAATATATGACTAGTGAGAAACACTTAAAATATATGATTAGTGAGAAACACTGAGAATACATGACTAGTGAGAAACACTGAGAATATGTGACTTGTGAGAAACATTGAGAATACATGACTAGTGAGAAACACTGAGAATATGTGACTTGTGAGAAACACTGAGACTACATGAACAGTGGAAAATACTGAGAATGAGAAGACGGAAACAGAATTATTGGCAGTATTAATGACAAAGTCAAAGTATTACTGCAAATAATCACTATAAACATTAACGTGACCGGTGAATTAAGTGAAGTTATTAAGAAATGTAACACTTTTGAAACCTTCTACCATATTTTCATTAACAATTATATATACACTCTCCGTCAGACTCACCCACTACCTCCCTGACAGTAACTCATGTCTTCCTTCCTGTTATGTATTACTTAGCACACTGTAGTGCTTTCCTGTAATTCCTGCCGGCTTCTATAATTTTTGTGTCAGTCTACTTATTCTATCTCCTGCCTAACTTTCCTGATCTTATTATTGAACTTGAGCAGATTTGTGAGACAGGATTTACTATATCGAACACCCTGCTGGTTGTTGTTGACGAATCCACTGTTTTCCTAGCGCTCTACTACTCTCTGCTGCCTGATAATCATCTCCATAACTTTTACTCTGTATATTAGTGACACAGGCCTTTGGAAGTTGCCCTTTTATAATTGATTTGTTCAAGATGGCTTGTAGTGGTTCAAACAGTTCCTCTGTTCCTTCTCGCAGAACACACAGATATATGTTGTTGTTGTTGGTTCTATTCTCTGCAAGGTATCTAGTTCACTCAGTATTTTGTTTAGTGTTCCTCCCATTGATTATAATGTGTCCAGTACTCGTTGGTGACTCCCTCTCTTTGATCCTCTCATAATGTTTCTGATTTTGCTGAGCAAACTTCCCTAAATCTTTTCTTCAGCTCTTCACAAATTTCCAGGTCCTTCATAGTGAGCTTCTCGCATTCCTTCTTTAGCCTTATTTCCTGGTCCTTCCTTCGTTCTTCCTTCATCTGTGGCTGTGCAACAGCTTGGAGTCAGATTTGGCCTTTGATTCTATGTCATTTCAAACTGCCGTTCACCCTCTCTCTTTACTTCTGAATATCCATTTCTAGCTCCTCTGCTTGCTATACAATTCTCAGGCAATTTTTTGTTTCCCGTATGTCTTCGAATCTCACGCATTTATAATTTTTGTTTCCCTGCACCTCTGGCTGAACCATAAACCCATTCTGTTTTTGCCTTTGCTTCTTTTGTTTCTGAGTATGAATTTCTATTCTGCTCACCTGCACTTTCCAGCTACATACTTCATTTCTTACTAGACCCAAAAGACAATCTGCTTAGGAATTGTCTCATGCCATCATAATCTCTTTTGAAATCAAGTTTGTCCCATCCTTCATACTCTCTATTCTTCATTACATCCTCTTCAACAAGGTATTCAAACCACGGAACTGTGTGGTTCCTAGCACCAAGGGACCTCTCATATTCGACGTTCCCTACATCAGAGTCACTCAGGGTGAACACAAGGTCCAGCCTCGATAGTTCCTTACTTTCTCTCTCTCTAGTTGTGTCCTTGATATGTTGGCACTTGACGCTCTCCAACACCTTCAACAACTTAACTCACCACATTTCCCTTTCTCCACGTGAGTCCAGACTGTCTCAGGCTATTTCCTATTTCCACTGGGTTACCTGAGAGCATTTCCCCAGAAGTCTTGCTTGCCTCCTCTGCCCTGCCTTCTGACTCTACACCTGATGAACTTCATAATATTTACACTTCATATCGCCTTCCCTTCAATTCTTCTAGTTCTGTCTTCGTCCTGTTGAGATCCTCAGCCTGGTTATGCAACCTTTCCTCAGCAGCAATGGCCAGTTTCTTTTGTGACTCGCTTGTTTCTTATACCTCAAATATTCTGTTTATATCAATTCCTTTCAGCGTTTTGTACGCTGTTGTCGTGCCACCCTCTAGTCCTACTGATCACAAATGACGTAATTTTTTTTATGTGCTTGACCAGTTTTGGGTCAAAGTAAGAAGACAATCATGACACTGTATATCATGTATAAAAGGTCCATACTGAAATATGCAGCACTAGCATGGACCTTTTATACATGATGTACAGTGTCATGACTGCCTTCTTGTTTTGATGTTTTAATGGCAGTCTTAGATTTCTGAGACCCACATTTGGTGCAGCAGTTATTTAGTTGATGTGCGTCTGAGGTGATACCCTGAGTACAGTGCTCATCCGACTGTTCTCTTTGTGTAAGGTTGCTAGTGTTTGCCCGCTGAGCTTGTTCTCCGTCTGTGGTCTTCTTTGCCCTTCTCCAATCTGCATAACTTTGCATTTGCTGAAGTTAAATTCCAGTAGCCACTTGTCAGACCTGCAGCCAGTCTAGATCTATTTGCGGCCGTTCCAGGTGCACGCATTCTTGTATTATCCTCATTAGTTTCCCATCATCTACAAAAAGGGATATATCTGACTATCCCTTCCGTTTTGTCATTCATATATACAAGAAATATCACCGGCTTAAGTACTGATGCTTGTGGAAACCCACTCGTTACATGCACCCCATCCGACACCCTTCACCGGTAATCATTCGTCGTTTCTTTCTTATCAGTTATACCTTGAACCATTGTAGTGCTAACCCTGCAGTTTGTACCTGCTCTTCTAGCTTATATATCTAACTCTTGGGTGTAAATAACCTTCTTACAGTACAACAAGATGTAAACTTCTTTCTCTCTTTCTCTCTCCTTTCTTATTTCTGTTACCTTGTCAGACAACTTTAGTAGGTTTGTGAGACAATTTGCAGTCCGTAAAACCGTGCCTTTTTAGGTGCTCCACCCTTATTATTATTTTCTCAATAAGTTTACACACCTGTCGGTCAGTGACACTTGGAACTACATTTGTTGTTAATGTTGTTGTTGCTGTTGTTCTTGTGTGTGTATGTGTGTACTCACCTAATTGTACTCACCTAATTGTGGTTGCAGGGGTCGAGACTCAGCTCCTGGACCCGACCTCTCTCTCCCTGCTCCATGAGGTTTATCATACCTCGTCTTAAAGCTCCGACTACATCACTTGCTAGACTATTGCAGTTCCTGACAACTCTATGACTGAAGAAATACTTCCTAACATGCCTCTGACTCATCTGAGCCTTCAACTTCCAATTGTAACCCTTTGTTTCTGTGTCCCTTCTCTGGAACATCCTGTCTCTGTCCATCCTCTGTGTTCGTTAGTCACCATTTTGTCCTAGGAACATGTCGATTAGACACTAGGCCTGTTGTCTGTGTGTGTGTACTCACCTAGTTGACCTAGTTGAGGTTGCGGGGGTCGAGTCCGAGCTCCTGGCCCCGCCTCTTCACTGATCGCTACTAGGTCACTCTCCCTGAGCCGTGAGCTTTATCATACCTCTGCTTAAAGCTATGTATGTATCCTGGCTCCACTACATCGCTTCCCAAACTATTCCACTTATTGACTACTCTGTGGCTGAAGAAATACTTCCTAACATCCCTGTGATTCATCTGTGTCTTCAGCTTCCAACTGTGTCCCCTTGTTACTGTGTCCAATCTCTGGAACATCCTGTCTTTGTCCACCTTGTCAATTCCTCTCAGTATTTTGTATGTCGTTATCATGTCCCCCCCCTATCTCTCCTGTCCTCCAGTGTCGTCAGGTCGATTTCCCTTAACCTCTCCTCGTAGGACATACCTCTTAACTCTGGGACTAGTCTTGTGTGTGTGTGTGTGTGTGTGTGTGTGTGTGTGTGTGTGTGTGTGTGTGTGTGTGTGTGTGTGTGTGTGTGTGTGTGTGTGTGTGTGTGTGTACTCACCTATTTGTGGTTGCAGGGGTCGATTCTTAGCTCCTGGCCCCGCCTCTTCACTGGTTGCTACTGGTCCCTCTCTCTCCCTGCTCCATGAGCTTTATCAAACCTCGTCTTAAAACTATGTATGGTTCCTGCCTCCACTACATCACTTTCTAGGTTATTCCACTGCCTTACAACTCTATGACTGAAGAAATACTTCCCAATATCTCTCTGACTCATTTGTGTCTTCAACTTCCAATTGTGACCTCTTGTTTCTGTGTCCCCTCCCTGGAACATCCTGTCTTTGTCCACCTTGTCTATTCCGCGCAGTATTTTGTATGTCGTTATCATGTCTCCCCTGACCCTCCTGTCCTCCAGTGTCGTCAGGCAGATTTCCCTTAACCTTTCTTCATTGGACATTCCCCTTAGCTTTGGAGCTAACCTTGTCGCAAACCTTTGTACTTTCTCTAGTTTCTCGACGTGCTAGATCAAGTGTAGGCTCCAAACAGGTGCTGCATACTCCAGTATGGGCCTGACATACACGGTGTACAGTGTCTTGAATGATTCCTTACTAAGGTATCGGAACGCTGTTCTCAGGTTTGCCAGGCGCCCATATGCTGCAGCAGTTATCTGGTTGATGTGTGCTTCCGGAGACATGCTCCGTGTTATACTCACCCCAAGATCTTTCTCCTTGAGTGAGGTTTGCAGTCTTTGGCCACCTAGCCTATACTCTGTCTGTGGTCTTCTGTGCCCTTCCCCTATCTTCATGACTTTACATTTGGCGGGATTAAATTCGAGAAGCCATTTGCTGGATCAGGTGTCCAGTCTGTCCAGGCCTCTTCGAAGTCCTGCCCGGTCCTCATCTGATTTAATTCTCCTCCTCCCTGTGGGACCCCGCTCGTCACAGGTGCCCACTGTGATACATCATTACGTACCATAACTCGTTGTTGCCTCCCTGCCAGGTATTCTCTGATCCATTGCAGTGCCCTTCCTGTTATATGCGCCTGATCCTCTAGCTTCTGTGTGTGTGTGTGTGTGTGTGTGTGTGTGTGTGTGTGTGTGTGTGTGTGTGTGTGTGTGTGTGTGTGTGTGTGTGTGTGTGTGTGTGTGTGTGTGTGTGTGTGTGCGTGTGTGTGTGTGTGTGTGTGTGTGTGTGTGTGTGTGTGTGTGTGTGTGTGTGTGTGTGTGTGTGTGTGTGTGTGTGTGTGTGTGTGTAAATCGGTCCAGGCTTTCAGTGAACACTTGATGGGACCATTTAGCTTGTCTGTTATTGTGGTGATTCCGTGAATGGCAGAGCTATTATGAGTGTGAATGGTGGGCAATCAGACGAACCATCATATTTCAGTGGTTATTGTTTTTGGAAACACCTGACCATCAGTTCCATCTGCAGCATCGTAGGCACATCTAGAACGATGTCATTACGCGCGATGTATGTATCATGATGGAGTAGGGACATCAAGTGTGATGTCATCATGTGCGATGTGTATACATGGCGAGGCAGCTTGTCAAGTAGAATGTCATGACAGACACTGAATGTCATGACAGGCACTGAATGTCATGACAGGCACTGAATGTCATGATAGGCACTGAATGTCATGACAGGCACTGAATGTCATGACAGGCACTGAATGTCATGACAGGCACTGAATGTCATGATAGGCACTGAACGGCATGACAGGCACTGAATGTCATGACAGGCACTGAATATCATGACAGGCACTGAATGTCATGACAGGCACTGAATGTCATGACAAGCACTGAATGTCATGACAGGCACTGAATGTCATGACAAGCACTGAATGTCATGACAGGCACTGAATGTCATGACAGGCACTGAATGTCTTGACAGGCACTGAATATCATGACAGGCACTAAATGCAATGACAGGCACAGAATGTCATGACAGGCACTGAATGTCATGACATGCACTGAATGTCATGACAGGCACTGAATGTCTTGACAGGCACTGAATGTCATGACATGCACTGAATGTCATGACAGGCACTGAATATCATGACAGGCACTGAATATCATGACAGGCACTGAATGTCATGACAGGCACTGAATGTCATGACAGGCACAGAATGTCATGACGGGCACAGAATGTCATGACAGGCACTGAATGTCATGACAGGCACTGAATATCATGACAGGCACTGAATGTCATGACAGGCACTGAATATCATGACAGGCACTGAATATCATGACAGGCACTGAATGTCATGACAGGCACTGAATATCATGACAGGCACTGAATGCGCTTGACACGGTTGACACGTTCGTCTCCGATACCGACGCTGACGTCGCTGTTCTCTTGCTAAGCTGTCTCACAGCCGCTGTTCTCTTGTAAATCTGTCTCACAGCCGCTGTTCTCTTGCTAAGCTGTCTTACAGCCGCTGTTCTCTTGCTAAGCTGTCTTACAGCCGCTGTTCTCTTGCTAAGCTGTCTTACAGCCGCTGTTCTCTTGCTAATCTGTCCCACAGCCGCTGTTCTCTTGCTAATCTGTCTCACAGCCGCTGTTCTCTTGCTAATCTGTCTCACAGCCGCTGTTCTCTTGCTAATCTGTCTCACAGCCGCTTTTCTCTTGCTAAGCTGTCTTACAGCCGCTGTTCTCTTGCTAAGCTGTCTCACAGCCGCTGTTCTCTTGCTAAGCTGTCTCACAGCCGCTGTTCTCTTGCTAAGCTGTCTTACAGCCGCTGTTCTCTTGCTAAGCTGTCTCACAGCCGCTGTTCTCTTGCTAAGCTGTCTCACAGCCGCTGTTCTCTTGCTAAGCTGTCTTACAGCCGCTGTTCTCTTGCTAAGCTGTCTCACAGCCGCTGTTCTCTTGCTAAGCTGTCTTACAGCCGCTGTTCTCTTGCTAAGCTGTCTCACAGCTGCTGTTCTCTTGCTAATCTGTCTCACAGCCGCTGTTCTCTTGCTAAGCTGTCTTACAGCCGCTGTTCTCTTGCTAAGCTGTCTCACAGCCGCTGTTCTCTTGATAAGCTCTCTTTCAGCCGCTGTTCTCTTGCTAAGCTGTCTTACAGCCGCTGTTCTCTTGCTAAGCTGTCTCACAGTTGCTGTTCTCTTGCTAATCTGTCTCACAGTTGCTGTTCTCTTGCTAATCTGTCTCACAGTTGCTGTTCTCTTGCTAATCTGTCTCACAGCTGCTGTTCTCTTGCTAATCTGTCTCACAGCTGCTGTTCTCTTGCTAATCTGTCTCACAGCTGCTGTTCTCTTGCTAATCTGTCTCACAGTTGCTGATCTCTTGCTAATCTGTCTCACAGCTGCTGTTCTCTTGCTAATCTGTCTCACAGTTGCTGTTCTCTTGCTAATCTGTCTCACAGTTGCTGTTCTCTTGCTAATCTGTCTCACAGTTTCTGTTCTCTTGCTAAGCTGTCTCACAGCCGCTGTTCTCTTGCTAAGCTTTCTCACAGCTGCTGTTCTCTTGCTAAGCTGTCTCACAGTTGCTGTTCTCCTGCTAAGCTGTCTCACAGCTGCTGTTCTCTTGGAAAGCTGTCTCACAGCTGCTGTTCTCTTGCAAAGCTGTCTTACAACTGCTGTTCTCTTGCTAAGCTGTCTCACAGCTGCTGTTCTCTTGCAAAGCTGTCTCACAGCTGCTGTTCTCTTGCTAAGCTGTCTCACAGCTGCTGTTCTCTTGCAAAGCTGTCTCACAGCTGCTGTTCTCTTGCTAAGCTGTCTCACAGCTGCTGTTCTCTTGCTAAGCTGCCTCACAGCCGCTGTTCTCTTACTAAGCTGTCTCACAGCCGCTGTTCTCTTGCTAAGCTGTTTCACAGCCGCTGTTCTCTTGCTAAGCTGCCTCACAGCCGCTGTCCTCTTGCTAAGCTGTCTCACAGCTGCTGTTCTCTTGCTAAGCTGTCTTACAGCCGCTGTTCTCTTGCTAAGCTGTCTTACAGCCTCTGTTCTCTTGTTAAGCTGTCTTACAGCCTCTGTTTTCTTGCTAAGCTGTCTTACAGCCGCTGTTCTCTTGCTAATCTGTCTCAAAGCTGCTGTTCTCTTGCTAAGCTGTCTTACAGCCGCTGTTCTCTTGCTAAGCTGTCTTACAGCCGCTGTTCTCTTGCTAATCTGTCTCACAGCTGCTGTTCTCTTGCTAAGCTGTCTTACAGCCGCTGTTCTCTTGCTAATCTGTCTCACAGCTGCTGTTCTCTTGCTAAGCTGTCTTACAGCTGCTGTTCTCTTGCTAAGCTGTCTCACAGCTGCTGTTCTCTTGCTAAGCTGTCTCACAGCCGCTGTTCGCTTGCTAATCTGTCTCACAGCTGCTGTTCTCTTGCTAAACTGTCTTACAGCCGTTGTTCTCTTGCTAAGCTGTCTTACAGCCGCTGTTCTCTTGCTAATCTGTCTCACAGCTGCTGTTCTCTTGCTAAGCTGTCTTACAGCTGCTGTTCTCTTGCTAAGCTGTCTCACAGCCTCTGTTCTCTTGCTAATCTGTCTCACAGCTGCTGTTCTCTTGCTAAGCTGTCTCACAGCCGCTGTTCTCTTGCTAATCTGTCTCACAGCTGCTGTTCTCTTGCTAAGCTGTCTTACAGCTGCTGTTCTCTTGCTAAGCTGTCTCACAGCTGCTGTTCTCTTGCTAATCTGTCTCACAGCTGCTGTTCTCTTGCTAATCTGTCTCACAGCTGCTGTTCTCTTGCTAAGCTGTCTTACAGCCGCTGTTCTCTTGCTAAGCTGTCTCACATCTGCTGTTCTCTTGCTAAGCTGTCTTACAGCCGCTGTTCTCTTGCTAAGCTGTCTCACAGCTGCTGTTCTCTTGCTAAGCTGTCTCACAGCTGCTGTTCTCTTGCTAAGCTGTCTCACAGCTGCTGTTCTCTTGCTAAGCTGTCTCACAGCTGCTGTTCTCTTGCTAAGCTGTCTTACAGCCTCTTTTCTCTTGCTAAGCTGTCTCACATCTGCTGTTCTCTTGCTAAGCTGTCTCACAGCTGCTGTTCTCTTGCTAAGCTGTCTCACAGCTGCTGTTCTCTTGCTAAGCTGTCTTACAGCCTCTTTTCTCTTGCTAAGCTGTCTCACAGCTGCTGTTCTCTTGCTAAGCTGTCTCACAGCTGCTGTTCTCTTGCTAAGCTGTCTCACAGCTGCTGTTCTCTTGCTAAGCTGTCTCACAGCTGCTGTTCTCTTGCTAAGCTGTCTCACAGCTGCTGTTCTCTTGCTAAGCTGTCTCAAAGTTGCAACCAAAAATCCTACTTCTAAGTTTTAGTATTAAAGTTAGCTAATACATGATTTCACATATCTAAAAAATCATTTGAAAAGTACAGTAAAATTTAGCTTTTTAGTCAGAATATTTAATTTTAAGGTGTAAGCAGTAAATAGCCTGAATAGTTATGGACACAGATTAAACCTGCAAACTGCGATTAGCAGATATCAACAACGCAAATCAAAAGCAAAACCCGTTCAATACAAGACTGGAATACACAATTGTCAGCAAATATGTAGAGACGGAATTAACCCTAAACGTGGCAGCAGTAGTCCATCACAATGGTCGTAAACTAAAAGTTTCTCTGGTACTGTGCCATCCTAAAAAGGCATCCCAGTATTGCATATTCCCAGTTCCCGGTAATTCAATGTTTAATATTAGCTCTGGAAATTTTAACGTAATTAGAAGAAGCCTTCATATATTATCACTCAGAAGCTAACTTTAAAATTTATTCAGTAGCAGTGATAAATTAGGACACAGAACAAACCTGACTCAAACCTCACACGAAGAAACACTAAACTGAAGAGGCATTCTCTCAGGATCTCACTAGACACAGATATATCAGAACACACAAGTACAATAAGCTTGAAGCTGCCAACATGTTTGACTGTCAAGTTATGAGAATGTAATAAAGTTGGTAGAATTACCGACAATATCAACTCAACTCAATCTTGTTACCAGGAACCATAGACACAGTGACAGCAACTTCCAGAAGGGTTATATACAGGGCCTTCTCACTGCAGCTTTATGTGAACCTTCTTCTTCTAATCTTCCTAGAAGATACATCACTGCCCTTAAGGACCTCGCCAACGACCCCAACATTATCGTCACCACCGCCGACAAAGGAGGTGGAGTCGTCATACTCAACACCAGTGACTACAACACTAAAATGATGGACCTTTTGAATGATCAATCTACTTACGAACCCATCAGCACTCAACAGTGGGAGTCGCTCACCAAAGACTTTCTATACAAAACCAGACAAATACTCAAACGCACTAGAGAAGGGAAGAAACTTCTGTACTTGTTACCAAGCAACCCTAAACCAGCACACATGTATGGTTTACCCAAGACCCATAAACACAATATTCCTCTCAGACCAATCACGTCAGGAATAGGCAGTGCTCCACACAAACTAGCCGGAGTTCTTGCCAAACATCTTTCCTGCCTTCTGGGGACCATCAGCCCCGCTCATCTTAAACACTCAGGCGACCTTCTCAACCGCATCCGTAACCTCTCCATCCGTAACAAGAAACTAAGCAGTTTGGATGTGACTTCCCTCTTCACAAAAGTACCTACCAAAAAAGCCATCGAGGTTCTACGACGTAAAGTCAACCAGGACCTTAATCTTCCTTTACCTCCCGGAGATTTTGTTGACTTGATTGAACTCTGTGTTAACTTCAACTGTTTTTCCTTCAATAACAAGCTCTACAAACAAACCTACGGCATGGGAATGGGGTCCCCAATAAGTGCCGTCCTAGCCAACTTATACATGGAACACCTAGAGTCCGAACACTTCGCCAACATCATCCCTTCAAGCGTCACTTGGTTACGTTACGTGGACGATGTCCTCGTAATAACTCCAAAACGTTTTGATGTACGGGATCTTCAGGCAAGGCTCAACGCAGTTGAACCAGCGATTCAGTTTACACTAGAAGAAGAGTCCAATGACAAGCTACCTTTCCTCGACGTCCTCATTCACAAAGTAGACAACAACCTAAGATTTCAAGTTTATCGGAAACCCACCAATAAAAATGATCTCACACACTTCTATTCCAGTCAAGATACCAAGACCAAAAGAGGCATCATCATCGGGTTTTTCCTAAGAGCATACCGAATTTGTAGTCCTGAGTTTCTTGACGAGGAATGTACTTACATTCACCAAACATTCACTGAGTTACAATTTCCTTCTTTTTTCATCAAAGACTGCAAGAAAAGAGCTCTTCAGATCATCAATTCTCCACGCATCAACACCGCTCCCAACAAAGTTATAATTCTTCCCAACAGCCAGGTTGCACTAAACGTCTCAAAAGTACTTTCACAAGCTAACACCAGAGTCGCCATCGCTTCTACCACTTCAATAAAGGATCTAACCAGGACAAAACCCAAGCACCACGAACCAGTCAATGCAGGAGTTTACACTATACCCTGTGGAGGCTGTGACAAGATCTACGTAGGTGAAACAGCAAGAAACCTCGACACCCGCCTCAATGAACACATATACGCATGTAGGAACGACAACTTAAACAACGCCTGTGTACAACACCGAAATTCCACCAATCATCTTATGAAATTCAGAGACGCCCAATTAGTGATAAAAGAAACTAATTTCCGCACACGCAAGTGCCTTGAATCAGCACTGATCGCTGTTTCGAAAACAATTAAACAAAACAACGGCAGCTTCACCATCTCCGAAGTCTTAGCAAGAATCCTCCTGAAAACAGTAAACCCTGCCATCACATAGTCTCTCCTGTTATACTACACAAAGCACAGAGAGTGAACACTGAAACAACCTGCCTCATTCCAGTTTATATTTGTCCAACCTATTTTTATGTTACCCAAGTAATAGCTTTTATATCCTTTTACTCATGTACGAATTAATTGTTCTACCATATTGTATTACTTTTGTCACTACCACCACTACTACCACTACTACCACTACTACTACTACTACCACTAGTGAACATCGAAATGGTACCTCACTAGTATTCACCTCACTCTGAGCCTTTATATACCCTCTGTGTCCATGTATTGTTTGTAATGGCTTGATAAAGCTCCTGGAGAGCGAAACGTTGCCACAATAAATGTCACATTAGTTGCACAAGTTATGAGAATGGAAAGCTTGAAGGCAACTGCATGCCACACTCAGAAATGATTCCACGAAAACAATCATTGGAAATCAGCCAAATTCTTCCATCAATAAGACAAACTGGCACCTACACACGACACAGTCACTCCAGTGTTTACTTAAATAATGGTTTAGAAAGACACGTAAGCAAACACTATGATATATTTATTAGAAAACGTTTCGGTCCTGGGACCTTGATCACTTCTAACATACAGAGGTAGAAAGATATTATATATATAGGCGGAGAGTGAAATGTGACGCACGTGACCTGAGGAATGTCATAAGAACATAAGAATGGAGGAACACTGTAGAAGGCCTACTGGCCCATGCGAGGTAGGCCTTCTACAGTGTTCCAACATTCTTATGTTCTTATGACATTCCTCAGGTCACGTGCGTCACATTTCACTCTCCGCCTATATATATAATGTCTTTCTACCTCTGTATGTTAGAAGTGATCAAGGTCCCAGGACCGAAACGTTTTCTAATAAATATGTCATAGTGTTTGCTTACGTGTCTTTCTAAACCAACTTGTCGGTATTTATTACCAAGGTTTATACCACTTAAATAATGACTGACCAGAATTTAAATAATTACTTAAACAAATAAATAAGAAAATAATCGTGCATGATTTATCTTTGGGAACAACAAAATACAAATTGTTAAACAACAGATATAATAATTACATTAAACTACATAATGAAAATTATTTTTAACTTTGGATATATAAGAAATGTTAAAAAAATTGAATAACCCTGATTAAATAGACATTTTCCAGCTGTTTTCCACAAAGGAATTTATTAATTATAATCAACGCGAAGTTTTCTTTAAGGAAAACTTAACAGAACTTAAAGTTAATTACTGAAGAAATATTCAACAATATTGAACAAAATAAAAAATTTGCTTGATGCGTCAGTTAATAAAACTGACGCCATTTATTATTATTTTAGTTTAGTCATAAAGCCCCTGTGACAACAACCTCAGGGGTCGTGTACGAATGGTATATAATACTGACAAGATGAGAGTAAGACACATGTGCAACATCTGGGTATCTTTATTGTAGACGTTTCGCCATCCAGTGGCTTTATCAGTACAAATTCCAGGACATAACTTGAAGACAGTAGAACTATGTACAGAAGATGAGGTAATCAGTCCCTCAACCTAGGAGTAGGTGCGAACAGCACCATAGTCGTGGAGATTCTGAAGCAGAAGAAAGAATCCTGGCGCTTATATAGTAACGTCAGGTGAAGCAGACGAGGGCAAATTCACTGGTGGGCGGGATTCCCCAGTGGAAGTAGGTCCTTCCCAAAGAGATGGGTTGTAGTAGTAGTTGTCGTAGTTGTGAAGGTTATGTACATGTCCTCAGAATTAAGATTCCATGATGTTGCAGTGTCTGACAAGTTGTGTACGAATGGTATATAATACTGACAAGATGAGAGTAAGACACATGTGCAACATCTGAGGACATGTACATAACCTTCACAACTACGACAACTACTACTACAACCCATCTCTTTGGGAAGGACCTACTTCCACTGGGGAATCCCGCCCACCAGTGAATTTGCCCTCGTCTGCTTCACCTGACGTTACTATATAAGCGCCAGGATTCTTTCTTCTGCTTCAGAATCTCCACGACTATGGTGCTGTTCGCACCTACTCCTAGGTTGAGGGACTGATTACCTCATCTTCTGTACATAGTTCTACTGTCTTCAAGTTATGTCCTGGAATTTGTATTGATAAAGCCACTGGATGGCGAAACGTCTACAATAAAGATACCCAGATGTTGCACATGTGTCTTACTCTCAACCTCAGGGGTCACAAAGCCCCTGTGACAACAACCTCAGGGGTCACAAAGCCCCTGTAACAACAACCTCAGGGGTCAATATAAACACAAATGCAGTATAATGTGATCCTTTATTGACTACGTTTCGCCCACACAGTGGGCTTTTTCAAGTCACAAACAGAACTACCTGGGGTGGAAGGAACGCGAGTATTTATAGTCCGGCTGAGGTCAGGTGAAGAATGCTGCATCTGATGATGTACCGAGTGGGGTTATAGAGTCTAAAAACTTGGGTAGCTTGGAAAGGAGATTGGATAAGTTTGTGAGCAGACCTTCTACAGTGTTCTTATGTGGGATAGCGATGAAGAAGTTTCTTGGCAAGTGGTTCAGCTATGTTATAGAAGCCACTATTCTGGTTGAAGTTGTCGGATGTAGAAATAATGGTGATTCCAGGATTCTTCGGTATTGAGTGTTGTCTTCTGTGGCGATAAGTCTTGAGTTTCTGTAGTTTATCAAGTGGTTGTGTGAATTACGGTGGCAATATAAACACAAATGCAGTATAATGTGATCCTTTATTGACTACGTTTCGCCCACACAGTGGGCTTTTTCAAGTCACGAACAGAACTACCTGGGGTGTTGTTGTTAAAGATTCGCCGGTATTTTCCCGGCCCGGGCCCTTCCAAGTGGTGGCCCGGCACTGGCTCCCTGTCTAGGGAGTGTCTGAGACCTAAGTCTCCCATGGGAGGAGGCACAAGTACCCCCCTCATCTTGTAAGGTACAAACTCGGGCTCTGGCACCAACCATGCCCTAGAAGGGCAATGCATGGTGTCGATCGTGCTAGCGCTGTGCTCTCCTGTGTGGAGTGTCGTGTGTTGGTGTTCATTTTCATTCATGTTGATTCACAGGTCCTTCTGGCCCAGGTCTTCTCCAGATGGTGACCCGGCAGTGGCCCCCCCGGGTGGGGGGTGATGATAATCATCTTTCTTCTTTCTTGGCCCTCCGGTTGGAGGATGTCGTCTTCTTCTATCTTGCGCTGACTTCCCCAAAGAGAAGCGCAGTCGGGCAGAGGCAGCAGTTACAGGGTTGATTGGAGCCACACCCCAGCTTTAGCGGACAGCAAAGTGCTGGGTGAATGGTCATGGATAGTCGTGCTAGACGAGGGTACCGTCTTCAAGGTCCCTATTCTGAAGCATCCTGAATTTCCTCTTTGAGGTGTACTTGACTTCCACAAGGTGTTGGGTGTTGGCAGTGAGTAGTCTGGTCATGTCTTCAGTGGTGTATGTAGCAGTTTGGTCGTAGGTATACTTGACTGTTCCGTCCTGGAGGTGATGATGGATTTCTGAAGACAGCATTGTGTTCTTATACTCCTTGGTTGTGTAGAAGTATACACCCTTCAGATATCGGACCCGTTGTGGTGCAGCAGTGTCAGTGACAGTGGCACCGTGAGGTGCATCTGCAGTGTCTTGTGTTTTTGCTTTCTTGGCTGGTGGCTGAACTGGTGAAGGCGAGATTTCCGACTGGTCAGTTGACCTAGCAGTGGATGAAAGCGGTAGTGGACTCTCATTGGTGGGTTTTGCCGACGTCTCAGAGGTCTCTGGTTGGTCCATCTCTGTGTCTAGTGGAGGTTGTGACAGCGGTGGAGCAGCTGTGATGCTGGTAATATTTGCAGTAGATTTTAGGATCTCAGTGGAAGGTGGTGATGCAGGGAATGTGAGGCCAGGCATATTGTTTAGTTTGAAAAGTTCATTGATGGTGGTGTTGAAGGAACCAGGCTCAGCTGCATTCTGTACATGAGCATACATAATGCAACAAAGAATCTTGGTGGAGTCGGCAGTAGGTGCTGGCAGGGAAGTGGTGGGAGCAGCTTGCGTGGCATGTAGTATCTTGGTAGTGTCTGCTTGAAGCTTGGCGATAGCAGAATATGTGGTTGCTTGTGGGTTGGGTTTCTTTTGTTGTTGTTGTTTCTTGAGTATGTCTCTTCTGGTAGGGCACCTGGCAGCAAGAGTATGGTGGTCATTCTTGCAGTTCAAGCATTTAGGTGGTGAAGCAGTAGTGCAATTCTTGAAGTCATGACCCTCACGGCCACAGGTGGAGCAGAACTTCTTGTCCTTGGTAGGACAATCATTTGTGGTGTGTAAGTATGAGTAACAATTATAGCACTGTGAGATATGTTGGAATTTCTCTGCTTCGATGAAGGCTGGGTTGATGTGGAAGTAGTGAATAGCCAGGCCCTCAGCGAGAGCTCTGGCTGCCATGTTGACGTCACTGAAGGTGACCTTCAGCATGGATGAAGCATTGGGTATTTTAGTAATGAAGTCCACCTTGGCCCAAGGGTTCTTTGCTTCGATAGATGACTTGATTTCTTCAGTGGCCTGTACAGTGATAAGGTTGTCGAGTCGCTTGAGGAACACAGTTCTCCTGGCCCTCAGTGCTGGGGAAGTCAAGACAAGAAATCCCTGGTCTCGTAGAGTGGTAGTAGCAGTGGTGGTAAGTAGTTTCTCAGCCTCTGTGTCGTCTGTACAGACGACAACAAAGGCCTCTTTGAGCGATAAAATCGCATTACATTTGACTTGCAGCCTGCCACTAACGACAGCTGCAAGTGCTAGTTTGGACGACTCATTGGTTGTGCCGGTCGCTGGTTTGATCTTTACTCTGTTAGAGTAATGCATCGTGAGTAAGCAGTGCTCTGGTGTAGAATCATGGGGTGGAAGGAACGCGAGTATTTATAGTCCAGCTGAGGTCAGGTGAAGAATGCTGCATCTGATGATGTACCGAGTGGGGTTATAGAGTCTAAAAACTTGGGTAGCTTGGAAAGGAGATTGGATAAGTTGTGAGCAGACCTTCTACAGTGTTCTTATGTGGGATAGCGATGAAGAAGTTTCTTGGCAAGTGGTTCAGCTATGTTATAGAAGCCACTATTCTGGTTGAAGTTGTCGGATATAGAAATGAGTGATGATTCCAGGATTCTTCGGTATTGAGTGTTGTCTTCTGTGGCGATAAGTCTTGAGTTTCTGTAGTTTATCAAGTGGTTGTGTGAATTACGGTGTTGTACGCAGGCATTCCTTGTGTCGTCAGACCTGCTTGCGTATTGGTGTTCTGAAATACGTGTGGCGAAACATCAAGGGACCTCCAAACACGTATTTCAGAACACCAATACGCAAGCAGGTCTGACGACACAAGGAATGCCTGCGTACAACACCGTAATTCACGATGGAAATAAATGGTATAAAATACCGACACAATGGCAATATAAACACAAATGCAGTATAATGTGATCCTTTATTGACTACGTTTCGCCCACACAGTGGGCTTTTTCAAGTCACGAACAGAACTACCTGGGGTGGAAGGAACGCGAGTATTTATAGTCCAGCTGAGGTCAGGTGAAGAATGCTGCATCTGATGATGTACCGAGTGGGGTTATAGAGTCTAAAAACTTGGGTAGCTTGGAAAGGAGATTGGATAAGTTGTGAGCAGACCTTCTACATGTTGACGACATTCTCCTCATAACTCCTAAACGCTTCAACGTTCAAGCTCTCCAAGACAAGCTCAACCAGGTCGAGCCTTCAATCCAGTTCACACTTGAAGAAGAAGTCGACAACACTCTTCCTTTCCTTGATGTCCTGCTCTGCAAAGCTGACCACGAACTTCGTTTTAAAGTCTATCGAAAACCCACCAACCAAAACGATCTTCTCCACTTCTACTCTCACCACGACACCAAAGCCAAACGTGGTGTAATTATAGGCTTCTTCCTGCGTGCACTCAGAATCTGCAGCAACGAGTTCCTTGAGGAAGAGTGCACTATAATTGAACAGATATTTTCTAAACTCCACTATACTCGTCACTTCATCACAGACTGCAGACGGCGAGCATTAAACATCTTCAACACACCCAGAGAAGACACTGCCGAGAAGAGATACATAGTCCTTCCCACCAACTCCATTGCCAAACATGTTTCCAACATCTTTGCCAAAACATCATTCCAAGTATCTACCTCCACAACCACGACCATCAAGGACATCACCAGTAGTAGGCACGACAAGCCTTCATCCTCTGCAGGGGTATACATAATCCCTTGTAATGACTGCAACAAGTTATACGTGGGCGAAACATCAAGGGACCTCCAAACACGTATTTCAGAACACCAATACGCAAGCAGGTCTGACGACACAAGGAATGCCTGCGTACAACACCGTAATTCACACAACCACTTGATAAACTACAGAAACTCAAGACTTATCGCCACAGAAGACAACACTCAATACCGAAGAATCCTGGAATCATCACTCATTTCTATATCCGACAACTTCAACCAGAATAGTGGCTTCTATAACATAGCTGAACCACTTGCCAAGAAACTTCTTCATCGCTATCCCACATAAGAACACTGTAGAAGGTCTGCTCACAAACTTATCCAATCTCCTTTCCAAGCTACCCAAGTTTTTAGACTCTATAACCCCACTCGGTACATCATCAGATGCAGCATTCTTCACCTGACCTCAGCCGGACTATAAATACTCGCGTTCCTTCCACCCCAGGTAGTTCTGTTTGTGACTTGAAAAAGCCCACTGTGTGGGCGAAACGTAGTCAATAAAGGATCACATTATGCTGCATTTGTGTTTATATTGCCATTTTGTCGGTATTTTATACCATTTATTTCCAACCTCAGGGGTCACAAAGCCCCTGTGACAACAACCTCAGGGGTCACAAAGCCCCTGTGACAACAACCTCAGGGGTCACAAAGCCCCTGTGACAACAACCTCAGGGGTCACAAAGCCCCTGTGACAATAACCTCAGGGGTCACAAAGCCCCTGTGACAATAACCTCAGGGGTCACAAAGCCCCTGTGACAACAACCTCAGGGGTCACAAAGCCCCTGTGACAACAACCTCAGGGGTCACAAAGCCCCTGTGACAACAACCTCAGGGGTCACAAAGCCCCTGTGACAACAACCTCAGGGGTCACAAAGCCCCTGTGACAACAACCTCAGGGGTCACAAAGCCCCTGTGACAA
Source organism: Cherax quadricarinatus (assembly GCF_038502225.1). Classification (NCBI taxonomy): domain Eukaryota; kingdom Metazoa; phylum Arthropoda; class Malacostraca; order Decapoda; family Parastacidae; genus Cherax; species Cherax quadricarinatus. The sequence goes on along the minus strand of NC_091296.1, from coordinate 38,280,956 downwards.
TAACCTCAGGGGTCACAAAGCCCCTGTGACAATAACCTCAGGGGTCACAAAGCCCCTGTGACAATAACCTCAGGGGTCACAAAGCCCCTGTGACAATAACCTCAGGGGTCACAAAGCCCCTGTGACAACAACCTCAGGGGTCACAAAGCCCCTGTGACAACAACCTCAGGGGTCACAAAGCCCCTGTGACAATAACCTCAGGGGTCACAAAGCCCCTGTGACAATAACCTCAGGGGTCACAAAGCCCCTGTGACAACAACCTCAGGGGTCACAAAGCCCCTGTGACAACAACCTCAGTGGTCACAAAGCCCTCGTGACAACAACCTGAGAGGATACAAAGCCGCTTTTACAATAACCTCTGGGGTCACAAAGTCGCTGTGACAACAACCTCAGGGGTCAGAAAGTCCCTGTGACAACAACCTCAGGGGTTACAAAGCCCCTGTGACAACAACCTCAGGGGTTACAAAGCTCCTGTTACAACAACCTCAGGGGTTACAAAGCCCCTGTGACAACAACCTCAGGGGCCACAAAGCTGCTGTGACAACAAATTCAGGGGTAACAAAGCCCCTATGACAACAAGCTCCGGGGTCACAAAGCCCTTTTGACAACAACCTCATTGATCACAAAGCCCCTGTGACAACCTCAGGGGTCAAAAAAGCCCCTGTGACAACAACCTCAGGGGTCATAAAGCCCCTGTGACAACAAGCTCCTGGGTCACAAAGCCCCTCTGAGAACAAGCTCAGGGGTCACAAAGCCCCTGTGACAACAATCTCAATGGTCACAAAGCCCCTGTGACAACCTCAGGGGTCACAAAGCCCCTGTGACAGCAACATCAGGGGTCACAAAGCCCCTGTGACAACAACCTCAGGTGTCACAAAGCCGCTGTGACAACCTCAGGGGTCAAAAAGCCCCTGTGACAACAACCTCAGGGGTCATAAAACCCTTGTAACAACAACCTCCGGGGTCACAAAGCTCCTGTAACAAACTCAGGGGTTACAAAACCTCTGTGACAACAACCTCAGGGATCACAAAGCTCCTGTGACAACCTCATAGGTCACAAAGCCCCTGTGACAACAAACTCAGGGGTCACAAAACGCATGTGACAACTGCAGGGGTCACAAAGTCTATGGGACAACCATCTCAGGGGTCACAAAGCCCCTGTGACAGCAATCTCAAGGGTCACAAACCACATGTGACAACAAACTCAGGGGTCACAAAGCCTCTGGGACAACAACCTTAGGGGTCAGAAAGCCCCTGTGACAACAACCTCAGGGGTCACGAAGCTCTTGTGACAACAACCTCAGGGGTCAGAAAGTCCCTGTGACAACAACCTCAGCGGTCTCAAATTCCCTGTGACAACAACCTCGGGGGCCGCAAAGCCGCTCTGACAACAACTTCAGGGGTCACAAAGCCCCAGTGACAGCAACTCCGGGGTCACAAAGACCCTGTGACAACCTCAGGGGTCAAAAAGCCCCTGTGACAGCACCCTCCCGGGTCACAAAGCCCCTGTGACTGAACCTCCGGGGTCACAAAGCCCCTGTGAGAGCAACCTCAGTGGTCACAAAGCCCCTGTGACAACAACCTCAGAGGTCACAAAGCCCCTGTGACAACCTCATGGGTCACAAAGCCGCTGTGACAACAACCTCATGGGTCACAAAGTCCCTGTGACAACAACCTCAGGGTCACAAAGCCCCTGTGACAACAACCTCAGGGGTCACAAAGCTGCTGTGACAGCAACCTCAGGGATCACAAAACCCCTGTGACAACAACCTCAGGGGTCACAAAGCCCTTGTGACATCAACCTCCGGGGTCAGAAAGCCCCTGTGCCAACAACCTCAGGGGTCACAAAGCCACTGTGAGAGCAACCTTAGGGGTCACAAAGCCCCTGTTACAACAACCTCAGGGGTCACAAAGCCCCTTTGACGGCAACCTCAGGGGTCACAAAGCTCCTGTGACAGCAACCTCCGGGGTCACAAAGCCCCTGTGACAACAACCTCAGGGGTCACAAAGCCCCTGTGACAGCCTCCTTCAGGTAGCATAATCCAGTTATCTGATATAAATTTTTCCTCTACCATATTAAGATTAATAGCGACAAAGTAGCATCCACACACTCCATTAGCAACACCAACCTTCTTCTGAACAAGTTTCGCTGGTGCTTTAATACTGAATTTGATCAGAAGAGGCTCTCTGAAGGTATGCCAGTGGAAGCCCTCAGTGAGGTGAACAAAAGTTCTAACCGACCGCGTCAGGAAATACTTGTCCTATTTCCTGACGAACCTTCCCTTACCTAACCTAACCTTATTCCTTTCGAACTTTCACCTGATGAAAGTTGACCAGGGTTAAAAAATTTAAGCCGATTAGGTAAAAGGTTGTGAAGTTAAAAAGGAAAGCCTTGCTGGAGACAACACCTTGACCGGTAGAAACTACTATTACTACTACTACTACTACTACTGCTACTACTACTACTACTACTACTACTGCTACTACTACTACTACTACTACTACTACTACTACTACTACTACTACTACTACTACTAATAATAATAATAATAATAATAATAATAATAATAATAATCTTTATTTCTATAAGTATGGGTAACCTTAGATTATTTTTGTCCCCTGGATGTGACCCACACCAATCGGCTAACACCCAGGTACCTACTGCTAGGTGAACAAGGACAGCAGGTGTGTTAAGGAAACACATCCAAATGTTTCAACCCTTACTGGAGATCGAACCACGGACCTCAGTGTATGAGCTGAGTGCTATTACAATTCTTGTCGATGAGGAGAATGAATATTCTTCAGAAGCGACATGTTGCTTTATTGGACTCGTGTACAGGCAGTATGTTAGGCGGCCCTGAGGCCAGGCCCAGCCTGGCAGGAAAGAGAGAGTAGGCTTGTTGTCTCCAGGCTGTCGAGTGTGTGTGAGTAAAGCAGAGCGGGCTGAGCACGGTAAGCTCAGATGTTCGCACCAGTGTGACGCTAGATGTAGAAATATAAACCGCAACCGAGTATGCATCTCTTGGCCACCTACCCACGGTTGTCCTCGACCGTGTCAAGTGAATGAAAAAAAATATCGTTCTCTCTCTCACAGGAAAAGGGCATCAAGCACAAAATGAAACATATATACATGTGGACATGGGCAAAAATAAAAAAAAAAACTTCCTACAGGGAGGGAAGAAAAAAAGGTGGGTGCACTAAAACATCGTGGTCCAAAGCATTGAGTTTCCGTGGGCGTCACTGTACACTTTCCTGCATCTGGACAGATAGTGCAACACATCAGGAGACATCGCTGCTGCTGTGCTATGACGTATCAGGGTACTGTCTCGTCTGGAGCGGTGAAGCAGTCATCGTAGTAATTGCTGCAGGGTTCACTCAACCTGGGGCTCAACCTGCTGGTGCCCTCGAGTGAGGCGTCGTCAGTACTCGGTATCTGGGCAGGACTTCTTCTGGCGTATGACACAGGAGGACACTTCTCTATTGGTAGTATTGTAGGGCAGTCACTGCCTGGAACTCGGTCAGAACAGCCTGGTCGTGCTGGAAAGAGTGAGTCGTAGCAGGGACGACTCAGGCGCATCATTCAGGAGTCGAAGCAGCATACACCATAACTGGAGTGAGCAAGTTAGCTGTCAAAGTGACATCATACATTGTACAGCTGTAATTATGCTCGCTGAAGCCATGACATGAGTCAGCCATCAGGGCTACTGCGGCTTGACTATTGTCATCCTCTCGACCAGAGTTGGAATCAGAGCAGAGGTCACACTGAGCTTCCCCAGACTGGTTTCCACTCACAACTTCACTCTGATGGTCAGGAGGTGGAGTGATACGAGTCTCTTACGGGGACGACTCTGATGTGACATCTACGAGCGGCGAGCACTTTTTATAAATGGCGGCTCAGACGACACTCGTAATCTGAAGCCTAGACTGACTAGTGTCGGTTGTCGAACGGTCACAGTGGGGTGATATGGTCTGGGCTCAGACCACACTGTGGTCTACACACTTATCTGGGCTAAGACCACTTCGTTGGGACACTTGGAAAACTTGTACACCCGCATTGAGCGTGCTGTAATGTTACAACATGGCTCGCACTAGCACATGGCTCGCACTAGCACATGACTCGTACTAGCACATGACTCTCACTAGCACATGACTCTCACTAGCACATGACTCGCACTAGCACATGACTCGCACTAGCACATGACTCTCACTAGCACATGACTCGCACTAGCACATGACTCTCACTAGCACATGGCTCGCACTAGCACATGACTCGCACTAGCACATGACTCGCACTAGCACATGGCTCGCACTAGCACATGGCTCGCACAAGCACATGGCTCGCACTAGCACATGGCTCGCACTAGCACATGACTCGCACTAGCACATGACTCGCACTAGCACATAGCTCGCACTAGCACATGGCTCGCACTAGCACATGGCTCGCACAAGCACATGGCTCGCACTACCACATGGCTCGCACTAGCACATGACTCGCACTAGCACATGACTCGCACTAGCACATGGCTCGCACTAGCACATGGCTCACACAAGCACATGGTTCGCACTAGCACATGGCTCGCACTAGCACATGGCTCGCACTAGCACATGACTCGCACTAGCACATGGCTCGCACTAGCACATGGCTCGCACTAGCACATGGTTCGCACTAGCACATGGCTCGCACTAGCACATGGCTCGCACTAGCACATGGCTCGCACTAGCACATGACTCGCACTAGCACATGGCTCGTACTGGCACATGGCTCGCACTAGCACATGGCTCGCACTAGCACATGACTCGCACTAGCACATGACTCGTACTAGCACATGACTCGCACTAGCACATGACACGCACTAGCACATGACTCGCACTAGCACATGGCTCGCACTAGCACATGGCTCGCACTAGCACATGGCTCGCACTAGCACATGACTCGCACTAGCACATGGCTCGCACTAGCACACACTAGCACATGGCTCGCACGCACTAGCACATGACTCGCACTAGCACATGGCTCGCACTAGCACATGGCTCGCACTAGCACATGGCTCGCACTAGCACATGACTCGCACTAGCACATGGCTCGCACTAGCACATGGCTCGCACTAGCACATGGCTCGCACTAGCACATGGCTCGCACTGGCACATGGTTCGCACTGGCACATGGCTCGTACTAGCACATGGCTCGCACTAGCACATGGCTCGCACTAGCACATGACTCGCACTAGCACATGACACGCACTAGCACATGACTCGCACTAGCACATGGCTCGCACTAGCACATGGCTCGCACTAGCACATGGCTCGCACTAGCACATGGCTCGCACTGGCACATGGTTCGCACTGGCACATGGCTCGTACTAGCACATGGCTCGCACTAGCACATGGCTCGCACTAGCACATGACTCGCACTAGCACATGACACGCACTAGCACATGACTCGCACTAGCACATGGCTCGCACTAGTACATGGCTCGCACTAGCACATGGCTCGCACTAGCACATGACTCGCACTAGCACATGGCTCGCGCTAGCACGTTGGACAAACTTCGTAGGTGACGTCGCGAGGTGACTTCAGGTAGCATGTGCAGACGTCCTGGGGTGACGTTCCGAAGTGACGTCCTGGAGAGACATCGTGAGGTGACGTTGGCAGCATAGTAATGCTGACATTAGCGGTGACGTCAGGCATCGGTGATGTCGCAAGGTAGTGTCAGGCATCATGGTGACAGTGCGAGATGACGTCAGAGGTGACTTCAGGCAAAGGACAACACATGGCTTGGACATCTGGCTTGATCAGACATGGACAACTCGTGGCTTGGACATCAAGTGACATCGTTATCCACCGGCCTGGTAAGTCATGTGGCTTGTTGATTTATGCAGCTCAGAGATCCACATGGTTCTGATATCCACGTGGCCTTATCCACGTGGGGCTTCATGATCCACACTGCTTCGAGTGACCTTGGACAGTCGGACACATAACTCTGGCCAGAATTCACACTGCATTCATAGAGAAAACAGAAGAGAGGCAGTGAGGAGTGTGAGTGGTGTTATGGTGGCATGAGATGACCGCAGGTGGTGTGTGATGTGACCAGGATCCCCTGCCTCCCCTCACACACATACACACGCCTGCCTGAATTCCAGGGTGGATTCACTACTCGGAATGCAAAAACCACAAAACTCACCTCTGACTTGCTGACCGTGCTGAGCTGAAACAACAGCAGCAACACACAGGTGACGCTGAACACGGAATTGAAAACCGGCGTGGGAAGCTGGCGAGAGTCCCAGGTGACACTACTGAGATTTCTCTGGGAAATTCAGTGAAACTGGGTCTGAATCCTGCTTGTACCTGTGCTTGAATGATGAAAGTAGCAGACACGACATCAGGACAACTTGCTGAGAGAGAGAAGCTGCTTGTACAAGTTGATGTAGCGGAGAAAATATCTTCTTCGTTCCTCTGGGCAAAACACAGCTGTTGCAGGCACGGATAGCACCAGTATTACAATTATTGTCGTTGAGAAGAATGAATACTCTTCGGAAGCGACGTGTTACTTTACTGGGTTCTTGTACAGGGAGTGTGTTAGGTGGGCCTGAGGCCAGACCAGCCTGGCAGCTTGTTGTCTCTAGACCGTCAGGTGTGTGAGTGAGGCAGACAGAAAGTGGTGCAGGCTTTCTTGGTAGGCCTATGGCTGCAAGATGGATGTCAGTACCAGTGTGACGCTAAATATAAAGGCGACCCAAAGAAAAATATAAACCCAACAGAGTAAGCAGTTCATTACCAACCCAGCAACGGGACACCACTAAACTTGTGTACGTTTATTCAGGTATACACAAATGCAGTTACGTACATAGCAGCATGTATATACAGACTCTAGGATAACCCAAAAAAGTTAGTGATTTATTTCCGTATTTCTATATTAAACCGCAAGTTTTCAATATTTCTATATTAAACCGCAAGTTTTCAATATTTCTATATTAAACCGCAAGTTTTCAATATTTCTATATTAAACCGCAAGTTTTCAATATTTCTATATTAAACCGCAAGTTTTCAATATTTCTATATTAAACCGCAAGTTTTCAATATTTCTATATTAAACCGCAAGTTTTCAATATTTCTATATTAAACCGCAAGTTTTCAATATTTCTATATTAAACCGCAAGTTTTCAATATTTCTATATTAAACCGCAAGTTTTCAATATTTCTATATTAAACCACAAGTTTTCTATATTTCTATATTAAACCACAAGTTTTCTATATTTCTATATTAAACCACAAGTTTTCAATTTTTCTATATTAAACCACAAGTTTTCTATATTTCTATATTAAACCACAAGTTTTCAATATTTCTATATTAAACCACAAGTTTTCTATATTTCTATATTAAACCACAAGTTTTCAATATTTCTATATTAAACCGCAAGTTTTCAATATTTCTATATTAAACCGCAAGTTTTCAATATTTCTATATTAAACCACAAGTTTTCTATATTTCTATATTAAACCACAAGTTTTCAATATTTCTATATTAAACCACAAGTTTTCTATATTTCTATATTAAACCACAAGTTTTCAATATTTCTATATTAAACCGCAAGTTTTCAATATTTCTATATTAAACCGCAACTTTTCAATATTTCAATATTAAACCACAAGTTTTCTATATTTCTATATTAAACCGCAAGTTTTCAATATTTCTATATTAAACCACAAGTTTTCAATATTTCTATATTAAACCACAAGTTTTCTATATTTCTATATTAAACCACAAGTTTTCTATATTTCTATATTAAACCGCAAGTTTTCAATATTTCTATATTAAACCACAAGTTTTCTATATTTCTATATTAAACCACAAGTTTTCAATATTTCTATATTAAACCACAAGTTTTCTATATTTCTATAATAAACCGCAAGTTTTCAATATTTCTATATTAAACCACAAGTTTTCTATATTTCTATATTAAACCGCAAGTTTTCAATATTTCTATATTAAGCCACAAGTTTTCAATATTTCTATATTAAACCACAAGTTTTCAATATTTCTATATTAAACCACAAGTTTTCAATATTTCTATATTAAACCGCAAGTTTTCAATATTACTATATTAAACCGCAAGTTTTCAATATTTCTATATTAAACCACAAGTTTTCAATATTTCTATATTAAACCACAAGTTTTCTATATTTCTATATTAAACAACAAGTTTTCAATATTTCTATATTAAACCACAAGTTTTCAATATTTCTATATTAAACCACAAGTTTTCTATATTTCTATATTAAACCACAAGTTTTCTATATTTCTATATTAAACCACAAGTTTTCAATATTTCTATATTAAACCACAAGTTTTCTACATTTCTATATTAAACCACAAGTTTTCTATATTTCTATATTAAACCGCAAGTTTTCAATATTTCTATATTACCTGGAGTTTACCTGGAGAGAGTTTCGGGGGTCAATGCCCCCGCGGCCCGGTCTGTGACCAGGCCTCCTGGTGGATCAGCGCCTGATCAACCAGGCTGTTGCTGCTGGCTGCACGCAAACCAACGTACGAGCCACAGCCCGGCTGATCAGGAACTGACTTTAGGTGCTTGTCCAGTGCCAGCTTGAAGACTGCCAGGGGTCTGTTGGTAATCCCCCTTATGTGTGCTGGGAGGCAGTTGAACAGTCTCGGGCCCCTGACACTTATTGTATGGTCTCTTAACGTGCTAGTGACACCCCTGCTTTTCATTGGGGGGATGGTGCATCGTCTGCCAAGTCTTTTGCTTTCGTAGTGAGTGATTTTCGTGTGCAAGTTCGGTACTAGTCCCTCTAGGATTTTCCAGGTGTATATAATCATGTATCTCTCCCTCCTGCGTTCCAGGGAATACAGGTTTAGAAACCTCAAGCGCTCCCAGTAATTGAGGTGTTTTATCTCCGTTATGCGCGCCGTGAAAGTTCTCTGTACATTTTCTAGGTCGGCAATTTCACCTGCCTTGAAAGGTGCTGTTAGAGTGCAGCAATATTCCAGCCTAGATAGAACAAGTGACCTGAAGAGTGTCATCATGGGCTTGGCCTCCCTAGTTTTGAAGGTTCTCATTATCCATCCTGTCATTTTTCTAGCAGATGCGATTGATACAATGTTATGGTCCTTGAAGGTGAGATCCTCCGACATAATCACTCCCAGGTCTTTGACGTTGGTGTTTCGCTCTATTTTGTGGCCAGAATTTGTTTTGTACTCTGATGAAGATTTAATTTCCTCATGTTTACCATATCTGAGTAATTGAAATTTCTCATCGTTGAACTTCATATTGTTTTCTGCAGCCCACTGAAAGATTTGGTTGATGTCCGCCTGGAGCCTTGCAGTGTCTGCAATGGAAGACACTGTCATGCAGATTCGGGTGTCATCTGCAAAGGAAGACACGGTGCTGTGGCTGACATCCTTGTCTATGTCGGATATGAGGATGAGGAACAAGATGGGAGCTAGTACTGTGCCTTGTGGAACAGAGCTTTTCACCGTAGCTGCCTCGGACTTTACTCTGTTGACGACTACTCTCTGTGTTCTGTTAGTGAGGAAATTATAGATCCATCGACCGACTTTTCCTGTTATTCCTTTAGCGCGCATTTTGTGCGCTATTACGCCATGGTCACACTTGTCGAAGGCTTTTGCAAAGTCTGTATATATTACATCTGCATTCTTTTTGTCTTCTAGTGCATTTAGGACCTTGTCGTAGTGATCCAGTAGTTGAGACAGACAGGAGCGACCTGTTCTAAACCCATGTTGCCCTGGGTTGTGTAACTGATGGGTTTCTAGATGGGTGGTGATCTTGCTTCTTAGGACCCTTTCAAAGATTTTTATGATATGGGATGTTAGTGCTATTGGTCTGTAGTTCTTTGCTGTTGCTTTACTGCCCCCTTTGTGGAGTGGGGCTATGTCTGTTGTTTTTAGTAACTGAGGGACGACCCCCGTGTCCATGCTCCCTCTCCATAGGATGGAAAAGGCTCGTGATAGGGGCTTCTTGCAGTTCTTGATGAACACAGAGTTCCATGAGTCTGGCCCTGGGGCAGAGTGCATGGGCATGTCATTTATCGCCTGTTCGAAGTCATTTGGCGTCAGGATAACATCGGATAGGCTTGTGTTAATCAAATTTTGTGGCTCTCTCATAAAAAATTCATTTTGATCTTCGACTCTCAGTCTGGTTAGCGGCTTGCTAAAAACTGAGTCATATTGGGACTTGAGTAGCTCACTCATTTCCTTGCTGTCATCTGTGTAGGACCCATCTTGTTTAAGTAGGGGCCCAATACTGGGCGTTGTTCTCGATTTTGATTTGGCATAGGAGAAGAAATACTTTGGGTTTCTTTCGATTTCATTTATAGCTTTTAGTTCTTCCCGCGATTCCTGACTCCTAAAGGATTCTTTTAGCTTAAGTTCGATGCTTGCTATTTCTCTGACCAGTGTCTCCCTGCGCATTTCAGATATATTGACCTCTTTTAGCCGCTCTGTTATTCTTTTCCGTCGCCTGTAAAGGGAGCGCCTGTCTCTTTCTATTTTACATCTACTCCTCCTTTTTCTTAGAGGAATAAGCCTTGTGCATACATCGAGTGCCACCGAGTTAATCTGTTCTAGGCATAAGTTTGGGTCTGTGTTGCTTAGTATATCTTCCCAGCTTATATCGGTTAGGACTTGGTTTACTTGGTCCCACTTTATGTTTTTGTTATTGAAGTTGAATTTGGTGAATGCTCCCTCGTGACTAGTCTCATTTTGTCGGTCTGGGGCTCCTCGCATACATGTCTGAACCTCAATTATGTTGTGATCTGAGTATATTGTTTTTGATATGGTGACATTTCTTATCAGATCATCATTGTTAGTGAATATGAGGTCTAGTGTATTCTCCAGTCTAGTAGGCTCTATTATTTGCTGGTTTAAATTGAATTTTGTGCAGAGATTTAAAAGCTCGTGTGAGTGTGAGTTTTCATCAGAGCTGCCTCCTGGTGTTATTACTGCAACAATATTATTTGCTATATTCCTCCATTTTAGGTGCCTTAAGTTGAAATCCCCCAGGAGCAAGATGTTGGGTGCAGGAGCTGGAAGATTTTCCAGACAGTGGTCAATTTTTAACAGCTGTTCCTGGAATTGCTGGGATGTTGCATCCGGAGGCTTGTAGACTACCACAATGACTAGGTTTTGGTTCTCGACCTTTACTGCTAAAACTTCCACTACGTCATTTGAGGCATTAAGCAGTTCTGTGCAAACAAGTGACTCTGCAATGTACAGGCCAACCCCCCCCCCTTTTGCCTGTTCACTCTGTCACATCTGTATAGGTTGTAACCTGGGATCCATATTTCATTGTCCAAGTGATCCTTTATGTGGGTCTCAGTGAAAGCCGCGAACATTGCCTTTGCCTCTGCAAGCAGTCCACGGATGAAAGGTATTTTGTTGTTTGTTGCTGGCTTTAGACCCTGTATATTTGCAAAGAAGAATGTTATCGGACTGGTGGTATTGTTGGTACTGGGGGGGGATTTTTTTTCCGGCATTAGTATCTGTATCTGTTGGTTTGGAGTGGAGGCCATCGACTGTGGTTCCACTCCAGGAATGACTGGATTTGGTGTACGATTTCTGCCATTTCCTGCCAGTTTTTTTTCCTTCCTGGCACTAAAAAACCTCTCCCTCTTGAGTGGCTGTGGCTACCCAGGTTTTCCCATGGCCTGGATGTTTTGTATCTTTTTGTCCCCTTTAGATGGTATGCCTGGCAATTTAAGTTATAGCACAGTCTTTCCTGTACTGAAGAGGTACACATTTCAGGGTGAAAAAGCTTACAGGAAGGGAGTTTGCATTTTCCTGTTGTCATATGGGCATGGCATTTTCTAGGGTGGTCATAGTTGCACGTCCCATCTGTTTTTCCAGATTTCCCATGCCAGCAGATACCAAGTGCATAGTATGTGCACAGGCTTGGTTTCCGCTTGCCTTGGGTTTCTGTGACTGTATTCCCTGTTGGTGCATGTTTCCCTGTCTTACTTCTATCCTCCCTAGCACCAACAATGGAGCTCCCACCAGTTGTTTTTGGTAATTTATCCTCACTATTGCTATTGGAGTCCTCTTGTTTGCTATTTCCTGCGGAATTTCTAGTTTGCAATATTGGTTTTATCTTATCTTTGACTACACTTGTTTCCCTACTATGGCTCCTGTCCCCTATGAGGTCATTTATATGTATTCCTTCCTGCGTATAATTCCCGACTACCTGGACAAAATCTCCAGCTTCACCATTACTGTCTCCCAGGACAGTATCTCCAGCTTCACCATTTCTGTCTCCCAGGACAGCACCTCCAGCTTCACCATTACTGTCTCCCAGGACAGCACCTCCAGCTTTACTATTACTGTCTCCCAGGACATCACCTCCAGCCTTACAGTTTGTGACTACATGGCCAGTATCAAGGGCAGTACCATTCAGCCCAGACTTTTTATGTTCCCATCTGTTGTAGAAAGCTTCCAGGTTTTCTATGAAAGCAGCTTTGATGTTGTCCTCTTTTAATACCCTTGTGATTTTAGTCCACAGATTTTCCTCATTTGGGCATACCCAGAAACACTTCTCTGTTTTAATACTGCTTGTAGCTAGTTCTGGGATATCTGCACAAGGGGCGTGACACCAATTTCCACAAAAATGACAGTTTATCCATGTGGAAGCCCGTTTGTTTGACTGACCACAGACTACACACAGCTTCATAATGATTTGAATGGTTGATTTACTGCAATTCTACTAGCAACCTCTTGAATATTATATTAATAACCTTAAATGAAGCTCTAGCTATTTGTATTTCTGTTTCTAACTCTTTTTGTATATTGGACAGCTTACCGTCACGTTCCTGATTTTTAATGTTTGTGTTTATAAGGGCGCCTACAACCCCATCCGTTTACAGTCTGCTTTATTGTCCAACGAAACTGTTTGAAACCAGTCCCGGGTTCGGACCAGTCAAGGGTTCGGACCAGTCAAGGGTCCGGACCAGTCGATCTGCTCTGATCAGTGGGTCACTTATTTAAAACATACTGGTCGGTGATTTGAGCTAACACATGAAGGATCTACTGGAAATTATCTACCCGAGTAATATGTGATTTGACTGATACAACAGTATAACTTGCGTGTTGAAGAGCCGGTGATATCTGGCAGCTCCTACAATGACGAACGGTCACCTCCTTGTTTATCAATCGCTGTATCTGGCTTTTCTATTTTTTTTTTCCGTCTCCACCACAATAAATGCTATATTATCACTATAGTTGACTGGTGCAAATTTTGGAGGAAGGACGCTTTTTCTGTAGTAATAATTGCTTCTCGTTGTGTATATTGCGACCGCTGGTAACTACAGGTTATATGAAATTCACAGTAACGTCTCGTATTTCAAGAAAAGAAACTAATGAAAGTCACTCCACTCCACTAAGTACCATTATAATACTGGTTAGTTGCTACTACAACACTGTATTCTGCTATTCACTGGTATCACTAGATTATATGCGAGTACACTAGCAGGCCAGTAAGATTATTAAAAACAGCTGACCTGTGGTAAGTTTCTGGCGACTTCTGGCACCTTCCTCTATAGGCTTATCACTTCATTTACAAATTCACCTGTTTTCAAATGACACTTTAGCCTTTATCATCAATATACTAGGGAGCCACTGTAGTATACACTATACACTATGTATACTCAATGTTATCAGGGAGACTTTCTTTCCTCTGACATGAAAAGTTCAATTATTATTATTTTTTTCCACACGGGACAGGCCTATGATTCCCCTCTGGCAGTAAACTCTGCTACGCAGTGCACACTAATTCTCCTTTTTTGACTCAGTATATAATGTTTTCCGCCCAAGATTGGTTCCAGGCGCTAGAGGGATGTATCGTATAGGATTGATGACACAAATTAAAGTTCTAGCACGTAAGAGCGACCGTGAAAACACGAGAAAACCGGGAGCACAACGAGGCACGCTGACACGCTGGCACGCTGACACGCTGACCACAAGTTTTCTATATTTCTATATTAAACCACAAGTTTTCTATATTTCTATATTAAACCACAAGTTTTCAATATTTCTATATTAAACTGCAAGTTTTCTATATTTCTATATTAAACCGCAAGTTTTCAATATTTCTATATTAAACCACAAGTTTTCTATATTTCTATATTAAACCGCAAGTTTTCAATATTTCTATATTAAACCACAAGTTTTCAATATTTCTATATTAAACCGCAAGTTTTCTATATTTCTATATTAAACCACAAGTTTTCAATATTTCTATATTAAACCGCAAGTTTTCTATATTTCTATATTAAACCACAAGTTTTCAATATTTCTATATTAAACCGCTAGTTTTCTATATTTCTATATTAAACCACAAGTTTTCAATATTTCTATATTAAACCGCAAGTTTTCAATATTTCTATATTAAACCACAAGTTTTCTATATTTCTATATTAAACCGCTAGTTTTCTATATTTCTATATTAAACCACAAGTTTTCAATATTTCTATATTAAACCACAAGTTTTCAATATTTCTATATTAAACCACAAGTTTTCTATATTTCTATATTAAACCGCAAGTTTTCTATATTTCTATATTAAACCGCAAGTTTTCTATATTTCTATATTAAACCACAAGTTTTCAATATTTCTATATTAAACCGCAAGTTTTCTATATTTCTATATTAAACCGCAAGTTTTCTATATTTCTATATTAAACCGCAAGTTTTCAATATTTCTATATTAAACCACAAGTTTTCTATATTTCTATATTAAACCGCAAGTTTTCTATATTTCTATATTAAACCGCAAGTTTTCAATATTTCTATATTAAACCGCAAGTTTTCTATATTTCTATATTAAACCGCAAGTTTTCTATATTTCTATATTAAACCGCAAGTTTTCAATATTTCTATATTAAACCACAAGTTTTCTATATTTCTATATTAAACCGCAAGTTTTCTATATTTCTATATTAAACCGCAAGTTTTCTATATTTCTATATTAAACCGCAAGTTTTCTATATTTCTATATTAAACCGCAAGTTTTCTATATTTCTATATTAAACCGCAAGTTTTCAATATTTCTTTTCTTTTCGAACTTTAATTCTACTTTACAATTTTCATCAAATATGTAAGAAAAAAAAAACATTAGATATATGTTTTTAACCAAAAGTCTATTTTGAGAAAAAAAAAAGACTATGAAATGAGCAAATTTGCCCCCCCCTCCCCCCTCCCCCCCTCCCCCTCCTCCCAATAATAATACAAAAATACTTCTAATTAAGATACACCAAAGTTTAAGAGTTTGAAGCCGACCAGAAGAGGCATTCCCTAGAATATTACGTTAAAACTTATTTATTTACAAAATTATTAATTTAAAACTTACGAACTATAAGTGAAAGTCAAGATTATCTTTAATAAAACACAATAATAATAATGGAAATTTTAAACCTAAAACAGAAGACATTTTTCCAGTAATTGATCTGAATCCAGTTAATATAAATTTTTTCATCGTTTTCAATAAAACATCAAAACTGTCCCAAAATGTAATATAATGTAATATAATAATGTAATATAATGTAATATAATGTAATATAATGTAATATTCTGTAATATTATGTAATATAATGTTATATAATGTAATATAATGTAATATAATGTAATATAATGTAATATAATGTAATATAATGTAATATAATGTAATATTATGTAATATAATGTAATATAATGTAATATTATGTAATATAATGTAATATAATGTAATATAATGTAATATAATGTAATATATAGTAATATAATGTAATATAATGTAATATTATGTAATATTATGTAATATTATGTAATATAATGTAATATAATGTAATATAATGTAATATTATGTAATATTATGTAATATTATGTAATATAATGTAATATAATGTAATATAATGTAATATAATGTTAACAGTTGTAAGTCAGTAACACAGACAGTCTTTACTTAATGAATATCAATATCACTGTCTGTTAAACTTGATAAATTGGAACCTATAGAGCCTAATAACTCCAACTTGCTCTCCCAAAATCACAACAGAACTGAAAAGTTTCAGTCGATCTGAAGAGACATTCCCCAGTTATCACACCGATTCCATTAATTCAAAGTTATACTATAAATTAGTACATTAAACAAATTATCTTACACACAAAGTAAACTTAATGGGTACTATACTGGTCATAATATCCACCAGCCACTACATACTGATGTCACAAGTGGCAGCCGCGAAAATTAAAATTTCACACTTGTGTCTCACTCTCCGCCAGAGTCAAATTATGATACACTGTTCTATGGATGTTTGAAGCCGCGCCACAGAAGGTTTTGTAACTTACAGGAACCATTCCTGGAAGCCAGGAACCATTCCTGGAAGACAGGAACCATTCCTGGAAGCCAGGAACCATTCGTGGAAGCCAGGAACCATTCCTGGAAGACAGAAACCATTGATGGATGCCAGGAACCATTCCTGGATGCCAGGAATCATTCTGGATGCCAAAAATCATTCCTAGATTCCAAGAACCATTTCTGGATACCAGGAACCATTCCTGCAGGCAATGAACTATTCCTGGATCCCAGAGACCATTATAAGATTCCAGGGACCATTCCTGAATGCCAGGAACCATTCCTGGATGCCAGGAATCATTCCAGGATGCCATGAAGCATTCCTGGATGCCATGAACTATTCCTGGATGCCAGAAACCATTCCCGGATGCCACGAACCATTCCTGGATGCCAGGTACCATTCCCAGACGTCAGGAATAATTCATGATTGCCAGGAACCATTCCTGGATGCCACGAACAATTCTTGGATGCCAAGAACCATTCCTGGATGCCATGAACCATTCCTGGATGCCATTAATCATTTCTGGATGCCATGAACCATTCCTGGATGCCAGGAACCATTCCTAGATGCCAGGAACCATCATTCCCAGAAGCCAAAAACCATTCAGATATGCCAGGAATCATTCCTTGATGCCAGAAACCATTCCTGGATGCGATGCCAAAAACCATTCCATGGATTGCTAGATACCAGGAACCATTCAGATATCATTCCTGGATGCCAGGACCATTCTTGAATTCCATTCAATATGCCAGGAAACCATTTCTGGATGCCAAAATCCATTCCTGGATGCTATGAAACACTCCTGGATGCCAGGAATCATTCCTGGATACCAGGAACCACTTGTGGATGCAAGGAACCATTCCTGGAAGCCAGGAATCATTTCTGGATGCCAGGAACCATTCAGTTATGCCAGGAATCCTTCTTGAATGCTATGAACCATTCCTGGAGGCCACGAACCATTCCTGGATGCCAGGATTCATTGCTGGATGCCTGGAACCATTCCTGGATGTCATGAATCATTCCTGGATGTCAGGAACCAATCCTAGATGCCAGGAATCATTCCTAGATGCCAGGAACAATTCCTGGACGCCATAAACAATTCCTGCATGCCAGGAACCATTCCTGGATGTCAGGAAGCATTTCCACATGACACGAATCATTCCCGGATGCCAGGAACCATTCCTGGATGATATTAACTATTTCTAGATGCCAGAAACCATTTCTATATGCTAGGAGCCATTCCTGGATTCCAGGAACCATTTGTGGACGCCAAAAATCATTCCTGGGTTCCAAGAACCATTTCTAGATGCCAGGAACCATTCCTGGATACCAGGAACCATTCCTGGAAGCAATGAACTATTCATGGATCCCAGAAACCATTCCAGGACTACAGGGACCATTCCTGAATGCCAGGAACTATTCCTGGATACCAAGAATCATTCCTGGATACCAAGAACTATTCCTGGATGCCAGGAACCATTCCTGGATCTTACGAACCATTCCTGGATGCCAGGAACCATTCCAGGATGCCAGGAATCATTCCTCGATGAGAGAAACCATTTCTAGATACCAGCAATCATTCCTGGATGCCAGGAACCATTCCTGGAGGCTATGAACAATTTCTGGAGGCCAGAAACCATTCCTGGATGCCATTATTTATTCATGGATGCCAGAAATCATTTTTGTATGCGAGGAACCATTCCTGGATGCCAGGAACTATTTCTGGATGCGAGGAACCATTCCAGGATGCCAATAATCATTCCTGGATGCCAGGAACTATTCCTAAATGCCAGGAACCATTCCTGGATGCCAGGCCATTCCAGGATGCCATGAAACATTCCTGGATGCCAGGAACCATTCCTTGATGCTAGGAACCATTCCTGGAAGCCACGAGCCATTCCTGGATGCCAGGAACCATTCTAGGATGGCACTAACCATTTCTGGATGCCAGGAACCATTCCTAGATGCCAGGAACCATTCATATATGCTAGGAGTCATTCCTGGATGCCACGAACCATTCCTGGATGCCAGAAACCATTTCTGGATGCCAGGAACCATTACTGGATGCCAAGAACCATTCCTGGATGCCAGGAACCATTCCAGGATACCAAGAACAATTCCTGGATGCCATTAATCATTTCTGGATGCCATGAACTATTCCTGGATGCAAGGAGCCATTCTTGGATGTCAGGAGCCATTCCTAGATGCCAGGAACCATTCTCGGATGGCACCAACCATTCCTGGATGTCAGGACCAATTCCTGGATGCCAGGAGCCATTCCTGGATGCTTGGAACCATTCTTGGATGGCACGAACCATTCCTGGATGCTAGGACCCATTCATGGATGCCAGAAACCATTCCTGGATGCCAGGAACCATTCCTAGATGCCAGGAACCATTAAAATATGCCAGGAATCATTCCATGCCAGGAACCATTCCTGGATGCCAGGAACCATTCCTGGATGCCAGGAACCATTCCTAGATGCCAGGAACCATTAAAATATGCCAGGAATCATTCCATGCCAGGAACCATTCCTGGATGCCAGGAACCATTCCTGGATGCCAATAATAATTCCTGGATTCCAAGAACCATTCCTAGATGCCAGGAACCATTCAGATATGCCAGGAGTCATTCCTGGATGACAGGAACCATTCCTGGATCCCAAAAACCATTTATATATGTCAGGAATCATTCCTTGATTCCAGAAACCATTTCTGGATGCCAAAAAACATTCGTGTATGCTACAAACCATTCCTGGATGCCAGGAATCATTCTTGGATGCCAGGAATCATTCCTGGATGCTAGGGATCATTCGTGAGTGCCAGTAATCATTCCTGGATGCAAGGAACCATTCCCGGAAGCCATGAAAAATTCCTGGATGCCAGGAACCATTCCTGGGTGCCAGGAATCATTTCTGGAGACCAAATATCATTCCTTGATGCCAAGAACTATTCCTGGATGCCAGAAACCATTCACGGATGCCACGAACCATTCCTGGATGCCAGGTACCATTCCTAGACGTCAGGAATAATTCATGGTTACCAGGAACCATTCCTGGATGCCACGAACAATTCTTGGATGCCAAGAACCATTCCTGGATGCCATGAACCATTCTTGTATGGCGCAAAGCATTCCTGGATGCCAGGACCCATTCCAGGATGCCAGGAGCCATTCCTGGATGCTAGGAACCATTCGTGGACGGCAAGAAAGATTCCAGGATGCCAGGACCCATTAATGAATGCCAGAAACCATTCCTGGATGCCAGGAACCATTCCTAGATGCCAGGAACCATTCAGATATGCCAGGAGTCATTCCTGGAGGCCAAGAATCATTTCTGGTTGCCAGAATCATTTCTGGATGCCAGGAACCATTCCTAGATGCCCGTAATCATTCCTGGATGCCAGAACCCATTCATGGATGCCAGAAACCATTCCTGGATGAAAGGAACCATTCCTAGACGCCAGAAACCATTCAAATATGCCAGGAATCATTCCTGGATGCCAGGAACCTTTCCTGGTTGCCAGGACCCATTCCTGGATGCCAAGAACCACTCCTAGATGCCATGAATCATTCAGATATGTCAATAGTCATTCCTGGATGCCAGGAACCATTCGTGGATGCAAAAACCATTCACATATGTCAGGAATCATTCCTTGATTCCAGAAATAATTTCTGGAGGCCAAAAACCATTCGTGGATGCTACGAACCATTCCTGGATGCCAGGAACCATTCCTGGATGCCATGAACCATTCCTAGATGCCAGGAATCATTCCTGGATGCCAAGAAACATTCCAGGATGCCACGAACCATTTCTGGATGCCAAAAATCATTCCTGGATTCCAAGAACAATTTCTGGGTACCAGGAACCATTCCTGCAGGCAATGAACTATTCCTGGATCCCAGAAAGCATTCCAGGACTCCAAGGATCATTCCTGAATGCAAGGAACCATTCCTTAATGCTAGGAATCATTCCAGGATGTCATGAAGCATTCCTGGAAGCCATGAAATTTTCCTGGACGCCAGAAACCATTCCCGGATGCCACGAACCATTCCTGGATGCCACGTACCATTCCTAGACGTCAGGAATAATACATGGCTGCCAGGAACCATTCCTGGATGTCATGAACCATTCTTGGATGCAAGGAGCCATTCCTGGATGCCAGGAACCATTCTTGATTGGTACGAACCATTCCTGGAAGCCTGGACTCATTCTTGGATGCCAGGAGCCATTCCTGGGTGATAGGAACCATTCTTGGATGGCACGAACCATTCCTGGATGCCAGGACCCATTCATGGATGCCGGAAACCATTCCTGGATGCCAAGAACCATTCCTGGATGCCAGGAGCCATTCAGATATGCCAAAAGTCATTCCTGGATGCCAGGAACCCTTCCTGGATCCCAAAAAACATTCACTTATGTCAGGAATCATTCCTTGATTCCAGAAACCATTTCTGGATGACGAAAACCATTCGTGGATGCTACGAACCATTTCTGGATGCCAGGAACCATTCCTGGATGCCGGGAATCATTCCTGGATGCCAGGAATCATTCGTGGTTGCCAGGAACCATTCCTGGATGCCAGGAACCATTTCTGGATGCTAAAAATCATTCCTAGATTCCATGAACAATTTCTGGTTACCAGGAACCATTCCTACAGGCAATGAGCTATTCCTGGATCCCAGAAACCATTTCAGGACTCCAGGGATCACTTCTGAATGCCAGGAACCATTCCTGGATACCAGGAATCATTCCAGGATGCCTGAAATCATTCCAGGATGCCACGAACCATTCCTGGATGCCAGGTACCATTCCTAGACGTCAGGAATAATTCATGGTTGCCAGGAACCATTCATGAATGCCACGAACAATTCTTGGATGCCAAAAACCATTGCTGGATGCAATGAACCATTCCTGGATGCCATTAATCATTTCTGGATGCCATGAACCATTCCTGGATGCAAGGAGCCATTCCTGGATGCCAGGAGCCATTCCTGGATGCCAGGAACCATTCTTGGATGACACCAACCATTTCTGGATGCCAGGACCCATTCCTGGATGCCAGGAGCCATTCCTGGATGCTAGGAACCATTCGTGGATGACACGAACCCTTCCTGGATTCTAGGACCCATTCATGGATGCCAGAAACCATTTCTGGATGCCAGGAATCATTCCTAGACGCCAGGAACCATTCAGATATGCCAGGAATCATTCCTGGATGCCAGGAATCATTCGTGGATGAGAAGAACCATTCCTAGATGCCAGCAGTCATTCCTGGATGCCAGGAACCATTCCCGGTCGCCATGAACAATTCATGGATGCCAAGAACCATTCCTGGATGCCAGGAACCATTTCTGGATGCCAAAAATCATTCCTAGATTCCAAGAACAATTTCTGGATACCAGGAACCATTCCTGCAGGCAATGAACTGTTTCTGGATCCCAGAAAGCATTCCTGGAGTCCAGGGAGCATTCCTGAATGCCAGGAACCATTCCTGCATGCCAGGAATCATTCCAGGATGCTGTGAAGCATTCCTGGATGCCATCAACCATTCCTGGATGCCAGGTACCATTCCCAGACGTCAGGAATAATTCATGGTTGCAAGGAACCATTCCTGGATACCACGAACAATTCTTGGATGCCAAGAACCATTCCTGGATGCCATGAACCATTCCTGGATGCCATTAATCATTTCTGGATGCCATGAACCATTCCTAGATGCAAGGAGCCATTCCTGGATGCCAGGAGCCATTCCTGGATGCCAGGAACCATTCTTGGATGGCACGAACCATTCCTGCATGCCTGGACCCATTCCTGGATGCCAGGACCCATTCGTGAACGATAGGAACCATTCGTGGATGGCACGAACCATTCCTGGATGCCAAAACCCATTAATGGATGCCAAAAACCATTCCTGGATGCCAAGAACCATTGCTAGATGCCAGGAACCATTCCCGGACGCATTGAACAGTTCCTCGATGCCAAGAACCATTCCTGGATGCCAGGAACCATTTCTGGATGCCAAAAATCATTCCTGGATTCCAAGAACAATTTCTTGATACCAGGAACCATTCCTGCAGGCAATGAACTATTCCTGGTTCCCAGAAACCATTCCAGGACTCCAGGGATCATTCCTGAATGCCAGAAACCATTCCTGGATCCCAGGAATCATTCCAGGATGCCAAGAAGCATTCCTGGATGCCATGAACTATTCCTGGATGCCAGAAACCATTCCAGGATGCCACGAACCATTCCTGGATGCCAGGTACAATTCCTAGAAGTCAGAAATAATTCATGGCTGCCAGGAACGATTCCTGGATGCCACGAGCAATTCTCGGATGCCAAGAACCATTCCTGGATGCCATAATCCATTCCTAGATGCCATTAATCATTTCTGGATTCCATAAACCATTCCTGGATGCAAGAAGCCATTCCTGGATGATAGGAACCATTCTTGGATGGCACGAACCATTCGTGGATGCCAGGACCAATTCATGGATGCCGGAAACCATTCCTGGATGCCATGAACCATTCCTAGATGCCAGGAATCATTCAGATATGCCAAGAGTCATTCCTGGATGCCAGGAACCATTCTGGATCCCAAAAACCATTCATGTATGTCAGGAATCATTCCTTGATTCAGGAAACCATTTCTGGATGCCAAAAACCATTCGTGGATGCTACGAACCATTCCTGGATGCCAGGAACCATTCCTGAAAGCCAGGAATCGTTCCTGGATGCCAGGAACCATTCCTAGATGCCACTAATAATTTCTGAATGCCAGGAACCATTTCCGGACGCCATGAACAATTCCTGGATGCCAAGAACCATTCCTGGATGCCAGGAACGATTTCTGGATGCCAAAAATCATTCCTGGATTCCAAGAACAATTTCTGGATACCAGGAACCATTCCTGCAAGCAATGAACTATTCCTGGATCCCAGAAACCATTCCAGGACTCCAGGAATCATTCCTGAATGCCAGGAACCATTCCTGGATGCCAGGAATCATTCCAGGATTCCATGAAGCATTCCTGGATGCCACGAACAATTCTTGGATGCCAAGAACCATTCCTGGATGCCATGAACCATTCCTGGATGCCATTAATCATTTCTGGATGCCATGAAAAATTCCTGGATGAAAGGAGCCATTTCTGGATGCCAGGAGCCATTCCTGGATGCCAGGAACCATTCTTGGATGGCACGAACCATTCCTGAATGCCAGGACCCATTCCTGGACGCCATGAGCCATTCCTGGGTGATAGGAACCATTCTTGGATGGCACTAACCATTCCTGGATGCCAGGACCCATTCATGGATGCCAGAAACCATTCCTGGATGCCAGGAACCATTCCTAGATGCCAGGAACCATTCAGATATGCTAGGAGTCATTTGTGGATGCCAGGACCCATTCCTAGATGCCAGGAACCTTTCAGATATGCCAGGATTCATTCCCGGATGCCACGAACCATTCCTGGATGACAGGTACCATTCCTAGACGTCGGGAATAATTCATGGTTGCCAGGAACCATTCATGGATGCCATTAATCATTTTCGTATGCCATGAACTATTCCTGGATGCAAGGAGCCATTCCTGGATGCCAGGAGCCATTCCTGGATGCCAGGAGCTATTCCTTGTTGCTAGGAACCATTCTTGGATGGCACGAACCATTCCTGGATGCCAGGACCCATTCCTGGATGCCAGGAGCCATTCCTGGATACTAGGAACCATTCTTGGATGGCACGAACCATTCCTGGATGCCAGAACCCATTCATGGATGCCAGAAACCATTCCTGGATGCCAGGAACCATTCCTGGATGCCAGGAACCATTCCTGGATGCCAATAATAATTCCTAGATGCCAAGAACCATTCTTGGATGCCAGGAACCATTCCTGGATGCAAGGAATCATTCAGATATGCCAGGAGTCATTCCTGGATGCCAGGAACCATTCCTGGATCCCAAAAACCATTTATATATGTCACGAATCATTGCTTGATTCCAGAAAATATTTCTGGAAGCCAAAAACCATTCGTGGATGCTACGAACCATTCCAGGATGCCAGGAACCATTCCTGGATGCCATGAATAATTCCTGGATGCCAGGAATCATTCCTGGATGCCAAGAACCATTCCTAGATGCAAGTAATCATTCCTGGATGCCAGAAACTATTCCCGGACGCCATGAACAATTCCTGGATGCCAAGAATCATTCCTGGATGCCAGGAATCATTTCTGGATGCCAAAAATCATTCCTGGATTCCAAGAACAATTTCTGGATACAAGGAACCATTCCTGCAGGCAATGAACTATTCCTGGATCCCAGAAACCATTCCAGGACTCCAGGGATCATTCCTGAATGTAAGGAACCATTCCTGGATGCCAGGAATCATTCCAGGATGCCATGAAGCATTCCTGGATACCATGAACTATTCCTGGATGCCAGAAACCATTCCCGGATGCCACGAACCATTCCTGTATGCCAAGTACCATTTCCAGACGTCAGGAATAATTCATGGATGCCAGGAACAATTCCTGGATGCCACGAACAATTCGTGGGTGCCAAGAACCATTCCTGGATGCCAGGAACCATTCCTGGATGCCAGGAACCATTCCTGTATGCCACGAACAATTCAGATATGCCAGGAATCATTCCTGGATGCCAGGAGCCATTCCTTGATGCCAGGAACCATTCCTGGATGCCAGGAACCATTCCTGTATGCCACGAACAATTCAGATATGCCAGGAATCATTCCTGGATGCCAGGAGCCATTCCTTGATGCCAGGAACCATTCTTGGATGCCAAGAACTATTCCTGGATGCCAGAAACCATTCCTTGGCGCCAAGAACCACTCTTTGAAACCAAGAACTATTCCTGGATGCCAGGAACCGTTGCTGGATGTCAGAAACAATTCCTGGATGCCCGAAACCATTCCTGGATGCCAGAAACAATTCCTGGATGCCAGGAACCATTCCTTGGCGCCAAGAATCACTCTATGATGCCAGGAACTATTCCTGGATGCCAGAAACAATTCCTGGATGCCATGAACCATTCCTTGGCGCCAAGAACCACTCTTTGAAACCAGAAACTATTCCTGGATGCCAGGAACCGTTGCTGGATGTCAGAAACAATTCCTGGATGCCCGAAACCATTCCTGGATGCCAGAAACAATTCCTGGATGCCAGGAACCATTCCTTGGCGCCAAGAATCACTCTATGATGCCAGGAACTATTCCTGGATGCCAGGAACCATTCCTGGATATCAGAAACAATTCCTGGATGCCCGAAACCATTCTTGGATGCCAGAAACAATTCCTGGATGCCAGGAACCATTCCTTGGCGCCAAGAACCACTCTTTGATGCCAGGAACTATTCCTGGATGCCCGGAACAATTCCTGGATATCATGAACCATATTTGGATGCGATTAACTATAACTGGTTGTCAGGAACCATTCGTGGAAGCCAGGAACCATTCTTGGATGCCAGAAATCATCCATGGGTGACAGAAACTATTCCTGGCATCCATGAGCTATTCCTGGATGCCAGAAACAATTCCTAGATGCCAGGAACCATTGCTTGACACCAGGAACCATTTTTATATGCCAGTAATCATTATTTGATCCCAGAACAATTCCTTGATGTCAGAAACCATTCCTGGACTCCAGGAACCATTGCTGGATGAGAGGAACCATTCCTATATGCCAGGAATCATTCCTGGATGCTAGGAAAAATTCCTGGATGCAAGAAACCATTCTTATATGCCAGGAATCTTTCCTTGATTCCAGGAAGCATTTCTGGATGTCAAAAATCATTCGTGGATGCCATGAACTGTTCCTGGATGCCAGAAACCATTTCTGGATGCCATGAAACATTTCTGGATGCCAAAAACCGTCCCTGAATACCAAAAACAATTCTTAGATGCCAAGAACCATTCTGGGACACAAGGAACCATTCCTGGTTACCAGGAACTATTCCTGGATGCCCTGAACTATTCCTGGATCCCAGGAACCATTCCAGGACTCCAGGAACCCATTCTGGATTCCGGGAACCATTCCTGGATGTCAGGAACCATTCCTGAATGCCATGAAACATTCGTGGATGCCATGAACTATTCCTGGATGCCAGTAACCATTCGTGGACGCTAGGAATCATTCCTGGACGACAGGAACGATTCCTGGATGCCAGGACCCATTCCTGGATGCAAGGAACCATTCTTGGATACCAAGAACCATTCCTAGATGCCAGGAATAATTCCTGGATGCCAGGAACCATACCTGGATACCAGAAAATATTCTAGGATGCAAGGAACTACTCCTGGACGCCATTAACAATTCCTGGATGCCATGAACCATTCCTGGATGCCAGGAACCATTCCTGGATGCCAAAAACCATTCATTGATGCCATGAACTATTCCTGGATGCCAGAAACTATTTCTATATGCCAGGAACCATTCCAGGGTGCCACGAACCATTTCTGGATGCCAAAAACCATTTCTGGATTATAAGAACCATTCCTGGATGCCAGGAACCATTCTTGGATTTCAGGACCATTCCTGGATGCCATAAACTATTCCTGTATCACAGAAAACATTCCAGGACTCCAGGAACCATTTCTGGAATCCAAAAACCATTCTTTGATTCCAGGAATCATTCTTGGAAGCCATGAAACATTCCTGGATGCCACGAACTATTCCTCGATGCCAGGAACAATTCCTGTGCGCCAGGAACCATTCTTTGCTGCCAGGAGCCATTCTTTGATGCCAGGGACCATTCCTGGATGCCACGAACTCTTCCTGGATGCCATGAACCATTCCTGGATGCCGGAAACCATTCCTGGATGCCTGGAACCATTGCTGGATGCCGAAAACCATTCCTGGATGCCAGGAACCGCTCCTGGATGCCAGGAACCGTTCTTGGATGCCAAGAACCGTTCCTGGATGCCAGGAACCATTCCTTGATGCCAGAAACCATTCCTGGATCCAATGAACTATTCCTGGATGCCATGAACCATTCCTTTATGCAACGGACCATTTTTTTCCAGAAACCGTTTCTGGATGCCGAGAACCATTCCTGGATGCCAATAACCATTCCTGGAAGCCAGGAACCATTCTTGGATGCCAGAAATCATCCAAGGGTGCCAGAAACTATTCCTGGCATCCAGGAGTTATTCCTGGATGCCAGAAACAATTCTTAGATGCCAGGAACCATTCCTGGACACCAGGAACCATTTTTATATGCCAGGAATCATTATTTGATCCCAGAACAATTCCTGGATGCCAGAAATCATTCCTGAACGCCAAGAACCATTGCTGGATGAGAGCAACCATTCCTATATGCCAGGAATCATTCCTGGATGCCAGGAACCATTCCTAGATGCAAGAAACCATTCTTATATGCCAGGAATCATTCCTTGATTCCAGGAAGCATTTCTGGATGCCAAAAATCATTCGTGGATGCCACGAACTGTTCCTGGATGCAAAAAACCATTTCTATATGCCAGGAACCATTCCTGGATGCAAGAAACCATTTCTGGATGCCATGAAACATTTCTGGATGCCAAAAACCGTTCCTGAATTCCAAAAACCATTCCTGGATACTAGAAGCTATTCCTGGATACCAGGAACCATTTCTGGATACCAGGAACAATTCCTGGATGCCCTGAACTATTCTTGAATCCCAGGAACCATTCCAGGACTCCAGAAACCCATCCTGGGTGCCAGGAACCATTCCTGGATGTCAGAAACCATTCCTGAATGTCAGGAATCATTCCTGAATGCCATGAAACATTCGTGGATGCCATGAACTATTCCTGGATGCCAGTAACCATTCCTGGAAGCTAGGAATAATTACTGGACGCCAGGAACGATTTCTGGATGCCAGGACCCATTCCTGGATGCCAGGAACCATTCCTGGATGCCAGGAACCATTCCTGGATGCCAGGAATAATTTCTGGATGCCAGGAACCATTCCTGGATGCCAGGAACCATTCCTGGATGCCAGGAATAATTTCTGGATGCCAGGAACCATACCTGGATACCAGAAAATATTCTAGGATGCAAGGAACTACTCCTGGACGCCTTTAACAATTCCTGGTTGCCATGAACCATTCCTGGATACCAGGAACCATTCCTGGATCCCAAAAACCATTCATATATGTCAGGAATCATTCCTTGTTTCCAGAAACCATTTCTGGATGCCAAAAACCACTCATGGATGCCATGAACTATTCCTGGATGCCAGAAACTATTTCTATATGCCAGGAACCATTCCAGGGTGCCACGAACCATTTCTGGATACCAAAAACCATTTCTGGATTCCAAGAACCATTCCTGGATGCCAGGAACCATTCCTGGATTCCAGGACCATTCCTGGATGCCATGAACTATTCCTGTATCCCAGAAAACATTCCAGGACTCCAGGAACTATTTCTGGAATCCAGGAACCATTCTTTGATGCCAGGAATCATTCCTGGAAGCCATGAAACTTTCCTGGATGCCATGAACTATTGCTGGATGCCAGGAACAATTCCTGGGCTCCAGGAACCATTCTTTGATGCCAGGAACCATTCTTTGATGCCAGAAACCATTCTTTGATGCCAGGAACCATTCGTGGATGCCATGAACCATTCCTGAATGCCGGAAACCATTCCTGGATGCCTGGAACCATTGCTGGATGCCCGAAAGCAATCCTGGATGCCAGGAACCATTCCTGGATGCCAGGAACCGTTCCTGGATGCCAGGAACCGTTCCTGGATGCCAGGAACCATTCCTGGATGCCAGGAACCATTCCTGGATGCAATGACCTATTCCTGGATGCCACGAATCATTCCTTTATGCAACGGACCATTTCTTTTTTCCAGAAACAATTCCTGGATGCCAAGAACCATTCCTGGATGCCAGGAACCATTCCTGGATGCCAGGAACTATTCCTGGATACCAAGAAAAATTCTTGGATGCCAGGAATCATTCATGGGTGCCAGGAACCATTCCTGGATGCCAGAAACCATTCCCGGATGCCAGGAACCATTCCTGGAAGCCAGGAACTATTCCTGGATGCCAGAAATAGTCCCTTGGTACCATAAACCATTCCTGGATGCCACAAAACATTCAAGGATGCCTGGGACCATTCCTGGACGGCAAGAACTATTCCTGGATGCCTCGAACAATTCCTTTATTCAACGGGCCTTTCCCTTTTTCCAGGAACCATTCCTGGATGCTAGGAACCATTCCTGGATGCCAAGAACCATTCCTGAATGCCAGGAACCGTTCCTGGATGCCAGAAACTATTCCTCGATGCCAGGAAATGTTCCTGGATGCCAGGAACCATTCCTGGATGCCAGGAACCATTCCTCGATGCAAGGAACTTTTACTGGATGCCAGAAACCATTCCTGGATGCCAGGAACTATTCTTGGATGCCAGAAACCATTCCCTGATGCCAGAAACCATTTCTGGATGCCAGGAACCATTCACGGATGCCAGGAACCATTCCTGGGCGCCAAGAACCACTCTTTGGTGCCAGAAACCATTCCTGGATGCCAGGAACCATTCCTGGATGTCAGGAACATTTCTTTGTAAGCCAGAAACCGTTCCTGGATGTCATGAACCATTCCTGGACGCCCGGAACAATTCCTGGATGCCAGGAATCATTTCTGGATGCCAGGAATCATTTCTGGATGCCAGAAACCATTCCTGAATGCCAGGAACCTTTCTTTGATGAAAGAAATCATCCATGGGTGCCAGAAACCATTTCTTGATTCCTGGAACTATTCCTGGGTGCCAGAAACAATTCCTGGATGCCAGGAACCATTCCTGTACACCAGGAACCATTCTTGAATGCCAGGAATCATTCCTTGATTCCAGAACAATTTCTGGATGCTAGGAACCATTTCTGGACGCCAGGAACCATTGCTGGATGAGAGAAACCATTCGTATATGCCAGGAACCGTTCCTGGATTCCAGAAATCATTCTTATATGCTAGGAATCATTCCTTGATTCCAGGAAGCATTTTTGGATGCTTAAAACCATTCGTGGATGCCTTGGACTGTTCCTGGATGCCAGAAACTATTTTTATATGCCAGGAACCATTCCTGGATGCAAGAAACCATTTCTGGATGCCATAAAACATTTCTTAATTCCAAAAACCATTCCTGGATACCAGGAACCATTCCTGGATACCAGGAACCATTCCTGGATGCCATGAACTATTCCTGGATCCCAGGAACCATCCAGGACTCCAGAAATCCATCCTGGATGCCTGGAACCATTCCTGGATGCCAAGAACCACTCCTGAATGCCAGGAATCATTCCTAGATGCCATGAAACATTCGTGGATGCCATGAACTATTCCTGGATGCCAGTAACCATTCCTGGATGCCAGGAACCATTGCTTGACGTCAGGAACAATTCCTGGATGCCAGGAATCATTCCTGGATGCCATGAAACATTCCTAGATGCCATGACCTATTCCTGGATGCCAAAAAACATTCCTGAATGCCACGAACCATTTCTGGATGCCGTGAAACATTCCTCTATGCCAGAAACCATTCCTGGATGCCAGGAACCATTCGTGGATGCCAGGAATCATTCCTGGATGCCAGGAATCATTCCTGGATGCCATGAAACATTCCTGGATGCCATGAACTATTCCTAAATGCCAGGAAACATTCCTGGATGCCAGGAACCATTCCTGGATGCCTGGAATCATTCCTGGATGCCATGAAACATTCCTAGATGCCATGAACTATTTCTTGATTCCACGAACCACTCCTGGATGCCAGGAACAATTCCTGGATGCCAGGAACCATTTCTGGATGTCACGAACAATTCCTGGATGCCAGGAACCATTCATGGATGTCAGGAACCATTCCTGGATGCCAAGAACCATTTCTGGATGCCAGGAACCATTCCTGGACGCCAGAAACCATACCTGGATGCCATGTACTATTCCTGGATGCCAGAAACCATTCCTGGTTGCCACGAAACATTCATGGATGCCAGGAACCATTCCTGGACGCCAAGAACTCTTCCTGGATGCCTTATTTCTGAGGTTCTGCACATTATATAAGTCGCATCCAGTCGACTCAAAGCCAACTCTAAGACAGTCTACTCACGTAAGTTCACAATCCAAGACAGTGTTCTCACGTACGTTTACAGTCCAAGACAGTGTACTTACGTAAGTTCACACTCCAAGACAGTGTACTCAAGTAAGTTCACAGTCCAAGACAGTGTACTCACGTAAGTTTACAGTCCAAGACAGTGTACACACTTACGTTTACAGTCCAAGAAAGGGAACTCACGTAAGCTTACCGTCAAAGACAGTGTACTCACCGAACTTCACACTACATGACAGTGTTCTGACGTAAGTTCACAGTACAAGACAGTGAACTCATGTAAGCTTACAGTAAAAGACAGTGTACTCATGTAAGCCTACAGTACGAGACAGTGTACTCAAGTAAGCTCAGAGTTCAAGACAGCGTACTCACGTAAGCTTACAGTACAAGACAGTGTACTCACGTAAGCTTACAGTCCAAGACAGGATACTCACGTAAGCTGACATTACAAGACAGTGTACTCACGTAAGTTTACAATACAAGACAGTGTACTCACGTAAGCTTACAGTCCAAGACAGTCTTCTCACGTAAGCTTACAGTAGACGACAATGTACTCACGTAAGCATTCAGTACACGACAGTGAACTCACGTAAGCTTACAGTACAAGACAGTGTACTCACGTAAGTTTACAGTACAAGACAGTGTACTCAGGTAAGCTTACAGTACAAGACTGTGTACTCACGCAAGCTCACAGTACAAGACAGAGTACTCACGGAAGCTTACAGTACAAGACAGTGTACTCATGTCAGCTTACAGTACAAGACAGTGTGCTCACTTAAGCTCACAGTCCAAGACAGTGTACTCATGTCAGCTTACAGTACAAGACAGTGTACTCACGTAAGCTCACAGTAGAAGACAGTGTACTCATGTAAGCTTTCAGTACAAGACTGTGTACTCACGTTAGCTTACAGCACAAGACAGTTTACTCACGCTAATTCACAGTACAAGATAGTATACTCACGTAAGTTCACAGTACAAGAGAGTGTACTCACATAGGCTCACAATCCAAGACAGTGTACTCACGTCAGCTCACAGTATAAGACAGAGTACTCAGGTATGCTTACAGTTCAAGACTGTATTCACGTAAGCTTACAGTACAAGACAGTGTACTCACGTTAATTCACAGTACAAGAGAGTGTCCTCACGTAAGTTCACATTACAGGAGAGTGTACTCACGTAAGTTCGCAGTACAAGAGAGTGCACTGACGTAAGTTCACAGAACAAGACAGTGTCCTGACGTAAGTTCTCATTTCAAGATAGTGTACTTACGTGAGGTTGCAGTATAAGACAGTGTATTTACGCAAGTTCACAGTCCGTGACAGTGTAGTTACGTAAGTTAACAGTCCAAAACAGTTTACTTATGTAATCTTACAGTACAAGACAGTGTACTCACGTAAGCTTACAGTACAAGACAGTGTACTCACCTAAGCTTACAGTTCAAGACAGTGTACTCACGTAATCTTACAGTACAAGCCAGTGTACTCACGTATGCTTACAGTTCAAGACAGTGTACTCACCTAAGCTTACAGTTCAAGACAGTGTACTCACGTAATCTTACAGTACAAGACAGTGTACTCACGTAATCTTACAGTACAAGACAGTGTACTCACGTATGCTTACAGTTCAAGACAGTGTACTCACCTAAGCTTACAGTTCAAGACAGTGTACTCACGTAATCTTACAGTACAAGACAGTGTACTCACGTAATCTTACAGTACAAGACAGTGTACTCACGTATGCTTACAGTTCAAGACAGTGTACTCACCTAAGCTTACAGTTCAAGACAGTGTACTCACGTAATCTTACAGTTCAAGACAGTGTACTCACCTAAGCTTACAGTTCAAGACACTGTACTCACGTAAGCTTACTGTACAAGACACTGTACTCACGTAAGCTTACTGTACAAGACACTGTACTCACGTAAGCTTACTGTACAAGACACTGTACTCACGTAAGCTTACAGTACAAGACACTGTACTCACGTAAGCTTACTGTACAAGACACTGTACTCACGTAAGCTTACAGTCTGCCCACACGAACATATATATAGTGTAAATACCAAGTAATAGAAAGCGGCTGTATCACACACTGTAAACAATAACTTCACGACTCAATGTTAACAATGAAACCAAATGTAATAATGTAAGCAACGATTTCCTGGGAGTATAGAAGTGTATTCTTGTTACTATAAGTGGAATCAGAGTGACTGCTAGTAATTCAGAGTGACTGCTAGTAATTCAGAGTGACTGCTAGTAATTCAGAGTGACTGCTAGTAATTCAGAGTGACTGCTAGTAATTCAGAGTGACTGCAGAAATTCTCTGTTAAAAATGGACTATTTGACTGAGGCACCTTCATGTGAGGAAGTGTTGAAGTGAGATATGGCACCCACAGCCCGTGCCCTTCCTAGGTGATCACAGAAACTTCTCTGTCTCTCTGAGCAAGTGACGGGCATGCATGACCGTCGCCCCTGGCAGCTTGCCACGGAAGCTACGCTCACTACATATTATATTGTCGTTAGTGAGGCAGGCAACGCCAAGCACTTCCACCGCTCCCTCACTACCATAAAATATAAATCTATCTTACAGAAATATAAAAAATCAACGAACTGAAGACTTTATTTCTGTTCTCAAACAATGAAAAAAAAATAACAACAATAATCCTGAAGTTAACATTATTAATTACACTCTAAGTAACGTAGGACAATAAATAATGAAAAGGTGAACATTGAAGGAACATGAATGATGTCATCTTGCGCCATCAATCAACTTCACACGTCAGGGATAACAACCAGGATGTCATCTTGCGCCATCAATCAACCTCACACGTCAGGGATAACAACCAGGATGTCAACTTGCGCCATCAGTCAATCTCACACGTCATGGATAACAACCAGGATGTCATCTTGCGCCATCAGTCAATCTCACACTACATGGATAACAACCAGGATGTCATCTTGCGCCATCAGTCAATCTCACACGTCATGGATAACATCCAGGATGTCATCTTGCGCCATCAGTCAATCTCACGCGTCAGAGATAACAACCAGAATGTCATGCCTCAAATTACATGAACGGTGAAAGACCTAAAATTTACGCAGTGTTACATTGTGCTAAACAGAGATTACAGTTGTGGCAGTGTCATCAGCACCAGCTGATGTGCGTGAACAAAATTAGCAATGTCATCAGCAACAGCTGTTTTATGTGTACAGCTGCTATGTGTGTACATTAGCACCAGTGTCATCAGCACCAGCTGCTATGTGTGTACAGTAGTAGCAGTGACATCAGCACCAGCTGCTTTATGTGCACCAGCTGCTATGCGTGTACATTAGCAGCAGTGTCATCAGCACCAGCTGCTGGGTGTGTAGAGTAGTAGCAGTGTCATCAGCACCAGCTGCTGTGTGAACAGTAGTAGCAGTGTCATCAGCGCCAGCTGCTGAGTGTGTACAGTAGTAGCAGCGTCATCAGCACCAGCTGCTGTGTGTGTACAGAAGTAGTAGTGACATCAGCACCAGCTGCTGTATGTGTACAGTACTAGCAGTGTCATCAGCACCAGCTGCTGTATGTGTACAGTAAGAGCTGCGTCGAAGAATGAGACACTTATGCAGCATATGGGAATCTTTATTCAGGAAACGTTTCGCCACACAGTGGCTTCATCAGTCCAATACAAAGAGGAAGGCGTAAGGAGAGGAGGAGTATGAGGTAATCAGTCCCTCAACCTGGAGTCGATGTGTTAAGTTCATCAATCTTGTAGAATGTACAGCATAGGGCCGTAGACGTGGCTTATATACTGTAGTGAGGTGAGGTGAAGCAGGCGGAGGCGGGGTCATAGTGGTACCATCCACTAGTCGAAGTAGGTCTTCGTCCAAAGGTTGAACAAGTGTTGAAGAATTCTTTGTAACAAGATCCAATGATGCTGCAGTGGCCTCCAGGCTGAGGGACTGATTACCTCATACTCCTCCTCTCCTTACGCCTTCCCCTTTGTATTGGACTGATGAAGCCACTGTGTGGCGAAACGTTTCCTGAATAAAAATTCCCATATGCTGCATAAGTGTCTCAATCTTCAACTTGTCGGTTTTTCAAACCATTCATCACAACTGTCAGACACTGCAGCATCATGGGATCTTGTTACAAAGAATTCTTCAACACTTGTTCAACCTTTGGACGAAGACCTACTTCGACTAGTGGATGGTACCACTATGACCCCGCCTCCGCCTGCTTCACCTCACCTCACTACAGTATATAAGCCACGTCTACGGTCCTATGCTGTACATTCTACAAGATTGATGAACTTAACACATCGACTCCAGGCTGAGGGACTGATTACCTCATACTCCTCCTCTCCTTACGCCTTCCTCTTTGTATTGGACTGATGAAGCCACTGTGTGGCGAAACGTTTCCTGAATAAAGATTCCCATATGCTGCATAAGTGTCTCATTCTTCAAATTGTCGGTTTTTCAAACCATTCATCACAACAGCTGCGTCATCTGCAATAGCTGTTGTGTGTACAGTAGTGTCAGTGTCATCAGCACCAGCTGTTGTTTGTGTACAGTAGTAGCAGTGTCATCAGCACCAGCTGTTGTGTGTGTACAGTAGTAGTAGTGTCATCAGAGCCAGCTGTTGTATGTGTACAATAGTGGCAGCGTCATCAGCACCAGCTGTTGTGTGTGTACAGTAGTGGCAGTGTCATCAGCACCAACTGCTGATGACAAAGCACACGATGTGTGATGCGTGGGTCATTAGCACCAGCTGCTCTGTGAGTACAGTAGTAGCAGTGTCAGGAGCACCATCTGTTGTCTGTGTACTGAAGCAGCAATGTCATCAGCACCAGCTGTCGTGTTTGCACGGTAGCAGAAGCGTCATCAGCTCCAGCTGTAGTATGAGTACAGTACTGGCAGTGTCATCAGCACCAGCTGTTGTGTGTGTACAGTAGTGGCAGTGTCTACAGTGCCAGCTGTTGGGCGTGTACAGTAGTAACAGTGACATCAGCACCAGCTGTACTCTGTGTGCAGTAGTAGCAGAGTAATCAGCACCAGCTGTTGTGTGTGTACAGTAGTGGCAGTGTCATCAGCACCAGCTGTTGTGTGTGTCCAGTAGTAGCAGTGTAAACAGCACCAGCTGTTGTGCGTGTACAGTAGTAACAGTGTCATCAGCACCAGCTGTTGAGCGTGTACAGTAGTAACAGTGTCATCAGCACCAGCTGTTGAGCGTGTAAAAAGTGGGAGTGAAATCAGCACCAGCTGTTTTGTGTGTACAGTAGTGGCAGTGTCATCAGCACCAGCTGTTTTGTGTGTACAGTAGTGGCAGTGTCATCAGCACCAGCTGTTTTGTGTGTACAGTAGTGGCAGTGTCATCAGCACCAGCTGTTTTGTGTGTACAGTAGTGGCAGTGTCATCAGCACCAGCTGTTTTGTGTGTACAGTAGTGGCAGTGTCATCAGCACCAGCTGCTGTGTGTGTACACTAGTAGAAGTGTCATCAGCACCAGCTGTTTTGTGTGTACAGTAGTGGCAGTGTCATCAGCACCAGCTGTTGTGTGTGTACAGTAGTGGCAGTGTCATCAGCACCAGCTGTTTTGTGTGTACAGTAGTGGCAGTGTCATCAGCACCAGCTGTTTTGTGTGTACAGTAGTGGCAGTGTCATCAGCACCAGCTGTTTTGTGTGTACAGTAGTGGCAGTGTCATCAGCACCAGCTGTTTTGTGTGTACAGTAGTGGCAGTGTCATCAGCACCAGCTGTTTTGTGTGTACAGTAGTGGCAGTGTCATCAGCACCAGCTGTTTTGTGTGTACAGTAGTGGCAGTGTCATCAGCACCAGCTGTTTTGTGTGTACAGTACTGGCAGTGTCATCAGCACCAGCTGCTGTGTGTGTACACTAGTAGAAGTGTCATCAGCACCAGCTGTTTTGTGTGTACAGTAGTGGCAGTGTCATCAGCACCAGCTGTTGTGTGTGTACAGTAGTGGCAGTGTCATCAGCACCAGCTGTTGTGTGTGTACAGTAGTGGCAGTGTCATCAGCACCAGCTGTTGTGTGTGTACAGTAGTGGCAGTGTCATCAGCACCAGCTGTTTTGTGTGTACAGTAGTGGCAGTGTCATCAGCACCAGCTGTTTTGTGTGTACAGTAGTGGCAGTGTCATCAGCACCAGCTGTTGTGTGTGTACAGTAGTGGCAGTGTCATCAGCACCAGCTGTTGTGTGTGTACAGTAGTGGCAGTGTCTTCAGCACCAGCTGTTTTGTGTGTACAGTAGTGGCAGTGTCATCAGCACCAGCTGTTGTGTGTGTACAGTAGTGGCAGTGTCATCAGCACCAGCTGTTTTGTGTGTACAGTAGTGGCAGTGTCATCAGCACCAGCTGTTTTGTGTGTACATTAGTGGCAGTGTCATCAGCACCAGCTGTTTTGTGTGTACAGTAGTGGCAGTGTCATCAGCACCAGCTGTTTTGTGTGTACAGTAGTGGCATTGTCATCAGCACCAGCTGTTTTGTGTGTACAGTAGTGGCAGTGTCATCAGCACCAGCTGTTTTGTGTGTACAGTAGCAGCAGTGTCATCAGCACCAGCTGTTTTGTGTGTACAGTAGTGGCAGTGTCATCAGCACCAGCTGTTTTGTGTGTACAGTAGTGGCAGTGTCATCAGCACCAGCTGTTTTGTGTGTACATTACTGGCAGTGTCATCAGCACCAGCTGCTGTGTGTGTACACTAGTAGAAGTGTCATCAGCACCAGCTGTTTTGTGTGTACAGTAGTGGCAGTGTCATCAGCACCAGCTGTTTTGTGTGTACAGTACTGGCAGTGTCATCAGCACCAGCTGCTGTGTGTGTACACTAGTAGAAGTGTCATCAGCACCAGCTGTTTTCTGTGTACAGTAGTGGCAGTGTCATCAGCACCAGCTGTTTTGTGTGTACAGTACTGGCAGTGTCATCAGCACCAGCTGCTGTGTGTGTACACTAGTAGAAGTGTCATCAGCACCAGCTGTTTTGTGTGTACAGTAGTGGCAGTGTCATCAGCACCAGCTGTTTTGTGTGTACAATAGTGGCAGTGTCATCAGCACCAGCTGTTTTGTGTGTACAGTAGTGGCAGTGTCATCAGCACCAGCTGTTGTGTGTGTACAGTTGTGACAGTGTCATCAGCACCAGCTGTTTGTGTGTACAGTAGCAGCAGTGTCATCAGCACCAGCTGTTGTGTGTGTACAGTTGTGACAGTGTCATCAGCACCAGCTGTTTGTGTGTACAGTAGCAGCAGTGTCATCAGCACCAGCTGTTGTGTGTGTACAGTTGTGACAGTGTCATCAGCACCAGCTGTTTGTGTGTACAGTAGCAGCAGTGTCATCAGCACCAGCTGTTTTGTGTGTACAGTAGTGGCAGTGTCATCAGCACCAGCTGTTTGTGTGTACAGTAGCAGCAGTGTCATCAGCACCAGCTGTTGTGTGTGTACAGTTGTGACAGTGTCATCAGCACCAGCTGTTTGTGTGTACAGTAGTAGCAGTGTCATCAGCACCAGCTGTTGTGTGTGTACAGTTGTTACAGTGTCATCAGCACCAGCTGTTGTGTGTGTACAGTTGTGACAGTGTCATCAGCACCAGCTGATGTGTGTGTACAGTTGTGACAGTGTCATCAGCACCAGCTGTTGTGTGTGTACAGTTGTGACAGTGTCATCAGCACCAGCTGTTGTGTGTGTACAGTTGTGACAGTGTCATCAGCACCAGCTGTTGTGTGTGTACAGTTGTGACAGTGTCATCAGCACAAGCTGATGTGTGTGTACAGTAGCAACTCTGTCATAAGCACCAGCTGCTGTTTGTGTACAGTAGTAAGAGCGCCATCAGTTCCAGCTGTTATGTGTGTACCGTAGTAGCAGTGTCATCAGCACCAGGTGCTATGTGTGTACAGTAGTAGCAGTGTCACCAGCACCAGCTGCTACGTGTGTGTACACTAGTAGAAGTGTCATCAGCACCAGCTGTTTTTGTGTGTGCAGTAGTAGCAGTGTCATAAGCACCAGCTGTTGTATGTGTATAATAGCAGTGTCATCAGCACCAGCAGTTTTGAGTGTACAGTAGGGGCAGTGTCATCAGCACCAGCTGCTGATGACACAGCAGAGGATGCGTCATGGTTGGGTCATCAGCACCAGCTGCTGTGTGTGTACAGTAGTGGTAGTGTCACCAGCACCAGCTGCTGATGACATAGCAGATGATGTGTGTTGGGTGGGTCATCAGCACCAACTGCTGTGTGTGTACAGTAGTGGTAGTGTCACCAGCACCAGCTGCTGATGACATAGCAGATGATGTGTGTTGGGTGGGTCACCAGCACCAGCTGCTGTGTGTGTACAGTAGTGGTAGTGTCACCAGCACCAGCTGCTGATGACATAGCAGATGATGTGTGTTGGGTGGGTCACCAGCACCAGCTGCTGTGTGTGTACAGCAGTAGCAGTGTGACTGTCGTGCCGAGGCGGGACAAACATGTAGCAACGACTGTTGGTAATGGATGAATTCCCTACAATGTTTGTTAACTGATCATTACTCTGAAAATTGTTCATGATTGTAATCATGTCCTCCCAATTCATTTCCTTTGAAACTTTTTCATGTTTGTAACCTGCTCTACCTGGAGCTCATTGCCTTTACCATTTCTCATTTTTGTAACCAGATATATTTCATTACCTTTGTAATTAGTCATGATTGCGATCAGGTCTACCTGGAGCTCATTACCTTTGCCAATTCTGATTATTGTAACCAGATATAGTTCATTACCTTTGTACTTGGTCACTGTGAGGAAAATTTCAATAGATAGGAGTAGCGAGGGAGTATATATTAACAATAGTTTCATTGCCGGCTACCTGTTAAGGTAGGGTAAGTCAAGCTCCCGCTATTCCCACCTTTTTTTCCCCCTCCCCGAAAGTGATAGTTTGACCGCCGGCTGCTTGTTAAGGTAGGGTCAGTCTAGCTCCCGCTATCCCTTCCCCTCCTTCTCCCCCCCCCCTCCCGAAAGGTGACGTGTGGGGCTCTAGTCAAACAGTAAATCACTCGACTCGCAGCTCCCAGCACTACTGTAAGTACTTACCTGCCTTGTATTCTAGTGGATTTATTGGTTGAAAGCTTCACTTTTGACCAATAATAAACTTAGTCTTTTCAGCCTTGCTCTAGGTTGACTGTTGTAATAATCACCATGTCTTTTAGGTATTGTACTTATGGAGAATGATTATTTAAGCAGTGGGTAACCTGTCTATCTTTCCAGCTTGGATGACAGAGAGGGTCACCTGTCAATCAACGAGAAGAACTGGTGGAGATGGACTAACGTCCTGGGACTTCCCCTTTTTGGATTTAATTACCTGTGCACCTGTATGAAATTGCAGGACGTAACCCCTCATCATTGCAGCGGTAAAGAACCTGCTTTCCTGTCATCGGGATATAATACTCAAGGCTATACTGTGAAGAACTAGCCAGTGGGTCGTAACCAACACCTGCGACCCCCCCCCATCATCAGCAACGGCTACGATATCAACAACACAGTGTCACCAACACCAGACACCCCTATATATATATTAGTGTTGAATTCAGTTATCATTTATATTTTTCATTTTTCATTTTCTTTAATGTAGGATAAATATTTCATATTTAAGTGTTTTATATTTTAAATTTCTATATAATAAAGTGTTTATGTTTGTCTGTTATTATTTCTTTTTCTATTCACTAATTTTCCTGAGGAGGAGCCAGCCTTAGTAATACTTACTGAAGTTGTTACAGGGCTGAGTAAGCCTTCACAGTCACGATTGTGACAAGATCTAGTTCATTACCTTTATAACTTGCTCAGCTATCAAAACTTTGGAGTCCAGTCCCTGGACCAATTATGTACCTCTGTAATCTTTTGAACCCCTCATGGAAGGTTCCTTGATGTTGGTGAGGGGCTCTTGATTTAGGGAATTGGAACTGTGCTCCAGTTCCCCGAATTAAGCCTGAATGCCTTCCACATCCCCCCCCCCCGGGCGCTGTATAATCCTACGGGTTTAGCGCTTCCCCTTTGATTATAATAATAAATGTAATCTTTTGACTACCGCCCACAGGATGGGTATGGGGTGCATAATAAACATATTAAACTAAACTAACTGCTGATGACACAACAGAGGATGTATGATGGGTGGGTCGTCAGCACCAGCTGTTGTGTGTGTACAGCAGAAACTGTCATCTGCACCAGCTGCTACGTGTGCACTGTAGTAGCAGTGTCATCAGCACCATCTGCTGATGAAACAGCAGGTGTGCGATGGGTGGGTTGTCAGCACCAGCTGCTCTGTGTGTACAGCAGCAGCAGTGTCATCAGCACCAGCTGCTGATGACATAGCAGAGGATGTGTGATGGGTGGGTCATCACCAGCTGTTGTGAGTGTACAGTACTGGAAGTGTCATCAGCACCAGCTGTTGTGTGGGTACAGTAGTGTCATCAGCACCAGCTGCTGTGTGTGTACACTAGTACCATTGTCACCAGCACCAGCTGCTGTGTGTGTACAGTAGTAGCAGTGTCATCAGCACCAGCTGTTGT
This sequence comes from Cherax quadricarinatus, assembly GCF_038502225.1. Classification (NCBI taxonomy): domain Eukaryota; kingdom Metazoa; phylum Arthropoda; class Malacostraca; order Decapoda; family Parastacidae; genus Cherax; species Cherax quadricarinatus. The sequence continues at coordinate 38,238,980 of NC_091296.1, read as the reverse complement.
GTGGGTACAGTAGTGTCATCAGCACCAGCTGCTGTGTGTGTACACTAGTTCCATTGTCACCAGCACCAGCTGCTGTGTGTGTACAGTAGTAGCAGTGTCATCAGCACCAGCAGATGTTTGTGCATAGTACTATCATTGTCATCAGCACCAGCTGCTGTGTGTGAACGCTAGTAGCAGTGTCATCAGAACCAGCTGGTGTGTGTGCATAGTAGTGGCTGTGTCATTATCACCAGCTGTTGTGTGTGAACAGGAGTGGCAGTGTCATTAGCACCAGCTGTTGTGTGTATACAGTAGTAACAGTACCATCAGCACCAGCTGTTGTGTGTGTACATTAGTAGCAGTGTCATCAGCACCAGCTGTTGTGTTTGTACAGTAATGGGAGTGTCATCAACACCAGCTGTTGTGTGTGAACAGGAGTGGCAGTGTCATTAGCACCAGCTGTTGTGTGTGTGAGTGTACAGTAGCGGCAGTGTTATCAGCACCAGCTGTTGTGTGTGTGCAGTAGTAGCAGTGTCACCAGCACCAGCTGCTGTGTGTGTACAGTAGTAGCAGTGCCATCAGCACCAGCTGCTGATGACACAGCAGAGGATGTGTGATATATGGGTCATCAGCACCAGCTGCTGTGTGTGTACAGTAGTTGCAGTGTCATCAGCACCAGCTGCTGATGACACAGCAGAGGATGTGTGATGGGTGTGTCATCAGCACCAGCTGCTGTGTTTTTACAGTAGTAGCATTGTCATCAGCACCAGCTGCTGATTACACAGCAAAGGATGTGTGATGGGTGTGTCATCAGCACCAGCTGCTGTGTGTACTCAGTAGTGGATGCGTTATCGTGAAAAGAAATTCATTTCTGCTGCCACAAACGGTGAGAAGAAATACACACACACACACACACACACACACACACACACACACAAACATACACACCCATAGGGGTCAATCGTAGGATCTGTGCTGTTTTTGATATATGTGAACGACATAACGTAAGGGATAGACTCAGAAGTGTCCTTGTTTGCAGATGATGTGAAGTTAATGAGGAGAATCAAATCGGTCGAGGATCAGGCAATGTTTCAAAGAGACCTGGAGAGGCTACAAGCCTGGTCCAGCAACTGACTCCTTGAATTTAACCCCGCCAAGTGCAAAGTCATGAAGATTGGAGAAGGGCAAGGAAGACCGCAGACACAGTATAGTTTTGGCGGCCAAAGACTGCAAACCTCACTCAAGGAAAGAGATCTGAGGGTGAGTGTAACATCGAGCACATATCTTGAGGCGCACATCAACCAGATTACTGCTGCAGCATACGGGCGTCTGGCAAACTTAAGGATAGCGTTCCCATACCTCAGTAAGGAATCGTTCAAGACTATGTATACCATTTACGTCAGGCCCATACTGGAGTATGCAGCACCAGTTTGGAATCTACACCTGGTTAAGCACGTCAAGATCTTAGAGAAAGTGCAAAAGGTTTGCAACAAGACTAGTCCCAGAGCCAAGGGGAATGTCCTACGAAGAAAAGTTAAATGAAATCGGCCTGACGACACTGGAGGACAGGAGGGTGAGGGGAGACATGATAACGACATATAAAATACTGCGCGGAATAGATAAGGTGGACAAAGACAGGATGTTCCAGAAACAAGAGGTCACAATTCGAAGTTGAAGACTCAGATGAATCAAAGGGATGTTAGGAAGTATTTCTTCAGTCACAGAGTAGTCAGGCAGTGAAATAGCCTACAAGGTGACGTAGTGGAGGCAGGAACCAAACATAGTTTTAAGACGAGGTTTGATAAAGCTCATGGAGCAGGGAGAGAGAGGACCTAGTAGCAATCAGTGGAGAGGCGGGGCCAGGAGCTATGACTCCACTCCTGCAACCACAAATGGGTGAGTATATACACACACACAGCATATGGGCGCCTGGCAAACCTGAGAATAGCGTTCCGATACCTAAGTAAGGAATCGTTCAAGACACTGTACACCGTGTACGTCAGGCCCGAACTAGAGTATGCAGCACCTGTTTGCAACCCGCACCGGGTCACGTTAAGAAATTAGAGAAAGTGCAAAGGTTTTCAACAAGGTTAGTTCTAGAGCTAAGGGGAATGTCCTACGAAGAAAAGAAAGGATAAATAAATCGGCCTGACGACACTGGGGGACAGGAGGTTTAGGGGAGACATGATTACGACATACAAAATACTGCGTGGAATAGACAAGGTGGACACAGACAAGATGTTCCATAGAGGGGACGCAGAAACAAGGGGTCACGCTTGAAAGTTGAAAACTCAGATGAGTCAGAGGGATGTTAGGAAGCATTTCTTCACTCATAGAGTGGTCAGGAAGTGGAACAGTCTGGCAAGTGATATAGTGGAGGCAGAAACCATACATAGCTTTAAGACGAGGTATGATAAAGCTCATGGAGCAGGGAGAGAGAGGACCTACTAGCGTTGAGTGAAGAGGCGGGGCCAGGAACTGGGTCTCGACCATTGCAACTACTATTAGATGAATACAATTAGGTGAGTACACACACACACACACACACACACATGATGAGAAGAATTCACTCGATCGAAGACCAGGCAGAACTACAAAGGGATCTGGACAGGCTGCAGACCTTGTCCAGCAATTGGCTCCTGGAGTTCAATCCCACCAAGTGCAAAGTCATGAAGATTGGGGAAGGGCAAAGAAGACCGCAGAGGGAGTACAGTCTAGCGGGCCAGAGACTACAAACCTCACTCAAGGAAAAAGATCTTGGGGTGAGTATAACACCAGGCACATCTCCTGAAGCGCACATCAACCAAATAACTGCTGCAGCATATAGGCGCCTAGCAAACCTCAGAACAGTATTCCGACACCTTAATAAGGAATCGTTCAGGACCCTGTACACCGTGTACATTAGGCCGATATTGGAGTATGCGGCACCAGTTTGGAACCCACACCTAGCCAAGCACGTAAAGAAAGTAGAGAAAGTGCAAAGGTTTGCAAACAAGACTAGTCCCAGAGCTAAGAGGTATGTCCTACGAGGAGAGGTTAAGGGAAATCAACATGACGACACTGGAGGACAGGAGATATAGGGGGGACATGATAACGACATACAAAATACTGAGAGGAATTGACAAGGTGGACAAAGACAGGATGTTTCAGAGATGGGACACAGTAACAAGGGGACACAGTTGGAAATTGAAGACACAGATGAATCACAGGGATGTTAGGAAGTATTTCTTCAGCCACAGAGTAGTCAGTAAGTGGAATAATTTGGGAAGCGATGTAGTGGAGGCAGGATCCATACATAGCTTTAAGCAGAGGTATGATAAAGCTCACGGTTCAGGGAGAGTGACCTAGTAGCGATCAGTGAAGAGGCGGGGCCAGGAGATCGGACTCGACCCCTGCAACCTCAACTAGGTGAGAACTAGGTGAGTACACACACACACACACACACACACACACAGGAGTATCAGGGAAAGTACTTCAATGGATTAGGGAATACCTGACAGGAAGGAAACAACGAGTGTTGGTACGTAACGAGGTGTCAGAGTGGTCACATGTGTTAAGTGGGCTTCCACAAGGATTAGTCCTAGGTCTGGTGCTGTTTGTGGTATATGTGAAGTGTTTCTGGTATGTGTGATGGGATAGATTCATAGGGTGTTCCTGTTCACAGATGATGTGAAGATAATGAATAATACAAGTGGACGAGGATCAGGTAAGTCTACAAGATCTGGACAGGCTGGAAGCCTGGTCTGATAAATGGCCAATATGCTGCAGCAGTTATTTGATTGATGTGCGCCTCAGGAAATGTGCTCACCTCTTTAACTTGACAGCCTTTGACCTCTTAGGCCGTACTCCATTTTCGGTCTTCTTTGTCCTCCAAACTTCATGACTTTGCGCTTGCTGGAGTTAAGAATAGTTTTTCGACACTTCAAGAAATTAAATAAAATGCAAATGTTTACAACAAGACTAGTTCCGAAAATAAGGGGTATGGGTATGCCCTACACGGAGAGGATAAGGAAAATCAACCTGACGACACTGGAAGACGGTAGGGTTAGAGGGGGATATGATAACGACATATAAAATACTGAGAGGAATTGACAAGGTGGAAAGGGACAGAATGTCACAGAGATGGGACACGGCAACAAGATATCTGAACTCAAAGTTGAAAACTGAAATGAGTTATAGGAATGCTGGGAAGTATTTCTTTAGCTATAGAGCTGTCAAACAAGTGGAACAATCTGGAGAGTGATGTAGTGGAGGTTCGGTGAAATTCATAGAGAAGGGAGAGAGTGGGCCTAGTAGCATCTATCAAACAGGTGGGGCAATGAACTATGACTCAACCCCTGCAGCAGCAAATAGGAGAGTACAACTAGGTAAGTACACACACACACACACACACACACACACACACACACACACACACACACACACACACACACACACACACACACACACACACACACACACACACACCAATAATAGTTACAAGTGGAGAGTGAAGCAGAACGAGGATACTGGGAAAAGCCGAACTACAAAAGAAGGGACTACACAGGCATGAAAAATTTTCAGTAAGAGGTTCAGTGGGAAAGAGAACTGGTAGGAAAATCAGTAAGTGAGGTGATGAAATACCTGACCATACAATGCAAGAAAGCAGAGGAGAGGTTCGTACCCAAGGCAACAGCAACAATGGGAACACCAGAACGAGCTCTTAGTTCACCTAAAGGTGTAGAGAGGCCAAAACTGTGTTAGAGAACGGAAGAAGTATAGAAGAAAAAGGATCCTGGAAAACAAGGAGATTAGTCGAAGAGCCAGAAACGAATATGCACAGATAAGGAGGGAGGCCCAGCGACAGTACGAAAATGACATAGCATCGAAAACCATTTGACCCAAAGCTGTAGTACAGCCACATCAGGAAGAAAACAGCAGTCAAGGACCAGGTAGTCAGAATGACAAAGGAAGGAGGTAAGATCACAAGAAACAACCAATAAGTATATGAAGAGCTCAACAAGAAATTTAAAGAAACATTTACAGTGGAGACAGAAAGGACTCCAGAAAGCCAAAATGGACACACTAAACAAAACTGAGGAGTTGAAGAGTCTGCCAAGTGAACTAGATACCTAAAAGGGGGTGGGACCGGACATCACTCCATGAATCCTAAGAAAGAGAGCAGAGGCACTGTGTGAACCACTAAAAAAAAAACTTGCATTTGTGGACACAGTGATACCTATGCTAACCTTCCTATGGTGTAGAAATATACCTCGTTGGATGAATCATATTGAAGCTAGTTGGCCCAGTGACTAACGCGACGGTCTTGAGTTTTGTGACTCTCTGACCGCGGGTTCAACCCCCCCCCTGTGGTATGGTTTTTTTTTTCACTAACAACAATCTTTAATACATCTATCAAAACAGGGCCACTACCTTAGGTGTGGAAGACAGCAAATAAAGTCCTAGTTTTTAAGAAAGGAGACAGACAGACAGCGCTAAACTACAGACCAGTGTCACTAACATGTATAGTATGCAAAGTCATGGAGAAGATTTTCTGGAGAAGAGTGGTGGAGCACCTACAAAGGAATGAGCTTATAAACGATAACCAGCACGGTTTCAGGGAAGGGAAATCCTGTGTTACAAACCTACTTGAGTTTCACGAAAAGGTGAAGGAGTAAAGTAAAAGGACACAAGTGCAATTAATGTGACATTTTATTGTGGCAACGATTCTCTCTCCAGGAGCTTTGTCAAGCCGTTACAAACAGTACATGGACACAGACACAGACACAGACACAGACACAGACACAGACACAGACACAGACACTGACACTGTTTGTAAAGGCTTGACAAAGCTCCTGGAGAGCGAAACGCTGCCACAATAAAATGTCACATTAGTTGCACTTGTGTCCTTTTATTTTACATATTGTCGGTAATTCTACCAACATTATTACAAGGTGAAGGAGGTAAGACAAGAGAGAGAGAGAGAGAGAGAGAGAGAGAGAGAGAGAGAGAAAAAGGGTGGGTAGACTGCATTTTCTTGGACTGTATGAAGACTTTCGACACAGTTCCACACAAGAGATTAGTGGAAAAGCTAGAGGGTACGCAAGAATAACAGAAAAGTCACTGCAATGGATCAGAGAATACCTGACAGGTAGGAAACGAGTTGTGGTTCGTGACGAGGTGTCAGAGTGGGCGCCTGTGATGAGCGGGGTTCCACGGTGATCATTTCTAGGGCCGTCATGACATTCATATATACCTTTTCTGGTATATATGAATGACATGGCGGAAGGAATAGGATCAGAGAGGTCCCTGTTTTCAGAAGATATGAAGCTAATGTTAACACTTCAAACAGATGAGGCTCAGGTATGACTACAAAAGGATGTGGATGGCTGCAAACCTGATCCAACAAATGGCTCCTGGAGCCTAACCCCAAGAAGTGCATAATCATGAAGAGTGGGTAAGGTCAAAGATGACTGCAGGCGGAGTACAGGCTTGCGACCCAAAAGCTACAAATCACACTCAAGGAAAGGAATTTTGGGGTAAGTATCATACCGAGCACATCTCTTGAGGCGCACATCATGGGATCCAAGCATAATGGGTACTTTTTAGGAATCATGGAACTTATTAAACAAATTGATCCATTTCTGATGAGACACCTTAAAGAATCTGGTTATCCTGGAAGTGATAGAGCTTAAAACTGCAATGTACTTCTCATTTTCAGTTGATTCAACACCAGACCTGACTCATCTTGACCAGCTAACAGTGACTGTCCGATATGTCGATTCTGGAAAGCCGGTAGAAAGATTTTTAACTTTCCTGCAGACTGGCTCTCACAAGACTGAAGTGCTCTCTGCATCTCTGCTAGAATTTCTAGAAAACGGTATTAATTTTGAAGACTGCAGAGGGCAGTCCTACGACAATGCCAGTAATAATAATAAAAATAATAATAATAATAATAATAATAATAATAATAATAATAATAATAATAATAATAATAATAATAATAGTAATAATAATAATATCTTTAATTACTACAAGTACATGTACAAGGTATTCAGACCACAGCTGACATCAGTGTCATACTACTATATAGAAAGTCTCTTGTTATGCTGAATATTTCGGGTAAATTAAGTCAGTTTTGTCCCAGGATGCGACCCACACCAGTCAACTAACTCCCAGTTTCCCATTTTTCTGATGGGGTGAACAGGGACAGCGGTGTCTTATGAAAACACGTCCCTAATGTTTTCCAGCCGTACCGGACGAAATTCGAATTCTGGACCTCAGTGTGTGAGTTGAGTGCACTAGCGAACCAGCTACGGTTGCTCCGGTTGCTACACAGGAACTCAGACGAGATTTAAAAATAAGAACTCAGCAGCAGTTTTTATTCCTCGTGCTTCTCACTCAATGAATCTTTTAGAACAGGCTGCTGTCTCTTTCTGTATGGAAGCTGTTAGTTATTTTGTTTTTTTTTCTGCGTCAACATGCGCATGGGCAAACGTAATGAAGTCTTTGGAGGGAAACAAAAGAGCACTAACTGAGAAGTCTCTTTCAGGCAATCGTTGGTCATTGAATCGTTGCTACTGAAGCCCTTGTTCATGGATTCAACTCTGTTCAAAATGCCCTCAGAGATATTGAAAGTGACTTGGAGCATCACCCGAAGCAAGACATGAAGCTCGGGCATTGGGAGACAAAATGGATTGTCTTGAAACTGCTCTGGTGGCAGTTCAAGCAAAGCTTTCCAAGGTGTTGATGTTGATCTGAGAAAGGTGGTGGATTTAATTGATTCTCTGGAAAGGTTTCTGACATCAATTCGAGATAGGTATGAAGAGCTGGAACTGGATGCTAGGAACATCTGTGGCAACACAGACTACAAATCAAGTACAAGCAGACAAAGAAAGAGAAACAAGCAATGTGATGCAAACCCAACATCAGTCTCAGAGGAAGTAATTTTGTCTCCCAGAGAAAAATTCAGATGTGAAACTTTCAGTCATTTTATATTAGTTGTGTTGCCTTACAACAACACAGGTAGCATACCAAGCAGTGTATGACAGGTTCAATGTAATAGTTAACTTATGCAGTCTACCTGATGCAGAGATAAAAAAATGAGGCTAAGAAACTTATCAGTGTTTACCCTCAAATTGTCCAGTTTGCAGCTTTTTCCAATCTCAGGTCATGTCTCACTCCAAGTCAACAGGCAGTTGAGATGGAGTGATGAAGGGCTTGATGATACCTCTCCAGGTGTTAATGTTGCCCTTAGAAAGACAAAGTGTTCTGTGACTCTTGAATGTTGAGATCAGTGTCCTTAAGAAGATACACTCTGATGAGTTAGTTAAAGACCTGGCAGATGATAAGTGCAGAAAGAAAGACTTTTAGTAGATATTGCAATGTGATCATGTGATAATATGATGCATAAATGTGATGAATAAAAGTGATGGATGGTTTGCTAATTCCAGTTACTTATGTAATGTCTGAATTGTAAATTTGATAATTTGCTGTAGACTGGAAAGATTATGCAAGAAATTTACTTATTCCAGTCTAATGAGTTGAAAAATATATTTAGGTATGTATTTATGTATTAGGTTGGTTGTTAGGTAAGACACATATACTTGTCGGTATTTTATACCATTTCCATGTTCATGTATTAGGGTAAATATGTATGCGAAGTGTAAATATGTATGTATTTATGTATTTAGTGTGAATACAATAGCATCTTACACAGCAGTATGTAAAAATAAATGAAAAACTTTGCAGTGATGTCCACGTTTGAATAATAATAATAATAATAATAATAATAATAATAATAATAATAATAATAATAACACCATCATACATTATCACCATCATACATTATATCACTGCTAGAAAGTCTGTCCCGCACTCTCCCTCACTCTCTCCCTCACTCTCTCCCTCACTCTCTCCCTCTCTCCCTTCCTCTCTCCCTTCCTCTCTCTCTCCCTTCCTCCCTCTCTCCCTTCCTCTCTCTCTCCCTTCCTCCCTCTCTCCCTTCCTCCCTCTCTCCCTTCCTCCCTCTCTCCCTCACTCTTCCAATGACTTTGCTTCTCACTCTCTCCCTCACTCCCTCCCCATCTCTCTCTCTCTCCTTCACTCACTTCCTCTCTCCTTGAATCACTCTCTCCCTCACTCCCTCCCTGACTCCCTCACTCTCTCCCTCTCACTCACTCTATCCCTCTCACTCACTCTATCCCTCTCACTCACTCTCTCCCTCAGTCTCCTCTTCACTCTTTCTCTCACTCTCTCACTCTCTCCTTCACTCTGTCCTTTACTCTCTCACTCTCTCCTTCACTCTGTCCTTTACTCTCTCACTCTCCCCCTCACTTTTTTTTACACAGGGTTTACAAGGTCAGGTTAAGGTTTCCTAACTTTACTGACAAGCTAAGAGCTGTTACCTACAACAGCTCATTTGAAGACGTTTTATCATTATGAAGTTAGAGCCATCTGTTGGCCAGAATTTTCATTTGATCAACTGACTTTATCTCGTTGACAACATTATGCTGTACGAATGTGTTCCATACTCGAGTCATCTTGGGGATAAATGATCTCAGATGAAGTGATGTTCTGGAGAAGGGTACAGCCAGAGTGAAGTTGCTGTTGGCGGCCCGTCTTGTGGTACAGAAGCTTGCATCACGCAGTCCTCGAAGTGGATCCAAGTGTGGTACTTTGACAATATTGGCCTTGTACATAACAGTAAGGCCACCCATATCCCTCCTGTGTTGAAGGCTCTGTCAAGCAGTCGCAGAAGTGCTGTAAGCTTCCTGGCTGCCTTGTTTGCATGATTTACAACGTGGTTCTTGGTCAGTTTGGAGCCAAATTTCACCATAAGGATATCAACTTCTTCCCCGGGTACCAGCACCATTCATACTTACTACTGCACCGGCATTACCATCTTGGTGCCTAGAGATTATCATCATTTGTGTTTTCCCAGGGGCAAATGTTACTGACAATCTATTTCCCCAAGCTGGTATAGCTCTTAGCTGGTGATTGATGTAGCTGAGAGCAGCTGGCATTTCTTCTCTTGGATAAGTGAATGTCAGTGTACAGTCATCTGCATATGCATGTGATTCTGGGATGAGATGAAGAAGGTCGTTGAAGTAGACACTCAATAACAATGGTCCCAGCACGCTTCCTTGTGAACACTTGCCCCAATAGGATGTCTTGCTGATTCCGTTCCACTGAGAACTACACTTAGAGATCCACCATGAAGGTAATCACTGAGGAGACATAGCGTAAAGCCTGCAATTCCCAGTGCTTTGAAGTTTAGCTAAGAGGCCCTGGTGCCACACTCGGTCGAAAGCTCCAGTAATGTCCAGTGCTACCATACTCTGCTCCTTTCCTCTTGCCCCCTTCCTCTTGCTCCCTTCCTTTTGCTCCCTTCCTCTTGCTCCCTGCCACTTGCGACCTTACTCTTGCTCCCTTCCTCTTGCCCCTTCCTCTTGCCCCATTCCTCTTGCTCCCTTCCACTTGCTCACTTCCTCTTGCTCCCTTCCTTTGCTCCCTTCCCATTGTCTTCTTCCTCTTGCTCAGTTCCTCTTGCCCCATTCCTCTTTCCCTCTTCCTCTTGCCGTCTTCCTCTTGCTCCATTCCCTTGCCCCCTTCCTCTTGCCACCTTCCTCTTGCTCACTTCCTTTTGCTCCCTTCTTCTTGCTCCTTTCCTCTTGCTCCTGTTCTCTTGCTCCCTTTCTTTTGCTCCCTTCTTCTTGCTCCCTTCCCCTTGCTCCCTTCCTCTTGCTCCCTTCCTGATCCTCCTGCCCTCTTGCTCCTTTCCTTTTGCTCCCTTCTTCTTGCCCCCTTCTCTTGCCCCAATCCTCTTGCCCCCTTCCTCTTGCTCCCTTCCTCTTGCCCCCTTCCTCTTGCTCCCTTCACCTTGTCCCCTTCCTCTTGCTCAGTTCCTCTTGCCCCTTCCTCTTTCCCCCTTCCTCTTGCCGTCTTCCTCTTGCTCCCTTCCTCTTGCTCCCTTCCTCATGCCCCCTTCCTCTTTCCCCCTTCATCTTGCTCACTTCCTCTTGCTCCCTTCTTCTTGCTCCCACCCTTTTGCTCCCTTCTTCTTGCTCCCTTCCCCTTGCCCCTTCCTCTTCCTCTCTTCCTCTTCCCCCTTCTATTGCTCCATTCCTCTTGCCCCCTTCCTCTTGCTCCATTCCTTTTGTCCACTTCCTCTTGGTCCCTTCCTCTTACCATCTCCCTCTTGCTCCCTTCCTCTTGCCCCCTTCCTCTTGCCCCTTCCTCTTGCTCCCTTCTTCTTGCTCCTTTCCTCTTGCCCACTTCATCTTGCCCCTTTCCTATTGCCCTCTTCCTCTTGCTCCCTTCCCCTTGCCCCTTCCACTTGTTCCCTTCCTCTTCCGCACTTTCTCCTGCTCCCTTCCTCTTGCTCCCTTCCTCTTGCTCCCTTCCTCATTCCCCCTTCCTCTTTTCCCCTTCCTCTTGCTCCCCTCCTCTTGCTCCCTTCCTCTTGCTCCCTTCGTCTTGCTCTTGTCCTCTTGCTCCTTTTCTTTTTCTCCCTTCCTCTTGCTTCCGTCCCCTTGCCCCCTTCCTCTTCCTCCCTTCCTCTTCCCCCTTCTCTTGCTCCATTCCTCTTGCCCCCTTCCTCTTGCTCCTTTCCATTTGCTCCCTTCTTCTTGCTCTCTTCCTCTTGCCTCCTTCCTCTTGCTCCCTTCCTCTTGCTCCCTTCCTCTTGCCCCCTTCATCTTGCCCCCTTCCTCTTGTCCTTTCCTCTTACAATCTTCCCCTTGCTCTTTCTTGCACTCTTCCTCTTGCCCCATTCCCTTTGCCCACTTTCTCTTGCTTTCTTCCTATTGCACCTTCCTCTTGCTACCTTCCTCTTGCCTCTTCCTCCCTTCTTCTTGCTACCTTCCTCTTGCCCCTTCCTCTTGCCCGTTCCTTTTGCCCACTTTTTCTTGATACCTTCCTCTTGCCCCCTTCCTCTTGCTCCCTTCCTCTTGCCCCATTGCTCTTGCTCCCTTCCACTTGCCCCTTTCCTCTTGCTCCCTTCCTCTTGTTCCTTTCCTCTTGCTCCCTTCACCTTCCTCCCTTCCTCTTGCTCTTTTCCTCTTGCCCCTTATTCTTGCTCCTTTCCTCTTGGTCCTTCCCTCTTGCTCCCCTCCTCTTGGCCCCTTACTCTTCCTCCCTTCCTCTTGTTACCTTCCTCTTGCTCCCTCCCTCTTGCCCTCTTCATCTTGCCTCTTCCTCTTGCTCCCTTCCTCTTGCTCCCTTCCTTTTGCTCCCTTAGTCTTGCTCCCTTCACCTTGCCCCCTTCCTCTTGCTCCCTTTCTCTTGCCCCTTCTTCTTCCCCCTTCATCTTTCCCCCTTTCTCTTGCCGCCTTCCTCTTGCTCCCTTCCTCTTGCTCCCTTCCTCTTGCTCCCTTCCTCTTGCCCCATTCCCTTTAACCCGTTACTCTTCCTCCCTTCCTCTTGCTCTCTTCCCCTTGCTCTCTTCCTCTTGTTCGCTTACTCTTGCTCCCTTCCTCATGCTTCCTTCATATTGCCACCTTCCTCTTGCCCTCTTCCTCTTGCCCCCTTCCTCTTGCTCCCTTCCTCTAGCTTCCTTCCACTTACCCTCTTCCTCTTGCCCTCTTCCTCTTGCCCTTTTTTTCTTGCTCACTTCTTCTTGCTCCCTTCCTCTTGCTCCCTTCCTCTTGCTCCCTTCCTCTTGCTCAATTCGTCTTGCCCTTTCCTCTTGCCCCTTCTTCTTGCTCCCTTCCACTTGCCCTCTTCCTCTTGCCCTCTTCCTCGTGCCCCTTTGCTCTTGCTCTCTTGTTATTGCCCCCTTCCTCTTGCTCGCTTCCTCTTGCCCCCTTCCTCTTGCCCCCTTCCTCTTGCTCCCTTTCTCTCGCTCCCCCCTCTTTCCCCCTTCACCTTGCCCCCTTACTCTTGCTCTCTTCCCTTTGCCCTCTTTCACTTGCCCCCTTCCTCTTGCTCCCTTTCTCTTGCTCCCTTCCTCTTGCTCCCATCCTCTTGCTCCCTTCCTCTTGCCCCCTTCCTCTTGCTCCCTTCCTCTTTCTGCCTTCATCTTGCTCCGTTCGTCTTGCCACCTTCCTCTTGTTCACTTCTTCTTGCTCCCTTTCTCTTGCTCCCTTCCTCTTGCGTCCTTTCTCTTGCTCCCTTCCTCTTGCCCCCTTCCTTTTCCCCCCTTCCTCTTACAATCTTCCCCTTGCTCTTTCTTGCAATTTTCTTCTTGCCCCCTTCCTCTTGTCCCATTCCCTTTGCCCACTTTCTCTTGCTTTTTTCCTATTGCCCCTTCCTCTTACTCCCTTCCTCTTGCCTCTTCCTCCCTTCTTCTTGCTACCTTCATCTTGCCCCTTCCTCTTGCCCCTTCCTTTTTCCCACGTCCTCTTGATCCTTTCTTCTTGCTCCCTTCCTCTTACTCCCTTCCTCTTGTTCCTTTCCTCTTGCTGCCTTCCCCTTCCTCCCTTCCTCTTGCTCTTTTCCTCTTGCCCCCTTATTCTTGCTCTTTCCTTTTGGTCCTTCCCTCTTGCCCCCTTTCTTTTTGCCACCTTCTTCTTGCTCCCTTCCTCATGCTCCCTTCCTCTTGCCCCTTCACCTTGCCCCCTACTTCTTGCTATCTTTCTCTTGCCCCCTTCCACTTGCCCCCTTCCTCTTGCTCCCTTCCTCTTGCTTCCTTCCTCTTGCACCGTTGCTCTTGCTCCCTTCATCTTACCCCTTCCTCTTGCCCCTTCCTCTTGCTCCCTTCCACTTGCCCCATTCCTCCTGCCCTCTTCCTCTTGCCCCTTTGCTTTTGCTCCCTTGTTATTACGCCTTCCTCTTGCTCCCTTCCTCTTGCCCCCTTCTTCTTGCCCCCTTCCTCGTATTCCCTTTCTCTTGCTCACTTCTTCTTGCTCCCTTCCTCTTGCTCCCTTCCTCTTGCTCCCTTCCTCTTGCTTCTTTCCTTTTGCTCCCTTCGTTTTCCCCCTTCCTCTTACCCCTTCCTCTTGCTCCCTTCCACTTGCCCTCTTCCTCTTGCCCTCTTCCTCTTGCCCCTTTGCTCTTGATCCCTTGTTATTGCCCCCTTCCTCTTGCTTCCTTCCTCTTGACCCCTTCCTCTTGCCCCCTTCCTCTTGTTTTATTTCTCTTGCTCCCTCCCTCTTGCCCCCTACACCTTGCCACCTTACTCTTGCTCTCTTCCCTTTGTCCTCTTCCACTTGCCCCCTTCCTCTTGCACCCTTCCTCTTAGTCCCTTCCTCTTGCTCCCTTCCTCTTGCTCCCTTCCTCTTGCCCCTTCCTCTTGCTCCCTTCCTCTTTCTCCCTTCCTCTTGCTACCTTCGTCTTGCCCCCTTATAATTGCTCACTTCTTCTTGCTCCCTTTCTCTTGCTCCATTCCTCTTGCCTCTTTCCTCTTGCTCCCTTCCTTTTGCCCCCTTCCTCTTGCCCACTTCCTCTTGCCCCCTTCCTCTTACAATCTTCCCCTTGCTCTTTCTTGCACTCTTCCTCTTTCCCTCTTCCTCTTGCCCCATTCCCTTTGCCCACTTTCTCTTGCTTTCTTCCTATTGCCCCTTCCTCTTGCCCCTTCAGCTTACTCCTTCCTTTTGCCCCCTTCCTCTTGCTCCCTTCCTCTTGCCCCATTCCTCTTGCTCCCTTCCACTTGCCCCTTTCCTCTTGCTCCCTTCTTCTTGTTCCTTTCCTCTTGCTCCCTTCCCCTTCCTCCCTTCCTCTTGCTCTTTTCCTCTTGCCCCCTTATTCTTGCTCCTTTCCTCTTGGTCCTTCCCTCTTGCCCACTTTCTCTTGCCACCTTCCTCTTGCTCCCTTCCTCTTGCTCCCTTCATTTTGCACCCTTCACCTTGCCCCTTCTTCTTGCTCCCTTCCTCTTCCGCCCTTTCTCTTGCTCCCTTCATCTTGCTCAATTCTCCTTGCCCCTTATTCTTGCTCCCTTCCTCTTCCGCCCTTTCTCTTGCTCCCTTCCTCTTGCTCCCACCCTCTTGTTCCCTTCCTATTGATCCCATCCCCTTGCTCCCTTACCCTTGCTCCCTTCCTCTTGCTCCCTTTCTCTTGCTCTCTTCCTCTTGCTCTTTTCCTCTTGCTCCCTTCTTCTTGCTCCCTTCCTCTTACTCCCTTCCTCTTGCTCCCTCCCTCTTGTTCCCTTCCTCTTGCTTCTTTCCTCTTGCCACCTTCATCTTGCCCCCTTCCTCTTGCTCCCTTCCACTTGCCCCCTTCCTCTTGCTCCCTTCCTTTTGCCCCTTTCATTTTGCCCCATTCCTCTTGCCTCCTTCCTCTTGCTCCCTTCCTCTTGCACCCTTCCTCTTTCCCCCTTACTCTTGCTCCCTTCCTCTTGTTACCTTCCTCTTGCTCCCTCCCTCTTGTCCCCTTCATCTTGCCCCTTCCTCTTGCTCCCTTCCTTTTGCTCCCTTTCTCTTGCTCCCTTCCTCTTGCTCCCTTCCTCTTGCTCCCTTCCTCTTGCTACCTTCCTCTTGCTCCCTTCACATTGCCCCCTTCCTCTTTCCCCATTCCTCTTGCCGCCTTCCTGTTGCCCCCTTCCTCTTGCTCCCTTCCTCTAGCTCCCTTCCTCTGCCTCCCTTCCACTTACCCTCTTCCTCTTGCCCTCTTCCTCTTTCCCCTTCTCTTGCTCACTTCTTCTTGCTCCCTTCCTTTTGCTCCCTTTCTCTTGCTCCCTTCCTCTTGCTCCTTTCCTCTTGCTCCCTTCGTCTTGTCCCTTCCTCTTTCCCCTACCTCTTGCTCCATTCCACTTGCCCTCTTCCTCTTGCCCTCTTCCTCTTGCCCCTTTGTTCTTGCTCCCTTGTTATTGCCCCCTTCGTATTGTCCCCTTCCTCTTGCTCCCTTTCTCTTGCTCCCTCCCTCTTGCCCCCTTCACCTTGCCCCCTTACTCTTGCTCTCTTCCATTTGCCCTCTTCCACTTGCCCCCTTCCTCTTGCTCCCTTTCTCTTGCTCCCGTCCTCTTGCTCCCTTCGTCTTTCCCCCTTCCTCTTGCTCACTTCTTCTTGCTCCCTTTCTCCTGCTCCCTTCCTCTTGCGTCCTTCCTCTTGCTCCCTTCCTCTTGCCCCCTTCCTCTTGCCCTTTTCC
Source organism: Cherax quadricarinatus (assembly GCF_038502225.1). Classification (NCBI taxonomy): domain Eukaryota; kingdom Metazoa; phylum Arthropoda; class Malacostraca; order Decapoda; family Parastacidae; genus Cherax; species Cherax quadricarinatus. The sequence continues at coordinate 38,222,999 of NC_091296.1, read as the reverse complement.
TCTTGCCCCCTTCCTCTTGCCCCTTTCCTCTTACAATCTTCCCCTTGCTCTTTCTTCCACTCTTCCTCTTGCCCCCTTCCTCTTGCCCCATTCCCTTTGCCAACTTTCTCTTGCTTTGTTCCTATTGCCCCTTCCTCTTGCTCCCTTCTTCTTGCCTCTTCCTCCCTTCTTCTTGCTACCTTCCTCTTGCCCCTTCCTCTTGAATCTTCCTTTTGCCCACATCCTCTTGATCCCTTCCTCTTCCCCCTTCCTCTTGCTCCCTTCCCCTCGCCCCATTACTCTAGCTCCCTTCCACTTGCCCCTTTCCTCTTGCTCCCTTCCTCTTGTTCCTTTCCTCTTGCTCCCTTCCACTTCCTCCCTTCCTCTTGCTCTTTTCCTCTTGCCCCCTTATTCTTACTCCTTTCCTCTTGGTCCTTTCCTCTTGCCCCCTTTCTCTTGCCACCTTCCTCTTGCTCCCTTCCTCTTGCTCCCTTCCTCTTGCCCTTTTCCTCTTGCCCCCTTCCTCTTGCCCCTTTCCTCTTACAATCTTCCCCTTGCTCTTTCTTCCACTCTTCCTCTTGCCCCCTTCCTCTTTCCCCATTCTCTTTGCCAACTTTCTCTTGCTTTGTTCCTATTGCCCCTTCCTCTTGCTCCCTTCTTCTTGCCTCTTCCTCCCTTCTTCTTGCTACCTTCCTCTTGCCCCTTCCTCTTGCCTCTTCCTTTTGCCCTCATCCTCTTGATCCCTTCCTCTTCCCCCTTCCTCTTGCTCCCTTCCTCTCGCCCCATTCCTCTAGCTCCCTTCCACTTGCCCCTTTCCTCTTGCTCCCTTCCTCTTGTTCCTTTCCTCTTGCTCCCTTCCACTTCCTCCCTTCCTCTTGCTCTTTTCCTTTTGCCCCCTTATTCTTACTCCTTTCCTCTTGGTCCTTCCCTCTTGCCCCCTTTCTCTTGCCACCTTGCTCTTGCTCCCTTCCTCTTGCCCCCTTCACCTTGCCCTTTACCTCTTGCTATCTTTCTCTTGCCCCCTTCCACTTGCCCCCTTCCTATTGCTCCCTTTTTCTTGCTTCCTTCCTCTTGCACCCTTCCTCTTGCTCTTTTCATCTTACCCCCTTCCTCTTCCTCCTTACTCTTGCCCACTTCCTATTGCTCTCTTCATCTTGCTCCCTTCGTCTTGCCCCCTTCACCTTACCCACGTCCTCTTGCTATCTTTCTCTTGCTCCTTTCCAATTGCTCCCTTCTTCTTGCTCCCCTCCTCTTGCCCCTTTCCTCTTGCCCCTTTCTCTTGCTCCCTTCTTGCTCCCCTCCTTTTGCCCCCTTCCTCTTGTTCCTTTCCTCTTCCTCCCTTGCTCCTGCTCCCTTCCCCTTTTCCCTTTCCTCTTGCTCTCTTCCTCTTGCCCCTTCATTTATAACTTCATCTTGCCCTCTTCCTCTTGTTCCCTTCCTCTTGCTCCCTTCCTCTTGCTCCCTTCCTCTTTCTCCCTTCCTCTTGCTCCCTTTCTCTTTCTCCATTCCTCTTGCTATCGTCCTCTTGCTCCCTTCCTCTTGCTCCCTTCCTCTTGCCCTCTTCCTCTTGCTCCCTTCCTCTTCCTCCCTTCCTCTTTCTCCCTTTCTCTTGTTCCGTTCCTCTTGCCTACTTTCTCTTGCTTCCTTCCTCTTTCCCCTTCCTCTTGCTTCCTTCCTCTTGCCCCTTTCTCTTGCCCCCTTCCTCTTGCTCCCTTCCTCTTGCCCCCTTCCTCTTACTCCCTTCCTTCTTGCTCTCTTCCTCTTGCCCCCTTCCTTTTGCCCATTTTATCTTACTTCCTTCCTCTTTTCCCTTCCTGTTGCTCCATTCCTCTTTCCCCTTCCTCTTGCCCCCTTCCTCTTGCTCCCTTCCTCTTGCCCCCTTCCTCTTGCTTCCTTCCTCTTGCCCCCTTCCTCTTGCCCTCTTCCTCTTGTTTTCTTTCTCTTGCTCCCTCCCTCTTGCCCCCTACACCTTGTTAGGTAAGACACATATGCAACAGTTAGGTATCTTTATTTCGAAACGTTTCGCCTACACAGTAGGCTTCTTCAGTCGAGTACAGAAAGGTTGATAGAAGCAGAAGATACTTGAAGACGATGTAATCAGTCCATCACCCTTAAAGTTTTGAGGTGGTCAGTCCCTCAGTCTGGAGAAGAGCATTGTTCCGTTGTCTGAAACAATATTGTTTCAGACAACGGAACAATGCTCTTCTCCAGACTGAGGGACTGACCACCTCAAAACTTTAAGGGTGATGGACTGATTACATCGTCTTCAAGTATCTTCTGCTTCTATCAACCTTTCTGTACTCGACTGAAGAAGCCTACTGTGTAGGCGAAACGTTTCGAAATAAAGATACCTAACTGTTGCATATGTGTCTTACCTAACAATCTGTCGGTATTTCATACCATTTTAATGTTCCCCCTACACCTTGCCACCTTACTCTTGCTCTCTTCCCTTTGTCCTCTTCCACTTGCCCCCTTTCTCTTGCACCCTTCCTCTTAGTCCCTTCCTCTTGCTCCCTTCCTCTTCCTCCCTTCCTCTTGCTCCTTCCTCTTGCTCCCTTCGTCTTGCCCCCTTCCAATTGCTCACTTCTTCTTGCTCCCTTTCTCTTGCTTCCTTCCTCCTGCCTCCTTCCTCTTGCTCCCTTACTCTTGTCCCCTTCCTCTTGCCCCTTCCTCTTGCCCACTTCCTCTTGCCCCCTTCCTCTTGCCCCCTTCCTCTTACAATCTTCCCCTTGCTCTTTCTTGCCTCTTCCTCTTTCCCTCTTCCTCTTGCCCCATTCCCTTTGCCCACTTTCTCTTGCTTTCTTCCTATTGCCCCTTCCACTTGCCCCTTTCCTCTTGCTCCCTTCTTCTTGTTCCTTTTAATCTTGTTCCCTTCCCCTTCCTCCCTTCCTCTTGCTCTTTTCCTCTTGCCCCCTTATTCTTGCTCCTTTCCTCTTGATCCATCACTCTTGCCCCCTTTCTCTTGCCACCTTCCTCTTGCTCCCTTCCTCTTGCTCCCTTCCTCTTGCACCCTTCACCTTGCCCCTTCTACTTGCTCCCTTCCTCTTCCGCCCTTTCTCTTGCTCCCTTCATCTTGCTCAATTCCCCTTGCCCCTTATTCTTGCTCCCTTCCTCTTCCGCCCTTTCTCTTGCTCCCTTCCTCTTGCTCCCATCCTCATGTTCCCTTCCTATTGCTCCCATCCCCTTGCTCCCTTCCCCTTGCTTCCTTCCTCTTGCTCTCTTTCTCTTGCTCTGTACCTCTTGCTCTTTTCCTCTTGTTCCCTTCTTCTTGCTCCCTTCCTCTTGCTCCCTTTCCCTTGCTCGCTTCCTTTTGCTCCCTTCCTCTTACTCCCTTCCTCTTGCTCCCTTTCTCTTGCTCCCTTCTTCTTGTTCCTTTCCTCTTGCCACCTTCACCTTGCCCCTTCCTCTTGCTCTCTTCCTCTTGCCCTCTTCCAGTTGCCCCCTACCTCTTGCTCCCTTCCTTTCGCCCCTTTCCTTTTGCCCCATTCCTCTTGCCTCCTTCCTCTTCCTTCCTTCCTCTTCCTCCCTTCCTCTTGCTCCCTTCCTCTTGCCCCTTCATCTTGTTACCTTCCTCTTGCTCTCTCCCTCTTGCTCCCTTCATCTTGCCCCTTCCTCTTGCTCCCTTCCTCTTGCTCCCTTTCTCTTGCTCCCTTCCTCTTGCTCCCTTCCTCTTGCTCCCTTCCTCTTGCTCCCTTCACATTGCCCCCTTCCTCTTTTCCCCTTCCTCTTGCCCCTTCCTCTTTCCCCATTCCTCTTGCCGCCTTCCTGTTGCCCCCTTCCTCTTGCTCCCTTCCTCTACCTCCCTTCCTCTACCTCCCTTCCACTTACCCTCTTCCTCTTGCCCTCTTCCTCTTTCCCATTCTCTTGCTCACTTCTTCTTGCTCCCTTCCTCTTGCTCCCTTCCTCTTGCTCCCTTCCTCTTGCTCCTTTCCTCTTGCTCCCTTCGTCTTGCCCCTTCCTCTTTCCCCTACGTCTTGCTCCATTCCACTTGCCCTCTTCCTCTTGCCCCTTTGATCATGCTCCCTTGTTATTGCCCCCTTCCCTTTGCCCTCTTCCACTTGCCCCCTTCCTCTTGCTAACTTTCTCTTGCTCCCTTCCTCTTCCTACGTTCCTCTTGCTCCCTTCCTCTTGCCCCCTTCCTCTTGCTCCCTTCCTCTTTCTCTCTTCCTCTTGCTCCCTTCGTCTTGCCCCTTTCCTCTTGCTCACTTCTTCTTGCTCCGTTTCTCCTGCTCCCTTCCTCTTGCGTCCTTCCTCTTGCTCCCTTCCTCTTGACCCCTTCCTCTTGCCCCTCTCCTCTTGCCTCCTTCCTCTTGCCCCTTTCCTCTTACAATATTCCCCTTCTCTTTCTTCCACTCTTCCTCTTGCCCCCTTCCTCTTGCCCCATTCCCTTTGCCAACTTTATCTTGCTTTCTTCCTATTGCCCCTTCCTCTTGTTCCCTTCTTCTTGCCTCTTCCTCCCTTCTTCTTGCTATATTCCTCTTGCCCCTTCCTCTTGCCTATTCCTTTTGCCCACTTCCTCTTGATCCCTTCCTCTTCCCACTTCCTCTTCCTCCCTTCCTCTCGCCCCATTCCTCTAGCTCCCTTCCACTTGCCCCTTTCCTCTTGCTCCCTTCCTCTTGTTCCTTTCCTCTTGCTCCCTTCCACTTCCTCCCTTCCTCTTGCTCACTTCTTCTTGCTCCCTTTCTCCTGCTCCCTTCCTCTTGAGTCCTTCCTCTTGCTCCCTTCCTCTTGCCCCCTTCACCTTGCCCTTTACCTCTTGCTATCTTTCTCTTGCCCCCTTCCACTTGCCCCCTTCCTGTTGCTCCCTTTTTCTTGCTTCCTTCCTCTTGCACCCTTCCTCTTGCTCTTTTCATCTTACCCTCTTCCTCTTCCTCCTTACTCTTGCCCACTTCCTATTGCTCTCTTCATCTTGCTCCCTTCGTCTTGCCCCCTTCACCTTGCCCACCTCCTCTTGCTATCTTTCTCTTGCTCCTTTCCACTTGCCCCTTCTTCTTGCTTCCCTCCTCTTGCTCCCTTCCTCTTGCCCCCTTCCTCTTGTTCCTTTCCTCTTCCTCCCTTGCTCCTGCTCCCTTCCTCTTTCCCCTTTCCTCTTGCTCTATTCCTCTTGCCCCTTTCCTCTTGCCTCTTCATTTATAACTTCCTCTTGCTCCCTTCCTCTTGCTCCCTTCCTCTTTCTCCCTTCCTCTTTCTCCCTTCGTCTTGCTCCCTTTCTCTTTCTCCATTCCTCTTGCTATCGTCCTCTTGCTCCCTTCGTCTTGCTTCCTTCCTCTTGCCCCTTCCTCTCGCTGCCTTCCTCCTTCCCTCTTCCTCTTGCTCCCTTCCTCTTCATCCCTTCCTCTTGCTCCCTTTCTCTTGTTCCGTTCCTCTTGCCTACTTTCTCTTGCTTCCTTCCTCTTTCCCCTTCCTCTTGCTCCCTTCCTCTTGCCTCCTTGCTCTTGCTCCCTTCCTCTTGCCCCCTTCCTCTTACTCCCTTCCCTCTTGCTCTCTTCCTCTTGCCCCCTTCCTTTTGTCCACTTTATCTTACTTCCTTCCTCTTTCCCCTTCCTGTTGCTCCCTTCCTCTAGCCCCTTCCTCTTGCCCCCTTCCTCTTGCTCCCTTCCTCTTGCCCTCTTACTCTTGCTCCCTTCCCTCTTGCTCTCTTCCTATTGCCCCCTTCCTTTTGCCCACTTCTTCTTGCTCCCTTCCTCTTGCACCCTTCCTTTTGCCCATTTCCTCTTCCTCCCTTCCTCTTACCCCCTTCATCTTGCTCCCTTCCTCTCGCCACCTTCCTCTTGCTCCCTTCCTCTTGCCTTCTTCCTCTTGCCCATTTCTCTTGCTCCCTTCCTCTTTCTCCCTTCCTCTTTCTCCCTTCCTCTTGCTCCCTTCCTCTTGCTCCTTTCCTCTTGTTCACTTCCCCTTGCCCCCTTCTTCTTGCTCACTTCCTCTTGCCCCCTCCCTCTTGCCCTTTCCTATTTCCTCCGTCCTCTTGCCGTCTTCCTCTTGCTCCCTTTTTCTTGCTCCCTTCCTCTTTCCCCCTTCCTTTTACCCTCTTCCTCTTGCTCCCTTCCTCTTGCTCTTTTCCCCTTGCTCCCTTCTTCTCGCCCCATTCCATTTGCCCACTTTCTCTTGCTTTCTTCCTATTGCCCCTTCCTCTTGTTCCATTCCTCTTGCCTCTTCCTCCCTTCTTCTTGCTACCTTCCTCTTGCATCTTCCTCTTGCCTCCTTCTTTTTGCCCACTTCCTCTTGATAACTTCCTCTTGCCCGCTTCCTCTTGCTCCCTTCCTCTTTCCCGATTCCTCTTGCTCCCTTCCTCTTGCTCCTTTCCTCTTGCTCCCTTCCTCTTGTTCCTTTCCTCTTGCTCCCTTCCCCTTCCTCCCTTCCTCTTGCTCTTTTCCTCTTGCCCCCTTATTCTTGCTCCTTTCCCATTGGTCCATTCCTTTGCCCACTTCTTCTTGTCCCTTCCTCTGCTCCCTTCCTCTTGCACCCTTCCTCTTGCTTCTTTCATCTTACACCGTTCTTCTTGCCCCCTTCCTCTTCCTCCCTTCCTCTTGTTCCCTTTCTCTTGCTCCCTTCCTCTTGCCTCCTTTCTCTTGCCCCCTTCCACTTTCCCCCTTCACCTTGCCCACTTTCTCTTGCTTCCTTCCTCTTGCTCCCTTCCTCTTGCCCCTTCCTCTTGCCCCTTCCTCTTTCTACCTCTTTCCTCTTTCTACCTTCCTCTTGTTCATTTCCTATTGCTTCGTTCCCCTTCTTCCCTTCCTCTTGCTCTTTTCCTCTTGCCCCCTTTCTTCTTGCTCCTTTTCTCTTGGTCCCTTCTTCTTGCCCACTTCCTCTTGCTCCATTCCTGTTGCCCCCTTTCTCTTGTTCCCTTCCTCTTGCCCCCTTCCTTTTGCTCCCTTCCCCTTGCTCCCATCCTGCTGCCCTCTTCCCCTTGCTCCCTTGCCATTCTCTTGCTTACTTCTTTTTCCTCCATTCCTCTTGCTCACTTCCTCTTGCCCCCTTCTTCTTGCTCCCATCCCATTTCTCCCTTCCTCTTGCCCCCTTCCACTTGCCCACTTCCTTTTGTTCCCTTCCTCTAGCCCCTTCCTCTTGCTCTCTTCCCCTTGCTGCTTTCCTCTTGCCCCTTCATCTTGCCCGCTTCCCCTTGCTCTCTTCCACTTGCTCCATTTGACTTGCTCCCTTCCTCTTGCTCCCTTCCACTTACCCTCTTCCTCTTACTCTGTTCCTCTTGCCCCCTTCCTCTTGCTCATTTCCTATTGCTGCCTTACACTTGCTCCCTTCTTAATCCTTTCCTCTCTCTCCCTTGCTCTTGCTCCCTTCCTCTTGCTCCCTTCCTTTAGTCCCTTTCTCTTGCCCTCTTCCTCTTGCCCCTTTCCTCTTACCCCCTTCCTCTTGCTCCCTTATTATTGCCCCCTTCCTCTTGCTCCCTTCCACTTGCCTCCTTCCTCTTGCTCCTTTCTTCTTTCCCCTCTCCTCTTTCCCCCTTCCTCTTCCTCCCTTCCTCTTGCTCCCTTCTTCTTGCCCCCGTCCCCTTGTTCCCTTCATCTTACCCCCTTCCTCTTGCCCACTTCCTCTTCCTCCCTTCCTCTTGTCCCATTCCTCTTGTTCCCATCCTCTTCCTCCCTTGCACCTCCTCCCTTCATCTTGCCCACTTTCTCTTGCTCCGTTCCTCTTGCCCCCCTCCTCTTGTTCCCTTCCTCTTGCTCCCTTGTTTCTGCTCACTTCCTATTTTCCCTTTCCTCTTCCTCCCTTCCTCTTGCCTTCTTCCTCTTACTCCGTTCCTCTTGTCCACTTCTTCTTGTTCCCTTCCTCTTTGTCCCTTGCTCCTGCTCCCTTCCTATTGTCCTCTGCCGCTTGCTCCCTTCCTCTTTCCCTCTTCCTCTTGTTTCCTTCCTCTTGCTCCCTTCCTCTTGCTCCCTTTCTCTTGCTCCCTTCCTCTTGCCCCCTTCCTATCGCTCCCTTTCTCTTGCCCTCTTCCTCTCGCTCCCTTCCTCTTTCGCCCTTCCTCTTGCCCCCTTCCTCTTCCTCCATTCCTCTTGCCCCCTTTCTCTTGCTCCCTTCTTCTTGCCTCCTTCCTCTTGCCCCCTTCCTCTTGCCCCCTTACTCTTGCCATCATCTTCTTGCTCCCTCTTGAACCCTTCCTCTAGCCCTTGCTCTTTCCCACTTCCTCTTGCCCCCTTCCCCTTGCCCCCTTTCTCTCGATCCCTTCCTCTTGCCCTCTTCCTCTAGCTTCCTTCCTCTTACTCATTTCCTATTGCTCCCTTCCTCTTGCTCCCTTCCTCTTGCCCCATTTCTCTTGCTCCCTTCCTCTTGCTCCCTTCCTCTTGCATACTACCTCTTGTTCCTTTCCTCTTGCTCCATTCCCCATCCTCCCTTCCTCTTGCTTTTTTCCTTTTGCGCCATTCTTCTTGCTCCTTTCATCTTGGTCCCTTCCTCTTGTCCCCTTCCTCTTGCCCCCTTCCTCTTGCTCCCTTCCTCTTGCTCCCTTTCTCTTGCCCCCTTCACATTGCCCCCTTCCACTTGCCCTCTTCCTCTTGCCCCCTTCCACTTGCCCTCTTCCTCTTGCTCCCTTCCTCTTCCCCTTTCCTCTTGCCACCTTCCTCTTGCTCCCTTCCTCTTGCTCCCTTCCTCTTGCCCCTTCCTCTTCCTCCCTTCATCTTACCCCTTTCCTCTTGTCCCCTTCCTTTTCCTCCCTTCCTCTTGCCCCATCCTTTTCTTCCCTTCCTCTTCCTCCCTTTCTCCTGCTTACTTCCTCTTTCCCCCTTGATCTTGCTCCCTTCCTCTTGCCCCATTCCTCTTGCCCCTTTCTTTTGCTATCTTCCTCTTGCCCTCTTTCTCTTGTTCCCTTCCTCTTTCTCCCTTCCTCTTGCTCTCTTCCTCTTTCTCCCTTCCTGTTGCTCCCTTCCTCCTGCTCCCTTCCTCTGGCTCCCTTCCTTTTGCTCCTTTCCTCTTGCTTCCTTCCTCTTCCTCCCTTCCTCTTCCTCCCTTCATCTTGCTGCCTACCTCTTGCCTCCTTCCTTTTGCTCCATTCCTCTTGCCCCCTTCCTCTTGCCCCATTCCTCTTGCCATCTTCCTTATGCTCCCTCTTGTACCCTTCCCCTTGCCTACTTTCTCTTGCTTCCTTCCTCTTGCCCCCTTCCTCTTGCTCCCTTCCCCTTGCTCCCATCTTCTTGTTCCCTTTCACTTGCTGCCTTCCTTTTGTCCATTCCTCTTGTTCCCTTCCTGGTGCTCCCTTTCTCTTGTTCCCTTCATCTTGCTCCCTTCCTCTTGTTCCCTTCCCCTTGCTCCCTTCCTCTTGCCCCATTCCTCTTGCTCCTTTCCTTTCGCTACCTTCCTCTTCCCCTCTTCCTTTTGCCCTTTTCCTGTTGCCCGCTTCCTCTTGCACTCTTCCTCTTGCTTCCTTCCTCTTGCCTCCTTCCTCTTGCTCCATTTCTCTTCCGTTTTTCCTCTTTCTCCTTCCTCTTGTTCCCTACCTCTTGCTCCCTTCCTCTTGCTCCTTTCCTCTTGTCTCCTTCGACTTGTTCCTTTCCTCTTGCTCCCTTCTTCTTGCCCCTTCTTTTTGCTCCCTTCCTATTCCTCCCTTCCTCTTGCTCTCTTCTTCTTGCTCCCTTTCTCTTGCCCCCTTCCTCTTCCTCCCTTCCTCTTGCTCTCTTTTTCTTGCTCCTTTCCTCTTTCTCCCTTCCTCTTCCTTCCTTTCTCTTGCTCCCTTCCTCTTCCTCCCTTCCTCTTGCTCTCTTCTTCTTGCTCCCTTCCTCTTGCCCCCTTTTTCATGCTCCCTTCCTCTTGCTCCCTTCCTCTTCCTCCTTTCCTCTTGTTCCCTTCATCTTGTTCCCTTCCTCTTGCCCCCTTACTCTTGCTCCCTTCCTTTTGCTCCCTTCCTCTTGTCCCATTCCTCCTGCTCCTTTCCTTTTGCTCTCTTCCTCTTCCCCTCTTCCTTTTGCCCTTTTCATCTTGCCCCCTTCCTCTTGCCCTCTTCCTCTTGCTTCCTTTCTCTTGCCTCCTTCCTCTTTCTCCATTCCTCTTGCCCCTTTCCACTTGCCCCTTCCTCTTGTTCCCTTCCTCTTGCTCCCTTCCTCTTGCTCCCCTCCTCGTGTCCCCTTCCACTTGTTCCCTTCCTCTTGCTCCCTTCCCCCCGCTCTCTTCCTCTTTCCCCCTTCCTCTTGCTCCCTTTGTCTTGCTCCCTTCCTCTTGACCCCTTCCTCTTCCTCCCTTCCTCTTGCTCCCTTTCTCTTCCTCTCTTCCTCTTGCCTCATTCCTCTTGCCCCCTTCCTTTGCCCACTTCCTCTTGCTTCCTTCCCCTTGCTCCTTCCTCTTGCTCCTTTCCTCTTGCTCTCTTCCTGTTGCTCCCTTCCCTTTGCTGTCTTCTTCTTGCTCCCTTCCTTTTGCCCACTTCCTTTTGCTCCCTTCCTGTTGCCCCCTTTCTGTTGTTCCCTTCCTCTTGCCCCATTCCTCTTGCTCCCTTCCACTTGCTCCCTTCCTCTTGCTCCATTCATCTTGCTTTCTTCATCTTGCTTGCTTCCTCTTGCTCCCTTCTTCTTGCTACCAGCCTCTTGCCACCTTCCTCTTGTTCCCTTCCCCATGCTCCCTTCCTGTTGCCCCTTCCCTTTGCTCTCTTTTCCTTGCTCCCTTCCTCTTGCTTCCTTCCTGTTGCTCACCGACTTCTGCTCCCTTCCTCTTACTCCTTCTTCTTTCTCACTTCCCCTTGCACCCTTCCTCTTGTCCCCCTCCCTTTGCCAACTTCCTCTGACTCCCTTCCTCTTGCCCTCTTCCTCTTGCTCCCTTTCTCTTGCCCCCGTCCTCTTGCTCCTTTCCTCTCGATCCCTTCCTCTTGTTCCCTTCCTCTTGCTCCCTTCCTCTTGCTCCCTTCCTCTTGCTCCATTCTTTTTGCTCCCTTCCTCTTGTTCCTGTCCTCTTGCTCCCTTGCTCTTGCTCTCTTCCTCTTGTCCCTTTCTATTGCTCCCTTTCTCTTACTCCCTTCCTCTTGCTCCCTTCTTCTTGCTCCCTTCCTATTGCCCCCTTCCTCTTGCTCCCTTTCTCTTGCTCCCTTCCTCTTGCTACGTTCCTCTTGCTCCCTTCCTCTTGCCCCCTTCCTCTTGCTCCCTTCCTCTTTCTCCCTTCCTCTTGCTCCCTTCGTCTTGCCCCCTTCCTCTTGCTCACTTCTTCTTGCTCCCTTTCTCCTGCTCCCTTCCTCTTGCGTCCTTCCTCTTGCTCCCTTCCACTTGCCCCCTTCCTCTTGCCCCTTTCCTCTTGCCTCCTTCCTCTTGCCCCTTTCCTCTTACAATATTCCCCTTCTCTTTCTTCCACTCTTCCTCTTGCCCCCTTCCTCTTGCCCCATTCCCTTTGCCAACTTTCTTTTGCTTTCTTCCTATTGCCCCTTCCTCTTGCTCCCTTCTTCTTGCCTCTTCCTCCCTTCTTCTTGCTCTCTTCCTCTTGCCCCTTCCTCTTGCCTATTCCTTTTGCCCACTTCCTCTTGATCCCTTCCTCTTCCCCCTTCCTCTTCCTCCCTTCCTCTCGCCCCATTCCTCTAGCTCCCTTCCACTTGCCCCTTTCCTCTTGCTCCCTTCCTCTTGTTCCTTTCCTCTAGCTCCCTTCCACTTCCTCCCTTCCTCTTGCTCACTTCTGCTTGCTCCCTTTCTCCTGCTCCCTTCCTCTTGAGTCCTTCCTCTTGCTCCCTTCCTCTTGCCCCCTTCACCTTGCCCTTTACCTCTTGCTATCTTTCTCTTGCCCCCTTCCACTTGCCCCCTTCCTATTGCTCCCTTTTTCTTGCTTCCTTCCTCTTGCACCCTTCCTCTTGCTCTTTTCATCTTACCCTCTTCCTCTTCCTCCTTACTCTTGCCCACTTCCAATTGCTCTCTTCATCTTGCTCCCTTCGTCTTGCCCCCTTCACCTTGCCCACCTCCTCTTGCTATCTTTCTCTTGCTCCTTTCCACTTGCCCCTTCCTCTTGCTTCCCTCCTCTTGCTCCCTTCCTCTTGCCCCCTTCCTCTTGTTCCTTTCCTCTTCCTCCCTTGCTCCTGCTCCCTTCCTCTTTCCCCTTTCCTCTTGCCTCTTCATTTATAACTTCCTCTTGCTCCCTTCCTCTTGCTCCCTTCCTCTTTCTCCCTTCGTCTTGCTCCCTTTCTCTTTCTCCATTCCTCTTGCTATCGTCCTCTTGCTCCCTTCGTCTTGCTTCCTTCCTCTTGCCCCTTCCTCTCGCTGCCTTCCTCCTTCCCTCTTCCTCTTGCTCCCTTCCTCTTCCTCCCTTCCTCTTGCTCCCTTTCTCTTGTTCCGTTCCTCTTGCCTACTTTCTCTTGCTTCCTTCCTCTTTCCCCTTCCTCTTGCTCCCTTCCTCTTGCCCCTTTCTCTTGCCTCCTTGCTCTTGCTCCCTTCCTCTTGCCCCCTTCCTCTTACTCCCTTCCCTCTTGCTCTCTTCCTCTTGCCCCCTTCCTTTTGCCCACTTTATCTTACTTCCTTCCTCTTTCCCCTTCCTGTTGCTCCATTCCTCTAGCCCCTTCCTCTTGCCCCCTTCCTCTTGCTCCCTTCCTCTTGCCCTCTTACTCTTGCTCCCTTCCCTCTTGCTCTCTTCCTATTGCCCCCTTCCTTTTGCCCACTTCTTCTTGCTCCCTTCCTCTTGCCCCCTTCCTTTTGCCCATTTCCTCTTCCTCCCTTCCTCTTACCCCCTTCCTCTTGCTCCCTTCCTCTCGCCACCTTCCTCTTGCTCCCTTCCTCTTGCTTTCTTCCTCTTGCCCATTTCTCTTGCTCCCTTCCTCTTTCTCCCTTCCTCTTTCTCCCTTCCTCTTGCTCCTTTCCTCTTGCTCCTTTCCTCTTGTTCACTTCCCCTTGCCCCCTTCTTCTTGCTCACTTCCTCTTGCCCCCTCCCTCTTGCCCTTTCCTATTTCCTCCGTCCTCTTGCCGTCTTCCTCTTGCTCCCTTTTTCTTGCTCCCTTCCTCTTTCCCCCTTCCTTTTACCCTCTTCCTCTTGCTCCCTTCCTCTTGCTCTTTTCCCCTTGCTCCCTTCTTCTTGCCCCATTCCATTTGCCCACTTTCTCTTGCTTTCTTCCTATTGCCCCTTCCTCTTGTTCCATTCCTCTTGCGTCTTCCTCCCTTCTTCTTGCTACCTTCCTCTTGTATCTTCCTCTTGCCTCCTTCTTTTTGCCCACTTCCTCTTGATAACTTCCTCTTGCCCGCTTCCTCTTGCTCCCTTCCTCTTTCCCGATTCCTCTTGCTCCCTTCCTCTTGCTCCTTTCCTCTTGCTCCCTTCCTCTTGTTCCTTTCCTCTTGCTCCCTTCCCCTTCCTCCTTTCCTCTTGCTCTTTTCCTCTTGCCCCCTTATTCTTGCTCCTTTCTCATTGGTCCATTCCTTTGCCCACTTCTTCTTGTCCCTTCCTCTGCTCCCTTCCTCTTGCACCCTTCCTCTTGCTTCCTTCATCTTACACCGTTCTTCTTGCCCCCTTCCTCTTCCTCCCTTCCTCTTGTTCCCTTTCTCTTGCTCCCTTCCTCTTGCCTCCTTTCTCTTGCCCCCTACCACTTTCCCCCTTCACCTTGCCCACTTTCTCTTGCTTCCTTCCTCTTGCTCCCTTCCTCTTGCCCCTTCCTCTTGCCCCTTCCTCTTTCTACCTTCCTCTTGTTCATTTCCTATTGCTTCGTTCCCCTTCTTCCCTTCCTCTTGCTCTTTTCCTCTTGCCCCCTTTCTTCTTGCTCCTTTTCTCTTGGTCCCTTCTTCTTGCCCACTTCCTCTTGCTCCCTTCCTGTTGCCCCCTTTCTCTTGCTCCCTTCCTCTTGCCCCCTTCCTTTTGCTCCCTTCCCCTTTCTCCCATCCTGCTGCCCTCTTCCCCTTGCTCCCTTGCCATTGCTCCCTTTCTCTTGCTTACTTCTTTTTCCTCCATTCCTCTTGCTCACTTCCTCTTGCCCCCTTCTTCTTGCTCCCATCCCATTTCTCCCTTCCTCTTGCCCCCTTCCACTTGCCCACTTCCTTTTGTTCCCTTCCTCTTGCCCCTTCCTCTTGCTCTCTTCCCCTTGCTCCTTTCCTCTTGCCCCTTCCTCTTGCCTGCTTCTCCTTGCTCTATTCCACTTGCTCCATTTGACTTGCTCCCTTCCTCTTGCTCCCTTCCACTTACCCTCTTCCTCTTACTCTGTTCCTCTTGCCCCCTTCCTCTTGCTCATTTCCTATTGCTGCCTTACACTTGCTCCCTTCTCCTTAATCCTTTCCTCTCTCTCCCTTCCTCTTGCTCCCTTCTTCTTGCTCCCTTCCTTTAGTCTCTTTCTCTTGCCCTCTTCCTCTTGCCCCTTTCCACTTGCCTCCTTCCTCTTGCTCCTTTCTTCTTTCCCCTCTCCTCTTGCCCCCTTCCTCTTCCTCCCTTCCTCTTGCTCCCTTCTTCTTGCCCCCGTCCCCTTGTTCCCTTCATCTTACCCCCTTCCTCTTGCCCACTTCCTCTTCCTCCCTTCCTCTTGTCCCATTCCTCTTGTTCCCTTCCTCTTCCTCCCTTGCATCTCCTCCCTTCATCTTGCCCACTTTCTCTTGCTCCGTTCCCCTTGCCCCCTCCTCTTTTCCCTTTCCTCTTGCTCCCTTCCTCTTGCCTCCTTCCTCTTACTCCGTTCCTCTTGTCCACTTCTTCTTGTTCCCTTCCTCTTTGTCCCTTGCTCCTGCTCCCTTCCTCTTGCCCTCTCCCGCTTGCTCCCTTCCTCTTTCCCTCTTCCTCTTGTTTCCTTCCTCTTGCTCCCTTCCTCTTGCTCCTTTTCTCTTGCTCCCTTTCTCTTGCCCTCTTCCTCTCGCTCCCTTCCTCTTTCCCCTTTCCTCTTGCCCCCTTCCTCTTCCTCCATTCCTCTTGCCCCCTTTCTCTTGCTCCCTTCTTCTTGCCTCCTTCCCCTTGCCCCTTTTCTCTCGCTCCCTTCCTCTTGCCCTCTTCCTCTTGCCATCATCTTCTTGCTCCCTCTTGAACCCTTCCTCTAGCCCTTTCTCTTGCTCCCTTCTTCTTGCCTCCTTCCCCTTGCCCCTTTTCTCTCGCTCCCTTCCTCTTGCCCTCTTCCTCTAGCTCCCTTCCTCTTTCCCCCTTCCTCTTGCTCCCTTCCTCTTGCTCCCTTCCTCTAGCTTCCTTCCTCTTACTCATTTCCTCTTGTCCCCTTCCTTTTCCTCCCTTCCTCTTGCCCCATCCTTTTCTTCCCTTCCTCTTCCTCCCTTTCTCCTGCTCCCTTCCTCTTTCCCCCTTGATCTTGCTCCCTTCCTCTTGCCCCATTCCTCTTGCCCCTTTCTTTTGCTATCTTCCTCTTGCCCTCTTTCCCTTGTTCCCTTCCTCTTTCTCCCTTCCTCTTGCTCCTTTCCTCTTTCTCCCTTCCTGTTGCTCCCTTCCTCCTGCTCCCTTCGTCTTGCTCCCTTCCTCTTGCTCCTTTCCTCTTGCTTCCTTCCTCTTCCTCCCTTCCTCTTCCTCCCTTCATCTTGCTCCCTACCTCTTGCCTCCTTCCTTTTGCTCCCTTCCTCTTGCCCCCTTCCTCTTGCCCCATTCCTCTTGCCATCTTCCTTATGCTCCCTCTTGTACCCTTCCCCTTGCCTACTTTCTCTTGCTTCCTTCCTCTTGCCCCCTTCCTCTTGCTCCCTTCCTCTTGCTCCCATCTTCTTGTTCCCTTTCTCTTGCTGCCTTCCTTTTGTCCATTCCTCTTGTTCCCTTCCTCTTGCTCTTTTTCTCTTGTTCCCTTCATCTTGCTCCCTTCCTCTTGTTCCCTTCCCCTTGCTCCCTTCCTCTTGCCCCATTCCTCTTGCTCCTTTCCTTTTGCTACCTTACTCTTCCCCTCTTCCTTTTGCCCTTTTCCTGTTGCCCGCTTCCTCTTGTACTCTTCCTCTTGCTTCCTTCCTCTTGCCTCCTTCCTCTTGCTCCATTTCTCTTGCGTTTTTCCTCTTTCCCCTTCCTCTTGTTCCCTACCTCTTGCTCCCTTCCTCTTGCTCCTTTCCTCTTGTCTCCTTCGACTTGTTCCCTTCCTCTTGCTCCCTTCTTCTTGCCCCTTCTTCTTGCTCCCTTCCTATTCCTTATTTTCTCTTGCTTTCTTCTTCTTGCTCCCTTCCTCTTGCCCCCTTCCTCATGCTCCCTTCCTATTGCTCCCTTCATCTTGCTCCTTTCCTCTTGCTCCCTTCCTCTTCCTTCCTTTCTCTTGCTCCCTTCCTCTTCCTCCCTTCCTCTTGCTCTCTTCTTCTTGCTCCCTTCCTCTTGCCCCCTTTTTCATGCTCCCTTCCTCTTGCTCCCTTCCTCTTCCTCCTTTCCTCTTGTTCCCTTCATCTTGTTCCCTTCCTCTTGCCCCCTTACTCTTGCTCCCTTCCTTTTGCTCCCTTCCTCTTGCCCCATTCCTCCTGCTCCTTTCCTTATGCTCTCTTCCTCTTCCCCTCTTCCTTTTGCCCTTTTCATCTTGCCCCCTTCCTCTTGCCCTCTTCCTCTTGCTTCCTTTCTCTTGCTTCCTTCCTCTTTCTCCATTCCTCTTGCCCCTTTCCACTTGCCCCTTCCTCTTGTTCCCTTCCTCTTGCTCCCTTCCTCTTGCTCCCCTCCTCGTGTCCCCTTCCACTTGTTCCCTTCCTCTTGCTCCCTTCCCCCCGCTCTCTTCCTCCTTCCCCCTTCCTCTTGCTCCCTTTGTCTTGCTCCCTTCCTCTTGACCCCTTCCTCTTCCTCCCTTTCTCTTGCTCCCTTTCTCTTCCTCTCTTCCTCTTGCCTCATTCCTCTTGCCCCCTTCCTTTGCCCACTTCCTCTTGCTTCCTTCCCCTTGCTCCTTCCTCTTGCTCCTTTCCTCTTGCTCTCTTCCTGTTGCTCCCTTCCCTTTGCTGTCTTCTTCTTGCCCCCTTCCTTTTGCTCCCTTCCTCTTGTTCCCTTCCTCTTGCTCCATTCCTCTTGCTCCCTTCCTCTTGCTCCCTTCCTCTTGCTCGCTTCCTCTTGCTCCCTTCCTCTTGCCCCATTCATCTTGCTTTCTTCATCTTACTCGCTTCCTCTTGCTCCCTTCTTCTTGCTACCAACCTCTTGCCACCTTCCTATTGCTCCCTTCTCCATGCTCCGTTCCTGTTGCCCCTTCCCCTTGCTCCCTTTTCCTTGCTCCCTTTCTCTTGCTTCCTTCCTGTTGCTCACCTCCTCCTGCTCCCTTACTCTTACCCCTTCTTCTTTCTCACTTCCCCTTGCACCCTTCCTCTCGTCCCCCTCCCTTTGCCAACTTCCTCTTACTCCCTTCCTCTTGCTCTCTTCCTCTTGCTCCCTTTCTCTTGCCCCCTTCCTCCTGCTCCTTTCCTCTCGATCCCTTCCTCTTGTTCCCTTCCTCTTGCTCCCTTCCTCTTGCTCCCTTCCTCTTGCTCCATTCTTTTTGCTCCCTTCCTCTTGTTTCTGTCCTCTTGCTCCCTTGCTCTTGCTCTCTTCCTCTTGTCCCTTCCTATTGCTCCCTTCCTCTTACTCCCTTCCTCTTGTTCCCTTCTTCTTGCTCCCTTCCTATTGTCCACTTCCTCTTGCTCCCTTCCAATTGCTCCCTTCCTCTTGTTCGCTTCCTCTTGCTCCCTTCCTCTTGCTCCCTTCTTCTTTCCCCCTTTCTCTTGCCCCCTACCTCGTGCTCCCTTCCTCTTGTTTCTGTCCTCTTGGTCCCTTGATCTTGCTCCCTTGATCTTGCTCCCTTCCTCTTGTCCCCTTCCTCTTGCTCCCTTCCTCTTACTCCCTTCCTCTTGTTCCGTTCCTCTTGCTGCCTTCCTCTTGCATCCTTCCTCTTGCTCACTTCCTCTTGCTTCATTCCTCTTATTTCCTTCCTCTTTCTCCTATCCTCTCGCTCTCTTCCTCTCGCCCCCATCCTCTTACCCACTTCCTCTTGCTCCCTTCCTCTTGCTCCCTTCCTCTTGCGCCCTTCCTCTTGCCCTTTTCCTCTTGCCCCCTTCCTCTTTCTCCCTTCCTCTTGCTCCCTTCCTTTTTCCCCCTTCCCCTTGCCTCCTTTCTCTTGCCCCTTCCTATTGCTCCATTGCTCTTGCCCCTTCCTCTTTCCCCTTCCTCTTGCCTACTTCCTCTTGCCCACTTCCTCTTGCCCACTTCCTCTTGCCCACTTCCTCTTGCCCACTTCCTCTTGACCCCTTCCTCTTGTTCCCTTCCTCTTGTTCCCTTCCTCTTGCTCCCTTCCTGTTGTCTCCTTCCACTTGTTCCCTTCCTCTTGCTCCCTCCTTCTTGCCACTTCCTCTTGCTCCCTTCCTCTTGCTCCATTCCTTTTTCTCCCTTCCTCCTGTTCCATTCCTCTTACACCCTTCCTCATGCTCCCTTCCTCTTGCTCCCTCCCTCTTGCTCCTTTCCTCTTGCTCCCTTTCTCATGCCCCTTCCACTTGCCCCCTTCCTCCTGCTCTTTTCCTCTTTCCCCCTTCCTCATGCTCCCTTCCTCTTTCTCCCTTCCTCTTGTTCCCTTCCTCTTGCCCCCTTCCTCATGCTCCCTCCCTCTTGCTCCCTTCCTATTGGTTCTTTCCTCTTGCTCCCTTTCTCTTGCCCCCTTCCACTTGCTCCCTTTCTTTTGCCCACTTCCTCTTGCCTTCTTCCTCTTGTTCCCTTTCTCTTGCTCCCTTACTCTTGCTCCCTTCCTCTTGTTCCCTTCCTCTTTCTCCCTTCCTCTTGTTCCCTTCCTTTTGCCTCCTTCCTCATGCTCCCTTCCTCTTGCTCTTTCCCTCTTGCTCCTTTCCTATTGATCCCTTCCTCTTGCTTCCTTTCTTTTACTCCCTTCCTCTTGCTCCCTTCCTCTTGCTCACTTCTTCTTGCTGCCTTTCTCTTGCCCCTTTCCAATTGCTCCCTTCCTCTTGCCCACTTCCTCTTGCCCCCTTCCTCATGCTCCCTTCCTCTTGCTCCCTTCCTCTTGCTCCTTTCTTCTTGCTTCCTTCCTCTTGCTCCCTATCTTTTGCTCCATTCCCTTTGCTCCCTTCCTCTTCCTCACTTCCTCTTGCTCCCTTTCTCTTGCCCCTTTCCAGTTGCTCCCTTCCTCTTGCCCCTTTTCTCTTGTTCCCTTCCTCTTGCTCCATTCCCCTTGCTCCCTTCCTTTTGCCCACTTCATCTTTCTCCCTTCCTCTTGCTCCCTTCCTATTTCTCCCTTCCTCTTGTTACCTTCTTGCTCCCTTCCTCTTGCTCCCTTCCTCTTGCTATCTTCCCCTTGACCCCTTCCCCTTGTTCGCTTCCTCTTGCTCCGTTCCTCTTGCACACTTCATCTTTCCCACTTCCTCTTGACCCTTCCTCTTGACCCTTCCTCTTGCCCACTTCCTTTTGCCCACTTCCTCTTGACCCTTCCTCTTGACCCTTCCTCTTGCCCACTCCCTCTTGCCCACTTCCTCTTGCCCACTTCCTCTTGCCCACTTCCTCTTGCCCACTTCCTCTTGCCCACTTCCTCTTGCCCACTTCCTCTTGCCCACTTCCTCTTGCCCCCTTTACACTTACTGTAAGTCATCTTTATATTCCCTACCTTCATTACTGCTCCATGTTCCTTAACACCTTCTCCATCCTCTTCCTGCCCTTTACTCTGTCACCCTTGCACTTTCACCTTAACTCCGCCACCCTTACACAGTCACCATAACTCTGTCACCCTGACACCGTCACCTTAACTCTGTCACTCTGAGTCACACCGTCACCTTAACTCTGTCACCCTGACACTTTCACCTTAACTCTGTCACCCTGACACTTTCACCTTAACTCTGTCACCCTGACACCGTCACCTTAACTCTGTCACCCTGGCACCGTCACGTTAACTCTGTCACCCTGGCACCCTCACGTTAACTCTGTCACCCTGACACCGTCACCTAAATTCTGTCACCCTGACATCGTCACCTTAACTCTATCACCCTGACTTAACTCTGTCACCCTGACACCGTCACCTTAACTCTGTTATCACTTCTGTCACCCTGACACCGTCACCTTAACTCTGTCACCCTGGCTCCATCACCTTAACTCTGTCACCCTGGCACCGTCACCTTAACTCTGTCACCCTGGCACCGTCACCTTAACTCTGTCACCCTGACACCGTCACCTTAACTCTGTCACCCTGACACCGTCACCTTAACTCTGTCACCGTGACACCATCACCTAAACTCTGTCACCCTGACATCGTCACGTTAA
Organism: Cherax quadricarinatus; assembly: GCF_038502225.1. Lineage (NCBI taxonomy): Eukaryota > Metazoa > Arthropoda > Malacostraca > Decapoda > Parastacidae > Cherax > Cherax quadricarinatus. The sequence goes on along the minus strand of NC_091296.1, from coordinate 38,202,989 downwards.
CTCTGTCACCCTGACACCGTCACCTTAGCTCTGTCACCCTGACACCGTCACCTTAACTCTGTCACCCTGACACCGTCACCTTAACTCTGTCACCCTGGCACCGTCACCTTAACTCTGTCAACCTGACACTGTCACCTTAACTCTGTCACCCTAACACCGTCACCTTAACTCTGTCACCCTAACACCGTCACCTTAACTCTGTCACCCTGGCACCGTCACCTTAACTCTGTCACCCTGACACCGTCACCTTAACTCTGTCACCCTGGCACCGTCACCTTAACTCTGTCAACCTGACACCGTCACCTTAACTCTGTCAACCTGACACAGTCACCTTAACTCTGTCAACCTGACACCGTCACCTTAACTCTGTCACCCTGACACCGTCACCTTAACTCTGTTACCCTGACACCATCACCTTAACTCTCTCACCCTGACACCGTCACCTTAACTCTGTCACCCTGGCTCCATCACCTTAACTCTGTCACCCTGACACCGTCACCTTAACTCTGTCACCCTGGCACCGTCACCTTAACTCTGTCACCCTGACACCGTCACCTTAACTCTGTGACCCTGACACCGTCACCTTAACTCTGTCACCCTGACACTGTCACCTAAACTCTGTCACCCTGACATCGTCACGTTAACTCTGTCACCCTGACACCGTCACCTTAGCTCTGTCACCCTGACACCATCAGCTTAACTCTGTCACCCTGACACCGTCACCTTAACTCTGTCAACCTGGCACTGTCACCTTAACTCTGTCACCCTGGCACCGTCACCTAAACTCTGTCACCCTGACATCGTCACGTTAACTCTGTCACCCTGACACCGTCACCTTAGCTCTGTCACCCTGGCACCGTCACCTTAACTCTGTCACCCTGACACCGTCACCTTAACTCTGTCACCCTGGCACCATCACCTTAACTCTGTCAACCTGACACCGTCACCTTAACTCTTTCACCCTGACACCGTCACCTTAACTCTGTCACCCTGACACCGTCACCTTAACTCTGTCAACCTGGCACCGTCACCTTAACTCTGTCACCCTGGCACCGTCACCTTAACTCTGTCACCCTGACACCATCACCTTAACTCTGTCACCCTGACACCGTCACCTTAACTCTGTCACCCTGACACCGTCACCTTAACTCTGTCACCCTGACACCGTCACCTTAACTCTGTCACCCTGACACCGTCACCTTAACTCTGTCACCCTGGCACCGTCACCTTAACTCTGTCACCCTGGCACCGTCACCTTAACTCTGTCACCCTGACACCGTCACCTTAACTCCGGCACCCTGGCACCGTCACCTTAACTCTGTCACCCTGGCACCGTCACCTTAACTCTGTCACCCTGGCACCGTCACCTTAACTCTGTCACCCTGGCACCGTCACCTTAACTCTGTCACCCTGGCACCGTCACCTTAACTCTGTCACCCTGGCACCTTCAATGTAACTGTTAGTATAAAGACACAAGGATAGCGATTAAACATAATGAAAGTGTTTTAAACTTAAATATGGCATCGCATGCGAGAAGTGCCATGTAGGCGATGTCTATACAGGCGAAGGCGAAGAGTCACTGAGCTGCTGAGTGGGGTCAATATATCTGAAATACGAAGGGAAGCACTATTCAATGAAATAGCAGATATCGAACTTAAGCTTAAGGAATCTTACAGGAGACAAGAACAACATCCAGTATTGTGCCGCTGCTTAGACGGGATGGGACATACACAGATGACAACCAAGAAATGAGTGAGATACTAAAGTCCCAATATGACTCAGTGCTCACCGAGCCACTGTCCACACTAAGGGTTGACAATGCAAATGAATTCTTTATAAACGAAACCCAAAATTTGGTCATCCCAAAACTCTCGGATATTATTTCAACTCCTCAAGACTTTGAAGAGGCAATTAATGACATGCCCATGCTCTCTGCCCCAGACCCAGACTCGTGGAACTCCGTGTTCATCAAGAACTGCAAGAAGCCCCTATCACGTGCCATCAGCATTTTATGGAGGGGGAGCATGGACACAGGGGTCATCCCACACACACTAATAACAACAGACATAGCCCCACTCCACAGTACAGTAATTGCAAAGAACTACAGACCGATAGCGCTAACATCCCATATCATAAAAATCTTTGAGAGGGTTCTAAGAAGTAAGATCGCCAACCACCTAGATACCCATTATTTACACAACTCAGGGCAACACTGGTTAAGAGCAGGTCGCTCCTGCCTGTCCCAGCTACTGGACCACTATGACAAGGTGCTGGATGCTGTAGACGATAAACAAAATACAGATGTAGTATACACAGACTTTGCAAAAGCTTTCGACAAGTGTGACCATGTTGTAATAGCACACAAAATGCGTGATAAAGGAATAACAGGAAAAGTTGGTAGATGGATCTACAACTTCCAGACAAATAGAACACAAAGAGTAATAGTAAACAGAGTAAAGTCCCAGGTAGCCACGGTAAAAAGCTCTGTTCCACAAGGCACAGTACTCGCTTCCATTCTATTCCTCATCCTCATTTCTGACATAGAGATGCAAGTCATAGCTCCGTGTCTTCCTTTGCTGATGACACCCGGATCACCGTGACAGTGACCTCCATCGAAGACACTGCGAGACTCCAAGTGGACATCAACCAAATCTTCGAATGGCCACTCAAAACAATATGAAGTTCAACGAGGAGAAATTTCAACTACTAAGATACGGAAAACTTGAAGAAATTAAAAATGTGTCGGGTATACCACAAACTCTAACCATACAATACAGTGGAAAAGTAATGTGAAGGACCTGGGAGTAATAATGTCAGAGGATCTCGCATTCAAACACCACAATAATTTATCTACCTCATCCGCTAGGAAAATGATAGGATGGATAATGAGAACCTTCAAAACTAGGGACGCCAAGCCCATGATGATTCTCTTCAAATCGCTTGTGGTCTCTAGGCTGGAATACTGCTGTACACTAACGGCCCCCTTCAAGGCTGGCGACATTGCAGTCCTGGAGAGTGTACAAAGAACTTTCACGGCACACATAAGTACGATAAGACACATAAACTACTGGGAACGGTTGAAGGTCCTTGATCTGTATTCCCTTGTACGCAGGCGAGAGATACATGATAATATTCACTTGAAAAGTCCTGGAGGGATTGGTACCAAACCTGCACACGAAAATCACTCCCTATGAAAGCAAAAGACTCGGCAGGAGATGCAACATTGCCACGATGAAAAGCAGGGACGCCAGGAGTACACTGAAAGACAACACAATAAGTGTCCGGGGCCCAAGACTGTACAATTTGCCTCCCAGCATACATAAGGGGGATTACCAATAGATCCCTTGCTGTCTTCAAGAAGGCACTGGACAGGCACCCAGAGTCAGTACCTGACCAACCGAGCTGTGGTTAGTACGTCAGCTTGCGTGCGGCCAGTAGTAATAGCCTGGTTGATCAGACCCTGATCCACCATGAGGCCTAATCTCAGACCGGGCCGCGAGGGCGATGACCACTGAAACCCTCTCCAGGTAAACTCCAGGTACCTTGGTGGGGTGTGTTACAGCCATATGTCTGGCAGTGCCATGTACCTTGTGGTGGTGTGTTACAGCCATATGTCTGGCAGTGCCATGTACCTTGTGGTAGTGTGTTACAGCCATACGTCTGGCAGTGCCATGTACCTTGTGGTGGTGTGTTACAGCCATATGTCTGGCAGTGCCATGTACCTTGTGGTAGTGTGTTACAGCCATACGTCTGGCAGTGCCATGTACCCTGGTGTGGTGTCTTATAACCATACGTCTGGTAGTGCCACGTACCCTGGTGTGGTGTGTTACAGCCATATGTCTGGCAGTGCCATGTACCCTGGTGTGGTGTGTTACAGCCATACGTCTGGCAGTGCCATGTACCCTGGTGTGGTGTCTTATAACCATACGTCTGGTAGTGCCAAGTACCCTGGTGTGGTGTGTTACAGCCATACGTCTGGTAGTGCCAAGTACCCTGGTGTGGTGTGTTACAGCCATATGTCTGGCAGTGCCATGTGCCTTGGGGTGGTGTGTTACAGACATGAATCCGCCAGTGCCATGTATCCTGGGGTGGTGTGTTAAAGCTATACGTCTGGCAGTGCCATGTACCCTGGTGTGGTGTCTTATAACCATACGTCTGGTAGTGCCAAGTACCCTGGTGTGGTGTGTTACAGCCATACGTCTGGTAGTGCCAAGTACCCTGGTGTGGTGTGTTACAGCCATACGTCTGGTAGTGCCAAGTACCCTGGTGTGGTGTGTTACAGCCATACGTCTGGCTGTGCCATGTACCCTGGTGTGGTGTGTTACAGCCATACGTCTGGTAGTGCCAAGTACCCTGGTGTGGTGTGTTACAGCCATACGTCTGGCAGTGCCAAGTACCCTGGTGTGGTGTGTTACAGCCATACGTCTGGTAGTGCCAAGTACCCTGGTGTGGTGTGTTACAGCCATATGTCTGGCAGTGCCATGTACCTTGGGGTGGTGTGTTACAGACATGAATCCGCCAGTGCCATGTATCCTGGGGTGGTGTGTTACAGCCATACGTCTGGCAGTGCCATGTACCCTGGTGTGGTGTGTTACAGCCATACGTCTGGCAGTGCCAAGTACCCTGGTGTGGTGTGTTACAGCCATACGTCTGGTAGTGCTAAGTACCCTGGTGTGGTGTGTTACAGCCATATGTCTGGCAGTGCCATGTACCCTGGTGTGGTGTGTTACAGCCATACGTCTGGCAGTGCCATGTACCCTGGTGTGGTGTGTTACAGCCATACGTCTGGTAGTGCCAAGTACCCTGGTGTGGTGTGTTACAGCCATATGTCTGGCAGTGCCATGTACCCTGGTGTGGTGTGTTACAGCCATACGTCTGGCAGTGCCATGTGCCTTGGGGTGGTGTGTTACAGCCATATGTCTGGCAGTGCCATGTACCCTGGTGTGGTGTGTTACAGCCATACGTCTGGTAGTGCCAAGTACCCTGGTGTGGTGTGTTACAGCCATACGTCTGGCAGTGCCATGTACCCTGGTGTGGTGTGTTACAGCCATACGTCTGGCAGTGCCATGTACCCTGGTGTGGTGTGTTACAGCCATACGTCTGGTAGTGCCAAGTACCCTGGTGTGGTGTGTTACAGCCATATGTCTGGCAGTGCCATGTACCCTGGTGTGGTGTGTTACAGCCATATGTCTGGCAGTGCCATGTGCCTTGGGGTGGTGTGTTACAGCCATATGTCTGGCAGTGCCATGTACCCTGGTGTGGTGTGTTACAGCCATATGTCTGGCAGTGCCATGTGCCTTGGGGTGGTGTGTTACAGCCATATGTCTGGCAGTGCCAAGTACCCTGGTGTGGTGTGTTACAGCCATATGTCTGGCAGTGCCATGTGCCTTGGGGTGGTGTGTTACAGACATGAATCCGCCAGTGCCATGTATCCTGGGGTGGTGTGTTACAGCCATAAGTCTGGCAGTGCTATGTACCCTGGTGTGGTGTGTTACAGCCATATGTCTGGCAGTGCCATGTGCCTTGGGGTGGTGTGTTACAGACATGAATCCGCCAGTGCCATGTATCCTGGGGTGGTGTGTTACAGCCATACGTCTGGCAGTGCTATGTACCCTGGTGTGGTGTGTTACAGCCATATGTCTGGCAGTGCCATGTATCCTGGGGTGGTGTGTTACAGCCATACGTCTGGCAGTGCTATGTACCCTGGGGTGGTGCCTTACAGCCATGGGTCTGGCAGTGCTGCCAGGTAACCACACAGGCCTACCATTTACAACCATATAACACCAAATACCACAAATCATAATAACACAGTCTAGATCAGTGTGAAGAACTTAGTATGACCAGTAAATTAAAATATATATAAGTGATCAGTGAGGAATGAATCTGGAAAAGTTGTTCAGTGAACAAAACAAAATTAAATGAAAAGGAAATATATAACGTGTCCACCCCTGGGAAGAATACAGGATGTCACATGACCTTTTTCCGACCTCTCCCACGAACCCTACCCACAACTACCTACCCACACCCATAATATAGTCACTCCCTAACCCCCACGTTTCACCCACTACTCACATGCCATAAGCCTTGGTTTCTATAAATACATCTCACATATTACTGTCACTGGTGTAGAGAAAGGTGAAGTGGATTTTTTTTTTTTGAGGGGGGGAGATAAGGCATACAGAGTGAAGTAGGATTCGGGCAGGATGTCAGTGCAGCATACATGTGGGATATGTAAAAAAAAATCCTTGGTAGGATATCCAGGATCACTTGCAACCTGTGCTTTTCCAAGCATCATATCTCTTGTGCAAGAATTATCACAGCCTCAGAAAATGACCTGGAACTAGTAAGGTGCTTCAGGTTGTGCAATCAAGATATAGAACTTTGGGCAGGTATCACAAAGCTACTAAAGAGGGTAATAAATAATGAAAATAATGAAGAAAATAAAAATGAACTCTTGGACAGACTAACAAAAATGTATAAAAACGTTGGAGGAAGAGATAGGAGAAGTGAACCAAAAAATGCAAAATGCCCATACCACGGTCCATACCATAACAGTTGACTCGAAACTATATAGTCACCAACTGAAAAAAAAACACAGGACACAAAAACATCAATTAGCTCAACTCCCACACATAGTGCTAACCCAGACCCATCCCCCAGTCCCAGCACTACTACCCACAACGCTGGTACTGGCCCAAGCTCGGCCCCCAGCCCCAGTGCTGACCGAGACTCAGCCCCCAGCCCCAGTGCTGACTGAGACTCAGCCCCCAGCCCCAGTGCTGACTGAGACTCAGCCTCCAGCCTTAGTGCCAATCCAGACTCTGCTAGGGACTCTACCATAGTCACCACTAAAACCTTAAATATTCAACCATCATTGCACAAAACCATGGCCCACATTGCAGATGTAGTGGAAGAGCTTTCTTCTTCTGGGAAAAGTAGTTCCCGGGAAGCAGGACGACGGGGTGGCTTGAATACTGAGGATTATAGTGCAGTCCTAGAAACTGTACAAATTGAGAACACAACTACCAAAAATTCTACCCAACCAAAAGCGAAATTGTGCAAATTCTATATTTGTGGCATCTGTATGCATGGAATATCAGGAAAAACAAATGGGAAATGCAACTTTGAGTATCCCTAAAAATGTCGAGACCTCCTGTCTCAAGGAGTGTATCGTTCTCCCTCCTGTAAATTCACCCAGAAATGTGCCACTCTTCGGTACTCCAAAAACAGTGCTACAATACCAGCTGCCCTGCATACCATCTAAAGGGAACTGGATGTATAGACCTCATAAGACAAACAATAATAGTTACGACAACCTCACTCCAAGTGATTTTTTATTGGCAGGAAACGAAGATAGAAAATGGAAGGAAATAACAAAAATAGTCCATCACCTTGGAGCCTTGTTGGACTGGAGGCGCAGCCAGTGGTCTCCCATGGCCCTCCAGAACTACAACTACTGACGCCAGTAACAAAATCCTCCCAGCAAACACAGAATACAACCTCGTTTATATTTGCTAATATACAGGGCCTTAAGCCATCCACCAACAACAAAATATCTTTCATCAGTGGATTTCTAGAGGAGTCTAATGCAATGTTCGCAGCCTTCACAGAGAACCACACAAAAGATCACTTTGACATTGAAATATGGATATTATCATATTATAATCAAGACATTACCATTGTTTTTTTTTTACTATTATTCTTTTGGTACTTTAATTGTGAATTTTATTTTGTCAATTTAAATCTAGGTATAATCTTGATCTTGTCAACAACCTATACCAGACTCTAGTGCAATTGCAAGTACCATTTCAAATTGTATTTTTATATTATAAGTTTATATTATAATTCCTACCATCTGCCCATTTAACTTTGCTTACCATTACTTAATTTTAGTCCCTTATATGTTTTCTCCTTTATTTTAGCTTTATATAACTATCCTAGTTTATATATTCACAATTGTTAAAATAATCAAGGTGCTATTCTTAGGTGCTAAAGTAGAATAAGTTCACAATTTTGCCATTATATTCCAAAGCTCATTTTTTTGATTACCACTTTATTGTTCACCACAACCTATATTAGTCCCTTTTATATTATAATTTTATACTATAATTCTAACTTTAAAAAATTACCTTTATAGTACTACCTACTATCATATTTGATCATCACTTTATTTGTATTAGTCCCTTAGCTCATTATTTTACATTTGTTAAATAATCCAGGTGCTATTTTTTAGCTTAAGACTATTTACTTTGTTTTATACTTAATTCAAACTATAGATTCACTACAAATCTTATGATTACAAGCATTGATCCTGATACCAACCTCTTATTTAATGATTTAAATGAATCAAACAGTAACTGTAATTACTACACTGCAGAACAATCAAAGGCACTTCTCAGTGCCAACAACAACATAACTATCTTTAACTACAATATCAGATCTTTAAGCAAGCATTACGATGACCTCATAGCATTACTAAATTCCTTACATGCCAATATGTCCATCATTACACTAACTGAAACCTGGCTAAAGCCTGATAGTACAGATGTCTATGCCATTCCTGGTTACACAGCCATACACAACTGTAGGCCAGATCAACAAGGGGGTGGCACAGCCATATACTACTCAGACCAACTAGAATGTATCACTAATACTTGCACAAGGGATGAACATGGGGAATATATAATAGCTAAATTCAAATCAAAGTACCTACAAAAACCTCTCACATTGATAAACATCTACAGAGTTCCACAGTCAAACATTAGCCAATTTAGTCAAAATCTAGGAAGTATGATAACTGATGCACGCATGAACAAAGATCACTTACTACTCTCAGGTGACTTCAATATAAATCTCCTGCAAGACCAGGACCCACACGTTACTGAATTCACAAACACAATGAGTAACTGTATGTTACTACCAACAGTAACAAAACCTACAAGAGTTACAGAGACTAGTGTTTCCCTACTTGACCACATCTGGACCAACACCATATCCCCTTTAAAATCAGGCATAATTACAGATAATACCACAGACCACTACCCTACTTTCCTCATAACAACTCTTGGTAAACTACCCCAAGACACTACTAAAGTCACCTTCAGACTTCACAATGAGGCAGCCATTAATAACTTCACAACAGCAATAGCAAACATTGATTGGCACACTGAGCTAGAAACCTATACAGATATTGACGAATGTATTAATAATTTTCTAAAAAAAACCCAATACCTCTATAACAAGCACTGCCCTAAAAAAACTAAACAGATGACAGCAAAGAGACTGAACAGTCCCTGGCTAACACCCAGCATTCTCAAATCCATAAATACAAAACACCAATATGAAAAACAGTACAGAATGGGTCACATAACCAGAGACCAAACAAAACGTTACTCGTCAATCCTAACCAGCCTGATAAGAAGGGCAAAAAAATTGTATTATGAGAACAGATTATCCAACTTACGAGGTGATATAAAAAAGACCTGGAAAACCCTATCAGAAATTCTGGGAACAAAAAAGATATCACGAAATAGCGAAATAAAATTAGCAAAAACAGATGAACCCCAACTCCCACCAACAGAAACAGCAAACAGACTCAATGATTTCTTCTCCACTATAGGACAAAACCTTGCCAATAAAATCCCAAGCTCAGATACCCCACCAAATGACTACCTCACCGGCAACTACCCGAACACACTGTTCCTAGCTCCGACTAACCCATACGAAGTCTCCCTTATTATCAACGCACTAAAAAACAAGGCAGGAGATTTAAATACCTTATCACCCCTTATATACAAAAAAGTGTCACAAGTGCTATCACCAATCATTGCAACACTCTTTAACAAATCCATTGAATCCTCCACCTTCCCTACAGTACTCAAAATAGCAAGGGTCACCCCGATCCACAAAGGAGGAGACCAAACAGAGTTGAATAACTATAGGCCAATATCCAACTTACACCCTCTCTCAAAAATCTTCGAAAAATTAATTCATAAACGAATCTACTCCTACCTTATCTCCCAAAACATACTCAACCCCTGCCAATTTGGATTCAGGCCTAATAAAAATACTAATGATGCTATTATACACATGCTAGAACATATATACACTGCAATAGAGAAAAAAGAAGTCCCACTGGGGATCTTCATTGACTTACGTAAAGCTTTTGATACAGTTGACCATGACTTGCTCCACGTAAAATTGTCACACTATGGTATAAGAGGGCACTCCCTCAACTACCTCAAGTCTTACCTCAGCAACAGAAGCCAATATGTGTACGCAAATGGGGCAAACTCTTCTGCACAACCAATTACAGTTGGTGTCCCACAGGGAAGTGTCCTTGGCCCTCTTCTCTTTCTCCTATACATAAATGACCTTCCAAATGTTTCGCAATTACTCAAACCCACACTATTTGCAGATGACACTACATACGTCTTCTCTCACCCGAGCCCAGTCACGCTAGCCAATACTGTAAATACCGAATTACAGAAAATATCTACCTGGATGAGGACTAACAAACTTACACTAAACATTGACAAAACCTACTTCATTCAGTTTGGTAACAGAGCTACAGATGTCCCTCTTAACATAATGATAAATGGATCACCTATCACAAAACTAACAGAGGGAAAATTCTTAGGAATCCACCTTGATAATAGACTCAAATTTCATACACATATACATCAAATTTCTAAGAAAATTTCCAAGACTGTAGGCATACTATCGAAGATACGGTACTATGTTCCACAGTCAGCCCTCCTGGCCCTATATCACTCTCTTATTTACCCCTATCTCACCTATGGAATTTGTGCATGGGGCTCAACAACAATTAACCATCTCAGACCACTAATTACCCAACAAAAGGCTGCAGTTAGAATGATAACAAATTCTCACTACAGGCAGCACACTCCACCAATATTCAATACACTAAACCTACTCACCATACAAAACATCCATACTTATTACTGCACCTATTACATACATAGAACACTTAACTCTGATATTAACCCTCCCCTCAAACATCTCCTTGCCAACCTCAACAGAACACATGACCATAACACAAGGCACAGATCACTCTTTGATGTTCCTCGTGTCCATCTCACACTATGCAAAAACTCAATGCACATAAAAGGCCCTAAAATCTGGAATTCATTACCTGTAAATATAAAAGAAACACAACCTGTTTATAATTTCAAGTCTCTTCTCAAAGATTACTTACTCACCCAAAACCAAATAAATACTGAATAACTGAACATTATAAATTGTATATCTTAAATGTTTCTCACAATTATATCACATAAATGTTAAACCTAAAACCCAATCTAACTTTATTATTTTTTAAATACACTACCTAACAGAATCACTACCTAACTGAATGCAACCATATGACCTGTCTTTGTAATACTCACTTGTGCTTTATAGTTATCTGTTTACATTAATGTTTTATCACTGATTTCATCATTGCTTAGTAGCAGCGCTGTATAGTCCTTGTGGCTTAGCGCTTCTTTTTGATTATAATAATAATAATAATCATTGCTTAGGTAATCTTAAGTTAATTTTAAGCCAGCCCGTAATGCTATGCATAGTATAGGTGGCTTTGGCATACTGCTCTTATCTGTATTTTTTTTGTACCTCTGTATGTGTGCACAAATTGGAAATAAATAAATAAATAAATAAAAAAAAAAAAAAAAAGAACAGGCAACAAGGGCGGGTTGGCCTGTATATGAGTCGCTCATCTGCATGGAGATACTGAACACCATAAATGAGGTAGTTGAAGGTTTGTCAATAAAGATCGAGAACCAAAACCTAGTCATTGTGGATGTATGTAAGCCACCAGATGTAACCTCCCAACAGTTCAAGGAACAGCTACTGAAAATTGATTACTGTCTGGAAAGCCTTCCAGCTCCATCCCCAAACATCTTACTGCTTGGTGATTTCAACCTAAGGCATACAAAATGGAAGAATGTAGCGAATAATGTTATAGCAGAAACAATCGCTGGAGGTAGCACAGATGAAAGGTCTCACACACATGAGTTACTAAATTTCTGCGATAAACACAGCTTAAGCCAGCAGATAGTGGAGCCAACAAAACTAGAAAACATTCTTGACCTTATCTTCACAAATAATGAGGACCTGATAAGAAACAACAACATCAAAAACAACTAATTCCGATCACAAACTAATCAAAGTTCAGACTTACATGCACAGGTGTCCTGACCAGCAAAATGCACGTAGCTGTGAAGGTGTCTTCACCAAATACAATTTCAACAACAAGAACATCAACTGGGACCAGGTGAACCATGTCTTAAATGAAACATGTTCAGAAGATATCTTAAATAACATGGATCCAAACCAGTGCCTTTACAGGATCAACTTCCTGGCAGCTGAAGTATATTCAAGGTATATTCCCCTAAGAAATATGAAAACAAGTAAACAGGAAAGAGAGAAAGAAGCTCCCTCTACTGAAGACGATGACGAATCACTGAGTTCCTCAAGAACGTTAGAGTAAGGAAGAAAGGAAGGAAGGAAGGAAAGAAGCGCTGACCAGGGAAGCGGAAACTATCGAACTTCAGTTAAACAACTCATACAGACCCAGGAGAGACAGGAGGAGCAAGAAGCGATTAGTGAAATTGAAAGAAATTCGAAATATTTCTTTTCATATGCCAAAAACAAGGCAAATACCACATCTAGTATCGGGCCCTTACTCAGACAGGATGGGACTACACAGATGACAACAAGGAAATGAGTGAGATACTGAAATGCCAATATGACTCTGTGTTTAGCGAGCCACTAATCAGTCTCAAGATCAACAATCCAAATTATTTTTCTTGAATGAGCCTCAAAACTCCATCAATGTATGCCATATTTTCGATATTAACCTAATTCCAGTAGACTTTGAGAAAGCAACTGACATGTCCATGCACTCAGCCCCAGACCCAGACTCGTAGAACTCTGTGTTCATTAAGAACTGAAAGAAACCCCTCTCACGTGCCCTAAGTACACTATAGAGAAGGAGCTTAGACATGGGTGAAATTCCAGTCTCTAAAAACAACAGATATAGCCCCACTCCATAAACGTGGCAGCAAAGTATTAGCTAAGAACTATATACCAATAGCTCTAACGTCCCACTCATAAAATCTTTGAAGAGTGCCAAGAAGCACGACTGCAAACCACTTGGATTCCCAAAAACTGCACAATCCAGGGTAACATGGGTTCAGGGCAGGTTGCTCCTGCCTCTCACAACTACCGTATCACTATGCTATGGCCTAGGATGCACTAGAAGAAAAACAGAATGCAGATGTAATATACACAGACTTTGCAAAAGCCTTTGACATGTACAATCATGCACCTGTCAAAGCACAAAATACGTGCTAAAGGAATACCTGGCAAAGTGGGGAGACGGATCTTCAACTTTCTAACAAATCGAACACAAAGAGTAGTTGTAAACAGATGGATCTTCAACTTTCTAACCAATCGAACACAACCGAGTTAAATCGGAGGCTGCCATAGTGAAGAGCTCTGTTCCACAAGGCACAGTACTCGCCCCCATCCTGTTCCTCATCATCATATCAGACATACACAGAGATGTAATCCACAGCACCGTATCATCCTTCGCAGATGATACTAGGATCTGCATGAGACTCATCTACTGAGGACACGGTTAACCTCCAAGAAGATATAAACCAAGTTTTCCAAGGGGCAACAGAACACAATATGATGTTCAAATTCCAACTACTCCTTTATGGAAAACTGGAGGAGATGATAATTAGAACTGAGTATACTACAAACTCTGATCATACAATAGAGCAGAAAAATAATGTGAGGGACCTGGGAGTGGTAATGTCTGAGGATCTCACTTTAAAAGATCACAACAGTGCAACGATCACAACTACAAAAAAAAATAATAGGATGGATAATGAGAACGTTCAAAACAGGAGATGCCAAGCTAATGATGATCCTTTTCAAATCACTTGTTCTTTCTCGGCTGGAATACTGCTGTACTTTAAAATCTCAATTCAAAACAGGTGAAATTGCTGATCTGAAGAGTGTACAGAGAATCTTTACTGTAAGTATACGTTCCATCAAGCACCTGAACTACTGGGAACACTTGGAAGCACTTGACTTGTACTCGCTTGGAAAATCCTGGAAGGAATGGTCCCGAATCTGCACACAGAAATCACTCCTTACGAAAGTAAAAGACTGGGCAGGCGATGCAAAATACCCTCAATGAAAAGTAGGGGCGCCATTGGTATCATAAGTGTCTGGGGCCCAATACTGTTCAACAGCCTCCCACAGTGCATAAGGGGAATTACCAATAGGCCCCTGGCTACGTGCGGCCAGCAGTAACAGCCTGGTTGATCAGGCCCGATCCACCGGGAGACCTGGTCGCGGGGGCATTGATCCCAGGAATACCCACCAGGTATACTCCAGGTAGGCTCCAGGTAGGCTCCAGGTAGGCTCCAGGTAGACTCCAGGTAGACTCCAGGTAGACTCCAGGTAGACACCTTGACTCCATCTCCTTAATTCAGTCACCCTAACCCCGTCACCTTACCTCGTCACCCTGACCCCGTCACCTTACCTCGTCACCATGACTCCCTCACCATAATTAAGTCACCCTGACCCCATCACCTTAACTCTGTCACCTCAATCACCATGGGGATTAACGCCCCCGCGGCCCTGCCCATCACAACGGTAATCAACGTCCCCGCAGCCCTGCCCATCACCACGGTAATCAGCCCCACCGCGGCCTACCCATCACAACGGGGATCAACGCCGCTCCGGCCCTGCTCATCACCACGGGGATCAACGCCCCAAGCGGCCCTTCCCATCACCTCGGGGATCAACGCCACCACGGCCCTGACCATCATGACGGGGATCAACGCCCCCGGTGGCCCCCCTGCCCATCACCACTAGGATCAACGTCCCCGCGGCCCAGCCAATCACCACGGGAATTAACGCCCCCACGGCTCTGCCTATCACACTGGAATCAATGCACCGGCTGTCCTGCCCATCACCACGGGGACCAACGCCCTCGCGGCCCTCTCCATCACGACGTGGATCAACGCCGCCGCGGCCCTCCCCATAACCAAGGGGATCAACGCCCCAGCGGCCCTGCCCATCACCACGGGGATCAACTCCCCCGCAGCCCTGCCCATCACCACGGGGATCAACCTCCTCGCAGCCCTGCCCATCACCACGGGGATCAACGCCCCCGCGGCCCTGCCTATCACCACTGGAATCAATGCCCCGGCGGTCGTGCCCATCACAACGGGGATCAACGCCCCCGCGGCCCTCTCCATCACGACGTGGATCAACGCCGCCGTGGCCCCACCCATAACCACGGGGATCAACGCCCCCGCGGGCCTCCCCATAACCACGGGGATCAACGCCCCGCGGCCCTGCCCATCACAAAAGATATCAACGCCTTCGGTGGCCCTGCCCATCACCACGGGGATCAACGCCCCCGCTACCGTGCCCATCACCACAGGGATCAACGCCCCAGCGGCCCTGCCCATCACCACGGGGATCAACGCCCTCGCGGCCCTGCCCATCACCACGGGGATCAACTCCCCCGCAGCCCTGCCCATCACCACGGGGATCAACGCCCCCGCGGCCCTGCCTATCACCACTGGAATCAATGCCCCGGCGGTCGTGCCCATCACCACGGGGATCAACGCCCCCGCGGCCCTCTCCATCACGACGTGGATCAACGCCGCCGCGGCCCTACCCATAACCACGGGGATCAACGCCCCGCGGCCCTGCCCATCACAAAGGATATCAACGCCTTCGGTGGCCCTGCCCATCACCACGGGGATCAACGCCCCCGCTACCGTGCCCATCACCACAGGGATCAACGCCCAAGCGGCACTGCCCATCACCACGGGGATCAACGCCCTCGCGGCCCTGCCCATCAGCACGGGGATCAACTCCCCCGCAGCCCTGCCCATCACCACGGGGATCAACGCCCTAGCGGCCCTGCCCATCACCACGGGGATCAACGCACTAGCGGCCCTACCCATCACCGCGGGGATCAACGCCCCCGCTGCCCTGCCCATCACCACGGGGATCAACACCCCCAGCAGCCCTGCCCATCATTAATCTATGCAACGGCAGCCCTGCCCATCACCACGGAGATCAACGCCCCTGCGGCCCTGCCCATCACCACTGGAATCAATGCCCCGGCGGCCCTGCCCATCACCACGGGGATCAACGACCCAGCGGCCCTGCCCATCACCACGGGGATCAACGCCCCCGCGGCCCTCCCTATAACCACGGGGATCAGCACCCCTGCGGCCCTGCCCAACACCACTGGAATCAACGCCCCGCGGCCCTGCCCATCACCACGGATACCAACGCCTTCGGTGGCCCTGCCCATCACAACGGGGATCAACGTCCCTGCTGCCGTGCCCATCACCACGGGGATCAACGCCAGCGCTGCCGTGCCCATCACCACGGGTATCAACTCCCGCACAGCCCTGCCCATCACCACGGGGATCAACGCCCCGCGGCCCTGCCCATCACCACGGGGATCAACGCCCTCGCGGCCCTGCCCATCACCATGGGGACCAACGCCCCAGCGGCCCTGCCCTTCACCGCGAGGATCAACGCCCCCGCTGCCCTGCCCATCACAACGGGGATCAACACCCCCGCCAGCCCTGCCCATCACCACTGGGATCAACGCCCCCGCGGCCCTGCCCATCACGACGGGGATCAACACCTTCGCGGCCCTGCCCATCACCACGGGGATGAACGCCCCCGCGGTCCTGCCTATCACCTCTGGCATCAACACTCCCGCGGCCCTGAATATTACCACGGGGATCAACGCCTCCAAGGCTCTGCCAGTCACCACGTGGATCAACGCTCTCCTGGCCCTGCCCATCACCACGGGGATGAACGCCCCTTGTGGCCCTGCCCATCACCAAGGGGATCAGCGCCCACTCGACCCTGCCCATCACCACGGGGATCAACGCCGGCGCGACCTTTCCCATCACCACGGGGATCAACGCCCCCGCGAACCTGCCCATCGCAACCGGGATTAACGCCCCCGCGGACCGGTCCATCACCACGGAAATCAACGTCCCCGCTGCCCTGCTCATCATCACGGTAATCAACGCCCCCGCAACCCTTCCCATCACCACGGGGATCAACGCCGCTCCGGCACTGCCCATCACCACGGGGATGAACGTCCACCGCGGCCTTGCCCATAACCTCGGGGATCAAAGCCTCCACGACCCTGCCCATCATGACGGGGATCAACGCCCCCGCGGCTCTTCCCATCACCACTTTAATCTCTGCCACGGCGGCCCTGGACATCACCACGGGGATCAACGCCCCCGCAGCCCTGCCCATCACCAAGGGGAACAACGCCCCTGCGGCCTTGCCCATCACCACGGGGATCAACACCCCCGCGGCCTCGTCCATCACCACGGGGATCAACACCCCCTCGGCCCTGCCCCTCACCATGTGGATCAACGCCACCTGGGCACTGCACATCACCACGGGAATCAACGGCCCGGGGGCCCTGTTCATCAAAACGGGGATCAACGCCTTCGGCCCTGCCCATCACCACGGGCATCAACGCCCCAGCGGCCCTGCCCATCAGTACGGGGATCAACGCCCCCTGCGGGTCTGCCAAACACCACGGGGATCAACGCCCCCGCAGCCCTGCCCATCACCACGGGGATCGAAGCCACCGCGACCAGGCCGATCACTACGAGGATCAACATCCCAGCGGCCCTACCCATCACCACGGGGATCAACGCCCCCCGGCCCTGCCCATCACCAAGGGGATCAACGGACCTAGCCTTTCTGCCCATCACCACTGGGATCAACGCCCCCACGGCTCTGCCCACAACCAAGGGGATCAACGCCCCCGGCATTGCGCATTACTCCGGGGATCAACACCCCCACGGCCCTGCCCATCAGTACGGGGATCAACGCCCCCTGCGGGTCTGCCCAACACCACGGGAATCAACACCCCCACGGCCCTGCCCATCATCACTGGGATCAAAGCCCTCGCGGCTCTGCCCATCACCGCGAGGATCAACACCAATGCTGCCCTGCCCATCACCACGGGGATCAACTCCTCAGGCGGCTCTGCCCATCACCACGGGGATCAACGCCCCCGTGGCCTTGCCCATCTCCATGGGGATAAATAGCTCCGTGGCCCAGCCCATCACCACGTGGATCTACGCCACCGAGGCCTTGCCCATCACCACTGGGATCAACGCCACTGCGTCTCTGCCCATCACCACGGGGATCAACGCCCCAGCGGACCTGTCCATCACCACGGGAATCAACGCCCCGGCGGCCCTGCCTATCTCCACGGGGATCAATGTCCCAGCGGCCTTGCCCATCACCAGGGGGATCAACGCCCCTGCAGCACTGCCCATCAAAACGGGGATCAACGCCCCCGCGGCTCTGCCCATCACCACAGGGATCAACGCCCCAGCTGCCCTGCCCATCACCACGGGGATCAAAGCCCTGGCGGCCTTGCCCATCTCCACGGGGATAAGCACCCCCGCGGCCCATCCCATCATCACGTAGATCTAAGCCACCGCGGCCTTGCCCATCACCACTGGGTTCAACGCCACTGCGTCTCTGCCCGTCACCACGGGAATCAACGCCCCAGCGGCCCTGCCTATCTCCACGGGGATCAACGCCCCCGCAGCCCTGCCCGTCACCACGGGGATCAACGCCACCGCGGCCCGGCCGATCACCACGATGATCAACACCCCAGCGGCCCTACCCATCACCACGGGGATGAACGCCCCCCGGCCCTGCCCATCACTAAGGGGATCAACGCCCCTAGCGTCGCTGCCCATCACCACTGGGATCAACGCCCCCACGGCTCTGCCCATAACCAAGGGGATCAACCCCCCCCCCGGCATTGCGCATCACTCTGGGGATCAACACCCCCACGGCCCTGCCCATCATCACTGGGATCAAAGCCCTCGCGGCCCAGCCCATCACTACAGGGATCAGCACCCATGCTGCCCTGCCCATCACCACGGGGATCAACGCGGCCTTGCCCATCTCCACGGGGATAAACACCTCCGCGGGCTAACCCATCACCACGTGGATCTACGCCACCGCAGCCTTGCCCATCACCACTGGGATCAACGCCACTGCGTCTCTGCCCATCACCACGGGGATCAACGCCCCCGCGGACCTTCCCATCACCACGGGAATCAACGCCCCGGCGGCCCTGCGTATCTCCACGGGGATCAAAGCCCCCGCGGCGCTGCCCATCACCACAAGGATAAGATAAGATAAGATAAGATAAGATTTCGTTCGGATTTTTAACCCCGGGGGGGTTAGCCACCCAGGATAACCCAAGAAAGTCAGTGCGTCATCGAGGACTGCCTAACTTATTTCCTTTGGGGTCTTTAATCTTGTCCCCCAGGATGCGACCCACACCAGTCGACTAACACCCGGGTACCTATTTGCTGCTAGGTGAACAGGACAACAGGTGTAAGGAAACGTGTCGAAATGTTTCCACCCGCCGGGAATCGAACCCGGGCCCTCCGTGTGTGAAGCGGGAGCTTTAGCCCCAGCGGCCCTGCCCATCACCACGGGAATCAACGCCCCAGCGGCCCTGCCCATCACCACGGAAATCAACGCCCCGCCGGCCATGCCCATCACTACGAGAATCAACGCCCCAGCGGCCCTCCCCATTATAACGGGGATCAGCGCCCTAGCGGCCCTGCACATCACCACGGGGATCAACGCCCCCGCGGCCCTGCCCATTACCACGGGGATCAACGCCCCGACGCTCTGCCAATCACCACGGGCATCAACGCCCCAACGGCCCTCTCCATCACAACGGGGATGTACGCACCTACGGCCCTCCCCATAACCACGGGGATCAACGCCCCTGCGGCCCTGCCCATAACTACGGTGATCAACGCCCCCCGGCCCTGCCCATCACCACGTAGATCACAGCCCCCGCGGCCCTGCCCATCACGACGGGGATCAACGCCCCCGCGGCCCTGCCCATCACCACGGGGATCAACGCCCCCGAGGCCCTGCCCATCACCACGGAGATCAACGTCCCCACGGGCATGCCCATAACCAAGGGGATCAACGCCCCCCGGCCTTTCCCATCACTACGGGGTCAACACCACCAAGGCCCTGCCCATCATCACTGGGATCAACGTCCACGTGACGCTGCCCATCACCACGGGGATCAACGCCCCCGTCGGCCCTGCAAATCACTACGGACACCAACGCCCCTGCGGCCTTGCCCATCGCCACGGGGATCAACGCCCCTGCGGCCCTGCAGATCATCACGGGGACAAACGCCCCCGCACCCTTGCCCCTCACCACGGAGATCAACGACCCCGCGGTCTTCCCCATCACCATGGGGAACAACACCCCCGCGGCCCTGCCCATCACAACGGGAATCAACGCCCTCAGCGGACCTGCCCATCACCATGGAGATCAATGCCCACGAGGCCCTGCTCATCCCCACAGGGATCAACGCCCTCGCTGTCTTGCCCAACACCACTGGGATCAACGCCACCCTGGCCCTGCCCATCAGCACGGGGATCAACGCCCACCGCGTCCCTGCCCATCACCACGAGGATCAACGCCCCAAGGCCCTGCCCATCACCAAGGGGATCAACGCCCCCCTGGCCTTGTCCATCACTACGGGGATCAACACCCCCACGGATTTGGCTATCATCATTGGGATCAACGCTCACGCGGCCCTGCCCATCACCGCGGGGATCAACACCCCCGCTGCCCTGCCCATCACCACGGGGATCAACGACCCCATCGGCCCTGCCCATCACTACGGAGATCAACGCCCCTGCGGCCCTGCCCATCACCAAGGGGATCAACACCCCCGAGGCCTTGCCCATCACCACGGGGATCAACATGCCCACGGCCTTGCCCATCGCCACGGAGATCAACGCCCTCGCGGCCCTGCCCATCACTACGGGAATCAACGCCCCTGCGGACATGCCCATCACCACGGGGATCAACACCCCCGCGGCCTTGCCCATCACCACGGGGATCAACACCCATGCGTCTCTGCCTATCACCACGGGAATCAATGACCTCGCGGCCCTGCCCATCACCACGGGGATCAATGCCCCAGCGGCCCTGCCCATCACTAATGAGATCAGCGCCCCAGCAGCCATGCCCATCACAACGGGAATCAACGCCACGGCGCCCCTGCCCATCACTACGAGAATAAACGCCCGCGCGGCCCTGCCCATTACCACGGGAATCAACGTCCATGCGGCCCTGCCCATCACCACGAGGATCAACGCCTCCGGCGTCCCTTCCCCTCACCACGGGGATCAACGGCCCCGCGGCCCTGCCCATCGCCTCGGGGATCAACGCCCCCGGCGGCCCTGCCCATCACGATGGGGATCTACGCCCACGCGGCCCTGCCCATCATTAAGGGGATCAACGCCCCCCCGGCCCTGCCCGTCACCATGGGGATCAACACCCCCGGCGTCCCTGCCCATCAACACGAGGATCAACGGCCCCGCGATCCTGCCCATCACAACGGGGATCAACGCCCCCGCGGCCCTGCCAATCACTAAGGGGATCAACGCCCCCCCCCGGCCCTGCCCGTCACCAAGGGGATCAACACCCCTAGCGTCCCTGCCCATCACCACGGGGATCAACGCCCCCACGGCTCTGCTCATCACAAAGGGGATCAACGCCCTCTGGCGTTGCTCATCACTACGGGGATCAATATCCCCACGGCCCTGCCCATCATCACTGGGATCAAAGCCCACGCGGCCCTGCCCATCACCACGGAGATCAACGCCTTCGGTGGCCCTGCCCATCACCAAGGGGATCAACGCACTCGATGTCCTGCCCATTACCAGGGGGATCAATGCCCCCGCAGCACTGCCAATAACCACGGGCATCAACACCCCAGCGGCTCTGTCCATCACCACTGGGATCAATGCCCCAGCGGCCCTGCCCATCACCACGGGGATCAACAGCCCCGCGGCCCTTCCCATCAGTACGGTGACCAACGCCCCCTGCGGCCTTGCCCAACACCACTGGGATCAACGTCCCCGCAGCCCTGCCCATCACCACGGGGATCAACGCTACCGCGGCCTGGCCGATCACCCAGGGGATGAAGACCCCGGTGGCCCTACCCATCACCACGGGGATCAACGCCTTCACGGCCCTACCAATCACCACGGGGATCAACGCCCCCGGCCCTGTCTATCACCAAGGGGATCAACTCCCCTAGCGTTTCTGCCCATCACCACGGGGATCAACGCCCCCACTGCCCTACCCGTAACCAAGGGGATCAACGCCCCCCGGCATTGCGCATCAATACGGGGATCAACACCCCCACGGCCCTGCCCATCACCACGGGGATTAACACCCATGCTGCCCGCCCATCACCACGTGGATCAACGCCCACGGCGGCCCTGACTATCACTACGAGAATTAACGCCCCCGCGGCCCTGCCCATCATCACGGGGATCAACGCCCCCGCGGCCCTGCCCATCACCACGGGGATCAGCGCCCCAGCGTCCCTGTACATCACAACGGGAATCAACGCCCGGGGGCCCTGCCCATCACCACGGGGATCAATGCCCTGGCGGCGCTCCCCATCACCACGGGGATCAACGCCCCAGCGGCCCTGCCCATCACCACGGGGATCAAGGCCCCGACGCCCTGCACATAACCACGGGGATCAACGATCCCGCGGCTCAGCCCATAACCACGGTGATCAAAGCCCCCGCGTCCCTGCCCATCACCACGTTGATCAACGCCCCCGGCGGCTCTGCCCATCACCACGGGGATCAACGCCCCTGGCGACCCTGCCCATCACCACGGGGATCAACGCCCCCGGCGGCCCTGTCAATCACCACGGGGATCGACGCCCCAGCGGCCCTGCCCATCACCACGGGAATCAACCCTCCCCAGGCCATGCCCATCACCAAGGGGATCAACGCCTCTAGCGTCCCTTCCCATCACCAGGGGGATCAACGCCCCATCGGCCCTGCCCATCACTAAGAGGATCAACACCCTCCGGCGTTGCGCATCACTACGGGGATAAACACCCCCACGGCCCTGCCCATCACCACGGGGATCAACGCCACCGCGGCCCTGCTTATCACCATCGGGATCAACACCCCCGCTGCCCTGCCCATCACCACGGGCATCAACACCCCCGCGGCCCTGCCTATCAGTACGGGGATCAACGCCCCCTGCGGCCCTGCCCAACACCACGGGGATCAACGCTACCGCGGGCTGGCCGATCACCACGGGGATGAACACCCGCGCGGCCCTACCCATCACCACGGGGATCAACGCCTTCGCGGCCCTGCCAATCACCACGGGGATAACGCCCCCCGGCCCTGCCCATCACCAAGGGGATCAACGCCCCTAGCGTCCCTGCCTATCACCACATGGATCAACACCCCAACTGTCCTGCCCATCATCATTGGGATCAAAGCCCTCGCGGTACTGCCCATCACCAAGGGGATCAACACCCATGCCGCCCTGCTCATCACCACGGGGATCAACGCCCCCGGCGCCCCTGCTCAACACTAAGAGAATTAACGCCCCAGCGGCGCTGCCCATCACCACGGGGATCAACGCCCCCATGGCCCTACCCATCACCACTGGAGTCAACGCCCCAACGGCCTTGCCCATCACTACGGGGATCAACATCCCAGCGGCCTTGCCCATCACCACGGGGATCAGCGCCCCAGCGAACCTGCACATCACCACGGGAATCAGCGCTCCGGGGGCCCTGCCCATCACCACGTCGATCAATGCCCTGGCGGCGCTCTCCATTACCACGGGGATCAACGCCCCGACACCCTGCCAATCACCACGGGCATCAACGCCCCTGCGGCCCTCTCCATCACCACGGGGATGAACGCACCTGCGGCCCTGCCCATAGCCACGGTGATCAACGCCCCCGCGGCCATGCCCATCACCACGTGGATCACCGCCCCCGGCGGACCTGCTCATCACCACTGGGATCAACGTCCACGCGGCCCTGCCCATCACCATGGGGATCAACACCCATGCTGCCCTGCCAATCACCAAGGGGATCAACGCCCCCGGCGGCCCTGCCCATCACTACGGAGACCAACGCCCCTGCGGCCATGCCCATCACCACGGGGGTCAACGGACCTGAGGCCATGCCCATCGTCACGGGGATAAACGCCCCAGCGGCCTTGCCCATCACCACGGGGATCAAACCCCCGCGACTATGCCCATCACCACGGGGATCAACGCCCCGGGGGCCCTGCCCATCACCACGTTAATCAACGCCTTCGCTGCCCTGCCCATCCCCAAGCGGATTAACGCGCCAGCGGCCCTGCCCATCACCACGGGGATCAACGCCACCCCGGCCCTGCCCATCACCACGGGGATCAACGCCCCTACGGCCCTGCCAATCACCAAGGAGATGAACACCCCACTGGCTTTGCCCATCACTTCGGGGATCAACACCCTTACGGATTTGCCCATCATCATTGAGATCAACACCCACGCGGCCCTGCCCATCACCACGGGGATCAACACCCACGCTGCACTGCCCATCACCACGGGGATCAATGCACCCGGGGGCCCTGCCCATCACTACGGAGATCAACGCCCCTGCGGCCCTGCCATCACCACGGGGATCAACATCCCCTCGGCCTTACCCATCATCACGGAGATCAACACCCTCGCGGCCCTGCCCATCACCACGTGAATCAACGTCCCCGCGGCCTTGCTCATCGTCACTGGGATCAACGCCAAGGTGTCTCTGCCTATCACCACGGGGATCAATGCCCCAGCGGCCCTGCCCATCACCAGTGGGATCAGCCCCCAGCAGCTTTGCCCTTCACCACTGGAATCAACGCCCCGGCGGCCCTGCCCATTACTATGAGAATTAAAGCCCTAGCGGCCCTGCCTATTACCACGGGGATCAACGTCCATGCGGCCCTGCCCGTCACCACGAGGATCAACGCCCCCGAGGCCCTGTCCATCACCACGGGGATCAACGCTCCCGAGGCCTTGCCCATCTCCACGGGAATCAACGCCCCTGCATCCCTGCCCATCACCGCGGGGATCAATGCCCCAGCGGCCCTGCCCATCAACAATGGGATCAGCGCCCCTGAAGCCGTGCTTATCACCACCGGAATCAACGCACCGGCGGCTCTGCCCATCACTACGAGAATTAATGCCCCTGCGGCCCTGCCCATTACCAGCCCATTACCACGGGGATCAACGTCCACGCAGCCCTGCCCATCACCACGAGGATCAACGCCCCCGAGGCCCTGCCCATCACCACGGGAATCAACGCCCCCGGGGTCTTGCCCATCACCAGTGGAATTAACGCCCCGGCTGCCTTGCCCATCACCACGGGGATCAACACCCCCGCGGCAATGCACATCATCACGGGGATCAGCGCCCAAGCGGCTTTGCACATCACCACGAGAATCAACGCCCCGGGGGCATTGCCCATCAACACTGGGATCAACGCCCCCGCAGCACTGCCCATCACCACGAGGATCAACGCCCCCGAGGCCCTGCCCATCACCACGGGGATCAACGCCCCAGCGGCTCTGCCCAGCACCACGGGGATCAACGCACCAGGGGCCCTGCCCACCACCACTGGAATTAACGACCCGGCGGCCTTGCCCATCACCACGGGGATCAACACCCCAGCGGCAATGCCCATCACCACGGGGATCAGCGCCCCAGCGACTTTGCACATCACCACGGGAACCAACGCCTCTGGGGCCCTGCCCATCACCACGGGGATCAATGCCCCATCGGCGCTCCCAATCACAACGGGTATCAACGCCCCCGAGGCCGTGCCCATCACCACGGGGATCAACGCCACCACGGCCTTGCCCATCACCACGGGGAACAACACACCCCCTCGGCCCTGCCCATCACCACGTGGATCAGCGCCCACGCGGCCTTGCCCATCACCACTGGGATCAACGCTACCGCGTATCTGCCCATCACCACTGGGATCAACGCCCTTGTTGCCCTGCCCATCACCACGGGGATCAATGCCCCATCGGCGCTCCCCATCACCACGGTGATCAAAGCCCATGCGGCCCTGCCCATCACCACGTTGACTAACGCCTCCGGCGGCCCTGCCCATCACCACGGGGATCAACGCCCCCCGGCCCTGCCCATGACCACGGGGTTCAACGCCCCTCGCGTCCCTGCCCATCACAACGGGGAACAAATCCCACACTTCCCTGCCCGTCACAAAGGGAATCAACGCCCCCGACCTTTCGCATTAATACGGGGATCAACACCCCCACGGCACTGCCCATCATCACTGGGATCAACGCCCACGCGGCCCTGCCCATCACCACGGTGATCAACATTCATGCTGCCCTTCCCATCACCACGGGGATCAACGCCCTCGGCGGACCTGCCCATCGTTACGGAGATCATCGCCCCTGCGGCATTGCTCATCATTACGGGATCAACGCCTCTGCGGCTCTGCCCATCAGCACTGGGATCAACGCCACCGCGTCTCTGCCAGTCACCACGGGGATCAACCCCTCCGTGGCCTTCCCCATTGACCCGGGGATCAACGCCCTCGCGACCCTGCCCATCACCACGGGCATCAACGCCCCAGCGGATCTGCCAATCACCACGGGAATCAACGCCCCAGCGACCCTGCCCATCACCACTGGGATCAACGCCACCGCGTTCCTGACCATCACCACGGGGATCAATGATACAGCGGCCCTGCCCATCACCACGGGAATCAACGTCCCGGTGGCCTTGCCCATCACCACGGGGATCAACACCCCCGCGGCCCTGCCCATCACTAAGGGGATCACCGCCCCAACGGCCCTGCACATTACCACGGGAATCAACGCCCCGGGAGTGCTGCCCATCACCACGGGGATCAAACCCCTCGGTACCCTGCCCATCACCACGAGGAACAATGCCCCGGCGGCGCTCCCCATCACCTTAGGATCAACGCCCCCGAGGCCCTGCCCATCACCACGAGGATCAACGCCCCCGAGGCCCTGCCCATCACCACGAGGATCAACGCCCCCGAGGCCCTGCCCATCAAGACGGGGATCAACGCCCCCGTGGCCTTCTCCATCACCTCGGGGATCAACGCACATGCGGCATTTATGATTTCGTCTTCTGTTCCCCTCTATCTCCCCTTTACTTCGCGTCTCCTCTCATGCCCTTTATCCATTCCCCCCCTCTCTCCTTCCTTTACTGTTTATCTTGGCCCAAAATCTCATTAAGCAATTTTAATTACAAGGGACTCACACACACATACATACGAAAACCACGGGGATCAACGCCCCCGCGGCCCTGGCCATCACCACGGGGATCAACGCCCCCGCGGCCCTGGCCATCACCACGGAGATCAACGCCCCGGTGGCCCTGTACATCACAACGGGGATCAACGTCACAGCGACCCTGCCCATCACCACGGGCATCAACGCCCTTGCGGCCCTGCCCATCACCAAGGGGATCAAACCCCCAGGCCCTGCCCATCACCAAGGGGATGAAATCTCCCAAAGGGCCTGCCCATCACCACGGGGATCAACGCCTTCACGGCCCTGCCCATTACCACGGGGATCAACGTCACCGCGGCCCTGCCCATCACCACTGGGATGAACGCCCCTGCGGCCTTGCCCATCACCACGGGCATCAACTCCCTTGCGGTCCTGCCCATCACCATGGGGATCAACACTTCCGCGGCCCTGCCCATCACCACGGGGATCAACCCCCCCGGCCCTGCCCATCACCAAGGGGATGAAATCCCCCGAGGGCCCGCCCTTCACCACGGGGATCAACGCATATGCGGCCCTGCCCTTAACCACGGGGATTAACGCCCCGACGGCCCTGCCCATAACCTCGGTGATCAACGCTCCCGCATCCGTGCCCATCACCACGTAGATCAACGCCCCCGGCTGCCCTGCCCTTCACCACGGGGATCAACGCCTTCGCAGCCTGCTCATCATCACGGGGATCAACGCCCCCGCCGCCCTGCCCATCACCACGGGGATCAACGCCACCGCTGCCCTGCCCATCACCACCGAGATCAACGCCCCCGCGGCTCTGGCAATCACCACGGAGATCAACGCCCCGGCGGCCCTGCCCATCACCACGGGGATCAACGTCACCGCGGCCCTGCCCATCACCACTGGCATCAACGCCCCTGCGGCCCTGCCCATCACCGAGGGCATACACGCCCTTGCGGCCCTGCCCATCACCATGGGGATCAACACTTCCGCGGCCTTGCCCATCATCACGTGGATCAACCCCCCTGCCCTGCCCATCACCAAGGGGATGAAATCCCCCGAGGGCGTGCCCATTACCACGGGGATCAACGTCTTCACGAACCTGCCCATTACCACGGGGATCAACGCTCCCGCGGCCCTCTCCATCACCACGGGGATCAACGCCCCCGCGGCCCTGCCCATAACCACGGTGATCAACGCCCCCGCAGCCGTGCCATCACAACGTAGATCAACGCCCCCGGATGCCCTGCCCTTCAATACGGGGATCAACGCCTTCGCAGAATGCTCATCACCACGGGGATCAACGCCCCCGCTGCCCTGCCCATCCACGGGGATCAACGCCCCCGCGGTCCTGCCCATCACCACGGGGATCAACACTCCCGCAGCCCTGCCCATCACCACGTGGATAAACACCCCCGCGGCTCTGCTCATCACCACGGTGATCAACGCCCCCGCAGCCGTGCCCATCACAACGTAGATCAACGCCCCCGGATGCCCTGCCCTTCAATACGGGGATCAACGCCTTCGCAGCCTGCTCATCACCACGGGGATCAACGCCCCCGCTGCCCTGCCCATCCACGGGGATCAACGCCCCCGCGGTCCTGCCCATCACCACGGGGATCAACACTCCCGCAGCCCTGCCCATCACCACGTGGATCAACACCCCCGCGGCTCTGCTCATCACCACGGGGATTAACGCCCTACTGGCCCTGCCCATCTCCTCTGGGATAAAAGCCCCTCGCGGTCCTGCCCATCACCAAGGGGATCAACGCCCCCGCGACCATCCCCATCACCACGGGGATCAACACCGCAGCGGCTCTTCCCATCACCACGGGTATCAACGCCCCAGCAACACTGCTCATCACCACTGGGATCAACGCCCCCGCGGCCCTGCAAATCACCACGGGGATCAACGACCCCGCGGACCTGCCCATCACCACGGGAATCAACGCCCTCGAGGAAAGGCCCATCACCACGGTAATCAACGTCCCAGCGGCCCTGCCCATCAGCACGGTAATAAACGCTCCCGCGGCGCACCCATCACCACAGGGATCAGCGCCGCTCCAGCCCTGCCCATCATCTCGGGGATGAACGCACCCCGCGGCCTTGCCCATCACCTCTGGGATCAACGCCCTTACGGCCCTGCTCATCATGAAGGGGATCAACGCACCCGGTGGCGCCTGCCAATCACCACGCGGATCAACGCCCCCGCGGCCCAGCCCATCACCACGGGAATCAACGCCCTTTCGGCCCTGCCCATCACCACTTGGGTCAACGCCCCAGCGGCCCTGCCCATCACCACTTTAATCAATGCCCTGGCGGCCCTGCAAATCACCACGGGGATCAACGTCCCAGCAGCCCTACTCATCACCACGGGAACCAACGCCCCTTCGGCCCTGCCCATCACCACGGTGATCAACGCCACCGGCCTTGCCCATCAACACTGGGATCAAAGCCCTCGCTGCTCTGCCCATCACCACTGGGATCAACGTCACCCCGGCGCTGGCCATCGCCACGGGGATCAACGCCCCGGCGGCCCTGCCCATCACCACTGGGATAAACGCGTTCGAGGCCCTTCCCATCACCACGGGCATAAACGCCCTTGCGGCCCTGCCCATCACCACGTGGATTAACGCACCCGCGGCCCTGCCCATCACCACGGAGATCAACGCCCCGGTGGCCCTGTACATCACAACGGGGATCAACGTCACAGCGACCCTGCCCATCACCACGGGCATCAACGCCCTTGCGGCCCTGCCCATCACCAAGGGGATCAAACCCCCAGGCCCTGCCCATCACCAAGGGGATGAAATCTCCCAAAGGGCCTGCCCATCACCACGGGGATCAACGCCTTCACGGCCCTGCCCATTACCACGGGGATCAACGTCACCGCGGCCCTGCCCATCACCACTGGGATGAACGCCCCTGCGGCCTTGCCCATCACCACGGGCATCAACTCCCTTGCGGTCCTGCCCATCACCATGGGGATCAACACTTCCGCGGCCCTGCCCATCACCACGGGGATCAACCCCCCCGGCCCTGCCCATCACCAAGGGGATGAAATCCCCCGAGGGCCCGCCCTTCACCACGGGGATCAACGCATATGCGGCCCTGCCCTTAACCACGGGGATTAACGCCCCGACGGCCCTGCCCATAACCTCGGTGATCAACGCTCCCGCATCCGTGCCCATCACCACGTAGATCAACGCCCCCGGCTGCCCTGCCCTTCACCACGGGGATCAACGCCTTCGCAGCCTGCTCATCATCACGGGGATCAACGCCCCCGCCGCCCTGCCCATCACCACGGGGATCAACGCCACCG
The DNA here is from genome assembly GCF_038502225.1 of Cherax quadricarinatus. Lineage (NCBI taxonomy): Eukaryota > Metazoa > Arthropoda > Malacostraca > Decapoda > Parastacidae > Cherax > Cherax quadricarinatus. Next base: position 38,172,437 of record NC_091296.1, on the reverse strand, counting down.
CTGCCCTGCCCATCACCACCGAGATCAACGCCCCCGCGGCTCTGGCAATCACCACGGAGATCAACGCCCCGGCGGCCCTGCCCATCACCACGGGGATCAACGTCACCGCGGCCCTGCCCATCACCACTGGCATCAACGCCCCTGCGGCCCTGCCCATCACCGAGGGCATACACGCCCTTGCGGCCCTGCCCATCACCATGGGGATCAACACTTCCGCGGCCTTGCCCATCATCACGTGGATCAACCCCCCTGCCCTGCCCATCACCAAGGGGATGAAATCCCCCGAGGGCGTGCCCATTACCACGGGGATCAACGTCTTCACGAACCTGCCCATTACCACGGGGATCAACGCTCCCGCGGCCCTCTCCATCACCACGGGGATCAACGCCCCCGCGGCCCTGCCCATAACCACGGTGATCAACGCCCCCGCAGCCGTGCCATCACAACGTAGATCAACGCCCCCGGATGCCCTGCCCTTCAATACGGGGATCAACGCCTTCGCAGAATGCTCATCACCACGGGGATCAACGCCCCCGCTGCCCTGCCCATCCACGGGGATCAACGCCCCCGCGGTCCTGCCCATCACCACGGGGATCAACACTCCCGCAGCCCTGCCCATCACCACGTGGATAAACACCCCCGCGGCTCTGCTCATCACCACGGTGATCAACGCCCCCGCAGCCGTGCCCATCACAACGTAGATCAACGCCCCCGGATGCCCTGCCCTTCAATACGGGGATCAACGCCTTCGCAGCCTGCTCATCACCACGGGGATCAACGCCCCCGCTGCCCTGCCCATCCACGGGGATCAACGCCCCCGCGGTCCTGCCCATCACCACGGGGATCAACACTCCCGCAGCCCTGCCCATCACCACGTGGATCAACACCCCCGCGGCTCTGCTCATCACCACGGGGATTAACGCCCTACTGGCCCTGCCCATCTCCTCTGGGATAAAAGCCCCTCGCGGTCCTGCCCATCACCAAGGGGATCAACGCCCCCGCGACCATCCCCATCACCACGGGGATCAACACCGCAGCGGCTCTTCCCATCACCACGGGTATCAACGCCCCAGCAACACTGCTCATCACCACTGGGATCAACGCCCCCGCGGCCCTGCAAATCACCACGGGGATCAACGACCCCGCGGACCTGCCCATCACCACGGGAATCAACGCCCTCGAGGAAAGGCCCATCACCACGGTAATCAACGTCCCAGCGGCCCTGCCCATCAGCACGGTAATAAACGCTCCCGCGGCGCACCCATCACCACAGGGATCAGCGCCGCTCCAGCCCTGCCCATCATCTCGGGGATGAACGCACCCCGCGGCCTTGCCCATCACCTCTGGGATCAACGCCCTTACGGCCCTGCTCATCATGAAGGGGATCAACGCACCCGGTGGCGCCTGCCAATCACCACGCGGATCAACGCCCCCGCGGCCCAGCCCATCACCACGGGAATCAACGCCCTTTCGGCCCTGCCCATCACCACTTGGGTCAACGCCCCAGCGGCCCTGCCCATCACCACTTTAATCAATGCCCTGGCGGCCCTGCAAATCACCACGGGGATCAACGTCCCAGCAGCCCTACTCATCACCACGGGAACCAACGCCCCTTCGGCCCTGCCCATCACCACGGTGATCAACGCCACCGGCCTTGCCCATCAACACTGGGATCAAAGCCCTCGCTGCTCTGCCCATCACCACTGGGATCAACGTCACCCCGGCGCTGGCCATCGCCACGGGGATCAACGCCCCGGCGGCCCTGCCCATCACCACTGGGATAAACGCGTTCGAGGCCCTTCCCATCACCACGGGCATAAACGCCCTTGCGGCCCTGCCCATCACCACGTGGATTAACGCACCCGCGGCCCTGCCCATCACCACGGGGATCAACGCCCCCGCGGACCTGCCCACCACCACGGGGATCAACACCCCCGCGGCACTACCCATCACGACGCTGATCAACGCCCCCGCGGTCCTGCCCTCAAGACGGGGATCAACGCCCCCGATGGCCAATGCCCATCACCACGGGGATCACCGCCCCCGTAACCCTGCCCGTCACCACGGGGTTCAGCGCCCTTTCGGCCCGGCCCATAACCGTGGTAATCAACTCCCCAGCGGCGTAAACATCACCACGGGGATCAACGCCACCGCGGCTTTGCCTATCACCAAGGGGATCAACGCCGCTCCGGCACTGCCCTTCAACACGGGGATGAAATCCCCCCTCGGCCTTGCCAATCACATCGGGGATCAACGCCACCACGGTCCTGCTCATCATGACGGGGATCAACGCTCCCGGTGGCCACTGCCCATCACCACGTCGATCAACGCCCCCGCGTCCCAGCCCATCACCACGGAAATCAACGCCCATTCGGCCCTACACATCACCACGGGTATCAACGCCCCCGCGGCCCTGGCCATCACCACTTTAATTAATGCCCCGGCGGCCCTCCTCATCACCACGGGGATCAACGTCCTCGCGGCCCTGCCCATCACTACGGGGATCAACGCCCCTGTGGCCCAGCCCATCACCACGGGAATCAACGCCCCTTCGGCCCTGCCAATCACCACGGGTATCAACGCCCCCGCGGCCCTGCCCATCACCACTTTAATTAATGCCCCGGCGGCCCTCCTCATCACCACGGGGATCAACGTCCTCGCGGCCCTGCCCATTACTACGGGGATCAACGCCCCTGTGGCCCAGCCCATCACCACGGGAATCAATGCCCCTTCGTCCCTGCCAATCACCACGGGTATCAACGTCCCCGAGGCCCTGCCCATCACCACTTTAATCAATGCCCCGGCGGCCATGCTCATCACCACGGGGATCAACGCCCTCGCGGCCCTGCCCATCACTACGGGGATCAACGCCCCGTGGCTCTGCCCATAACCACTGGAATCAATGCCAAGGCAGCCCTGCCCATCACCACGGGGAGAAACGACCCAGCGGCCGTGCCCATCACCACAGGGATCAACGCCCCCGTGGCCCCCTCCATAACCCCGTGGATCAACGCCCCCGCGGCCCTACCCATAACCACGGGGATCAACGCCCCCCGGCCATGCACATCACCACGGAAATCAACGCCTTCGGTGGCCCTGCCCATCACTACGGGGATCAACGCCCCAGCGGCCCTGCCCATCACCACAAGGATCAACGCCACCGCGTCCCTGCCCATCACCATTGGGATCAACACCCCCACGGCCCTGCCAATCACCACGGGCATCAACGCCCCCGCGGCCCTACCCATCAGAACGTGGATGAAAGCCCTCCGTGGCCCTGCCCATCACCACGGGGATCAACGCCCCTACGGTATTGCCCATCACAATGGGGATCAGCGTCCTCGCGGCGCTGCCAATCACCACGAGGATCAGCGCCCCCGCGACCCTGCTTATCACCAAGGGGATCAACGCCCCCGCGGCCGTTGCCATTACCACGGGGATCAACGCCCCCGCTGCACTGCCCATCACCACGGGGATCAACGCCCCCGCGGCCCTGCCCATCACCACGGGGATCAACGCCCACGCGGCCCTGCCCATCACCACGGTGATCAACGCCTCAGCGGCCCTGCCCATCACCAAGATGATCAACGCCACCGTGGGCCTGCCCATAACCACGGGCATCAACGACCCAGCCTCTCTGACCATCATCAAGGGCATCAACGCCTTCGCGGCCCTGCCCATCACCACGGGCATCAACGCCTTCGCGGCCCTGCCCATCACCACGGGGATCAGCGCCCTCGCGGCCCTGCCCATCACCACGGGTATCAACGCCCCTACGGCCTTGCCCATCACCACAAGGATCAACGTCCTTGCGGTCGTGCCCATTACCACGGGGATCAAAGCCCCCGCTGCATTGCCCATCACAACGGGAATCAGCGCCCTCGCGGTCCTGTCAATCACCACGAGGATCAACTCCCCTGCGACCCTGCTTATGAACAAGGGGATCAACGCCCCCGCGGCCGTGGCCATTACCACGGGGATCAACTCCCCCGCTGCACTGCCCATCACCACGGGGATCAACGCCCCCCCCGCGGCCCTGCCCATCACCACGGGGTTCAACGCCCCTTCGGCCTTGCCCATCACCACGAGGATCAACGCCCTTGCGGTCGTGCCCATCACCACGGAGATCAACGCCCCCGCTGCACTGCCCCTCACCACGGGCATCAACGCCCCCGCGGCTCTGCCCATCAGTACGTGGATCAACGCCCTCCGCGGCCCTGCCCATCACAACGGGGATCAACGCCCTTGCGGCCCTGCCCATCACCACGGGGGTCAACGCCTTCGCGGCCCTGCCTATCACCACGGGGATCAACGCCCATCGGCCCTGCCCATCACCAGGTGGAAGAACGCCCACCGTGGCCCTGCCCATCACAACGGGGATCAGGGCCCCTACGGCCTTGCCCATCACTACGGGGATCAACTCCCCCGCGGCCCTGCCCATTACCACGGGGATCAAAGCCCCCGCTGCATTGCCCATCACAACGGGGATGAGCGCCCTCGCGGCCCTGCCAATCACCACGAGGATCAACTCCCCCGCGACCCTGCTTATGAACAAGGGGATCAACGCCCCCGCGGCCGTGGCCATTACCACGGGGATCAACGACCCCGCTGCACTGCCCATCACCACGGGGATCAACGCCCCCGCGGCCCTGCCCATCACCACGGGGATCAACGCCCCAGCGGCCCTGCCAATCACCACGTGGATCAACGCCCACGCGGCCCTGCCCATCACTACGGGGATCAACGCCTCAGCGGCCCTGCCCATCACCAAGGTGATCAACGCCACCGCGGGCATGCCCATAACCACGGGCATCAACGACCCAGCCTCCCTGCCTATCACCAAGGGCATCAAAGCCTTCGCGGCGCTGCCCATTACCCAGGTGATCAACGCCCCCGCGACCCTGCCCATCACCACGGGGAACAACGCCCCCGCGGCCCGGCCCATATACACAGTAATCAACGTCCCAGCGGCCCTGCCCATCACCACGGTAATCAACTCTCCCGCGGCATACCCATCACTACGGGGATCAACGCCACCGCGGCTTTGCCCATCACCACGGGGATCAACGCCGCTCCGGCACTGTTAATCACCACGGGGATGAAAGCCCCCCGCGGCCTTGCCCATCACATCGGGGATCAACGCCCCCACGGCCCTGCTCATCATGACGGGGATCAACGCTCCCTGTGTCCACTGCCCATCACCACGGGGAACAACGCCCCAGCGGCCCAGCCCATCACAACGAGAACCAACTCCCCTTCGGCCTTGTCCATCACCACGGGTATCAACGACCCCGCGGCCCTGCCCATCACCACTTTAATCAATGCCCCTGAGGCCCTCCTCATTACCTCGGGGATCAACGCCCTTGCGGCCCTGCCCATCACCACGGGGATCAACGCCCTCGCGGCCCTGCCCATCACTACGGGGATCAACGCCCCCGCTGCCCTGCCCATCACCATTGGAATCAATGCCCCGGCGGCCCTGCCCATCACCAAGGGGAACAACGACCCCGCGTCCCTTTCCATCACCTCGTGGATGAACGCCCGCGCGGTCCTACCCATAACCACGGGGATCAACGCCCCCGCGGCCCTGCCCATCACCACGGGGATCAACGCCTCAGCGGCCCTGCCCATCACCAAGGTGATCAACGCCACCGCGGGCATGCCCATAACCACGGGCATCAACGACCCAGCCTCCCTGCCTATCACCAAGGGCATCAAAGCCTTCGCGGCGCAGCCCATTACCCCGGTGATCAACGCCCCCGCGACCCTGCCCATCACCACGGGGATCAACACCCCCTCGGCCATTCCCATCACCACTATGATCAATGCCCCCCGGCCCTGCCCATGACCACGGGGAACAACGCCCCCGCGGCCCGGCCCATATACACAGTAATCAACGTCCCAGCGGCCCTGCCCATCACCACGGTAATCAACTCTCCCGCGGCATACCCATCACCACGGGGATCAACGCCCCCGCGGCTTTGCCCATCACCACGGGGATCAACGCCGCTCCGGCACTGTTAATCACCACGGGGATGAAAGCCCCCCGCGGCCTTGCCCATCACATCGGGGATCAACGCCCCCACGGCCCTGCTCATCATGACGGGGATCAACGCTTCCTGTGTCCACTGCCCATCACCACGGGGAACAACGCCCCAGCGGCCCAGCCCATCACAACGAGAACCAACTACCCTTCGGCCTTGTCCATCACCACGGGTATCAACGACCCCGCGGCCCTGCCCATCACCACTTTAATCAATGCCCCTGAGGCCCTCCTCATTACCTCGGGGATCAACGCCCTTGCGGCCCTGCCCATCACCACGGGGATCAACGCCCTCGCGGCCCTGCCCATCACTACGGGGATCAACACCCCCGCTGCCCTGCCCATCACCATTGGAATCAATGCCCCGGCGGCCCTGCCCATCACCAAGGGGAACAACGACCCCGCGTCCCTTTCCATCACCTCGTGGATGAACGCCCGCGCGGTCCTACCCATAACCACGGGGATCAACGCCCCCGCGGCCCTGCCCATCACCACGGGGATCAACGCCTCAGCGGCCCTGCCCATCACCAAGGTGATCAACGCCACCGCGGGCATGCCCATAACCACGGGCATCAACGACCCAGCCTCCCTGCCTATCACCAAGGGCATCAAAGCCTTCGCGGCGCAGCCCATTACCCCGGTGATCAACGCCCCCGCGACCCTGCCCATCACCACGGGGATCAACACCCCCTCGGCCATTCCCATCACCACTATGATCAATGCCCCCCGGCCCTGCCCATGACCACGGGGAACAACGCCCCCGCGGCCCGGCCCATATACACAGTAATCAACGTCCCAGCGGCCCTGCCCATCACCACGGTAATCAACTCTCCCGCGGCATACCCATCACCACGGGGATCAACGCCCCCGCGGCTTTGCCCATCACCACGGGGATCAACGCCGCTCCGGCACTGTTAATCACCACGGGGATGAAAGCCCCCCGCGGCCTTGCCCATCACATCGGGGATCAACGCCCCCACGGCCCTGCTCATCATGACGGGGATCAACGCTCCCGGTGTCCACTGCCCATCACCACGGGGATCAACGCCCCACCGTCCCAGCCCATCACAACGAGAATCAACTCCCCTTCTGCCCTGTCCATCACCACGGGTATCAACTACCCCGCGGCCCTGCCCATCACCACTTTAATCAATGCCCCTGAGGCCCTCCTCATTACCTCGGGGATCAACGCCCTTGCGGCCCTGCCCATCACCAGGGGGATCAACGCCCCCGCTGCCCTGCCCATCACCATTGGAATCAATGCCCCGGCGGCCCTGCCCATCACCAAGGGGAACAACGACCCCGCGTCCCTTTCCATCACCTCGTGGATGAACGCCCGCGCGGTCCTACCCATAACCACGGGGATCAACGCCCCCGCGGCAATTCCCATAACCATGGGAATCATCGCCCCGCGGCCCTGCCCATCACCACGGATATCAACGCCTTCGGTGGCCCTACCCATCACCACGGGGATCAACGCCCCCGCTGCCGTGCCCATCACCACGAGGATCATCGCCCCCGCTGCCCTGTTCATCACCACGGGGATCAACGCCCCAGCAGCCCTGCCCATCACCACGGGGATCAACGCCCTCACGGCCCTGCCCATCACCACGGGGATCAACGCCCAAGCGGCCCTGCCCATCACCACGGGAATCAACGCCACCGCGTCCCTGCCCATCACCATGGGGATCAGCACCCCCAATGCCCTGCCCATCACCACGGGCATCAACGCTTCCGCGGCTCTGCCCATCACAAAGGGCATCAACGCCCTTGCGGCCCTGCCCATCACTACGGGGTTGAACGCCTTCGCGGCCCTGCCTATCACCACGGGGATCAACGCTCCCAGGCCCTGCCCCTCACCACGGGGATGAACGAACCCCGCGGCCCTGCCCATCACAACGGGGATCAGCGCCCCCACGGCCCTGCCCATCACCAAGGTGATCAACGCCACCGCGGGCCTGCCCATAACCACGGGCATCAACGACCCCGCCTCCCTGCCCATCACCAAAGGCATCAACGCCTTCGCAACCCTACCCATTACCACGGGGATCAACGCCCCCGCGACCCTGCCCATCATCAAGGGGATCAACGCTCCCTCGGCCATTCCCATCACCACGATGATCAATGCCCTCCAGCCCTGCCCATCACCACGGGGATCGACGCCCCCGCGGCCCTGCCCATCACCACTGGGAGCAACGCCCCCGCGGTCAGGCCCATATTCGTGGTAATCAACGTCCCAGCGGCCCTGCCCATCACCACGGTAATCAACTCTCCCGCGGCATACCCATCACCACGGGGATCAACGCCCCCGTGGCTTTGCCCATCACCACGGGGATCAACGCCGCTCTGGCACTGCCCATCACCACGGGGATGAAAGCCTCCCGCGGCCTTGCCCATCACATCGGGGATCAACGCGCTAACGGCCCTGCTCGTCATGACGGGGATCAACGCTCCCTGTGGCCACTGCCCATCACCACGGGGATCAACGCCCCAGCGGCCCAGCCCATCACCACGAGACTCAACTCCTTTTCGGCCCTGTCCATCACCATGGGTATCAACGTCCCCTCGGCCCTGCCCATCACCACTTTAATCAATGCCCCGGCGGCCCTCCTCATCACCACGGGGATCAACGCTCTCGCGGCCCAGCCCATCACTACGGGGATTAACGCTCCCGCTGCCCTGCCCATCACCACTGGAATCAATGCCCCGGCGGCCCTGCCCATCACCACGGGGAACAACGACCCAGCGGCCGTGCCCATCACCACGGAGATCAACGACCCTGCGTCCCTCTCCATCACCACGGGGATCAACGCCTCCGCAGACCTGCCCATCACCACGGGGATCAACGCCCCCACGGCCCTGCCCATCACCACGGGGATCAACGCCCAATCGGCCCTGCCCATCACCACGGAAATCAACGCCACCGCGTCCCTGCCCGTCACCATGGAGATCAACACCCCCACGGCCCTGCCCATCAAAAGAGCATCAACGCCCTTGCGGCCCTGAACATCACCACGGGGATGAACGAATTCGCGGCCCTGCCTATCACCTCGGGGATCAAATCCCCCTGGCTCTGCCTATCACCACGGGGATGAACGCCCCCAGCCGCCCTGCCCATCACCACAGGGATCAACGCCCCAGCGGCCCTGCCAATCACAAAAGGGATCAACGCCCCCGAGGCAGTGCCCATCATCACGGGGATCAACGCCCCCGCGGCCATGCCCATTACCACGGGGATCAACGCCCCCGCGACACTGCCCATCACCACGGGGATCAACGCCCTTTCGGCCATTCACATCACCACGGTGATCAATGCCCCCCGGCCCTGCCCATCACCAAGGGGATCAACGCCCCCGCGCCCTGCCCATCACCACGGGGAACAACGCCCCCGCGGCCCGGTCCATATCCGCCGTAATCCACGTCCCAGCGGCCCTGCCCATCACCACGATAATCAACTCTCCAGGGGCATACCCATCACCACGGGGATCAACGCCGCTCCGGCACTGCCCATCACCACGGGGATGAAAGCTCCCCGCGGCCTTGCCCATCACATTGGGGATCAACGCCCCCACGGCCCTGCTCATCATGACGGGGATCAACGCTCCCGGTGGCAACTGCCCATCAGCACGAGAATCAACGCCCCTTCGGCCCTGCCCATCACCTCGGCTATCAACGTCCCCGCGGCCCTGCCCATCACCACTTTAATCAATGCCCCTGCTGCCCTGCTCATCACCACGGGGATCAACGCCCTCTCGGCCCTGCCCATCACTACGGGGATCAACGACCCCGTGGCCCTGCCCATCACCATTGGAATCAATGCCCCGGCGGCCCTGCCCATCACCACGGGGAACAACGACCCAACGGCCGTGCCCATCACCACGGAGATCAACGACTCCGCGTCCGTCTCCATCACCTCGTGGATCAAAATCCCGCGGCCCTACCCATCACCACGGGGAACAACGACCCAACGGCCGTGCCCATCACCACGGAGATCAACGACTCCGCGTCCGTCTCCATCACCTCGTGGATCAAAATCCCGCGGCCCTACCCATAACCACGGACATCAACTCCTTCGTTGGCCCTGCCTATCACCACGGGGATCAACGCCCCGCGGCCCTGCCCATCACCACGGACATCAACTCCTTCGTTGGCCCTGCCCACCATCACGGGGATCAACGCTCCAGCGGCCCTGCCAGTCACCAAGGGGATCAACGCCCCTGCGGCCGTGCCCATTACCACTGGTAACAACATCCCCGCCCATCACCACATTAATCAATGCCCCGGCTGCCCTGCTCATCACCACGGGGATCAACGCCCTCTAGGCCCTTTATTGTACCCCACCACTTAGGATCCCCAACCTTGATTGTACCCCACCACTTAGGATCCACCAACCATGATTGTACCCCACCACTTAGGATCCCCCAACCTTGATTGTTCCCCACCACTTAGGATCCCCCAACCTTGATTATACCCCACCACTTAGGATCCTCCAACCTTGTTTTTACCTCACCACTTAGAATCCCCAACCTTGATTGTACCCCACCACTTAGGATCCTCCAACCTTGATTGTACCCCACCACTTAGGATCCCCCAACCTTGATTGTACCACACCACTTAGGATCCCCCAACCTTGATTGTACCCCACCACTTAGGATCCCAAACCTTGATTGTACCCTACCACTTAAGATCCTCCAAACTTGATTGTACCCCACCACTTAGGATCTCCAACCTTGATTGTACCCCACAACTTAGGATCCCCAACCTTGATTGTACCCCACCACTTAGGATCCTCCAACCTTGATTGTACCTCGCCACTTAGGATCCACCAACCTTGATTGTACCCCACCACTTATGATCCCCCAACCTTGATTGTACCCTCACCACTTAGGATCCCCAAACCTTGATTTTACCCCACCACTTATGATCCTCCAACCTTGATTGTACCCCACCACTTAGGATCCTCCTACCTTGATTGTACCCCACCACTTAGGATCCTCCAACCTTGATTGTACCCCACCACTTAGGATCCCCCAACCTTGATTGTACCCCACCACTTAGGATCCCCCAACCTTGATTGTACCTCACCACTTAGGATCCTCCAACCTTTGTTGTACGCCACCACTTAGGATCCCCAACCTTGATTGTACCCCACCACTTAGGATCCTCCAACCTTGATTGTACCCCACCACTTAGGATACCCCAACCTTGGTTGTACCACACCACATAGGATCCTCCAACCTTTTTTGTACCCCAACACATAGGATCCCCCAACCTTGATTGCACACGACCACTTAGGATCCCCCAACCTTGATTGTACCCCACCACTTAGGACCCTCCAACCTTGATTGTACCCCACCACTTAGGATCCCCAACCTTGATTGTACGCCACCACTTAGGATCCTCCAACCTTGACTGCACCCCACCACTTAGGATCCACCAAACTTGATTGTACCCCATCACTTAGGATCCCCCAACCTTGATTGTACCCCACCACTTAGGATCCTCCAACCTTGATTGTACCCCACCACTTAGGATCCCCCAACCTTGATTGTACCCCACCACTTAGAATCCTCCAACCTTGATTGTACCCCACCACTTAGGATCTCCCAACCTTGATTGTACCCCACCACTTAGGATCCACCAACCTTGATTGTACCCCACCACTTAGGATCCCCAACCTTGAATGTACCACACCACTTAGGATCCTCCAACCTTGATTGTACCCCACCACTTTGGAACCACCAACCTTGATTGTACCCCACCACTTAGGATCCCCAACCTTGGTTGTACCCAACCACTTAGGATCCCCCAACCTTGATTGTACCTCACCACTTAGGATCCTCCTACTTTGATTGTACCCCACCACTTAGGATCCTCCAACCTTGATTGTACCCCACCACTTAGGATCCCCCAACCTTGATTGTACCCCACCACTTAGGATCCCCCAACCTTGATTGTACGTCACCACTTAGGATCCTCCAACCTTTGTTGTACGCCACCACTTAGGATCCCCAACCTTGACTGTACCCCACCACTTAGGATCCTCCAACCTTGATTGTACCCCACCACTTAGGATCCCCCAACCTTGATTGTACCACACCACTTAGGATCCTCCAACCTTTTTTGTACCCCACCACATAGGATCCCCCAACCTTAATTGCACCCGACCACTTAGGATCCCCCAACCTTGATTGTACCCCACCACTTAGGATCCTCCAACCTTGATTGTACCCCAGCACTTAGGATCCCCAACCTTGATTGTAACCCACCACTTAGGATCCTCCAACCTTGACTGTACCCCACCACTTAGGATCCACCAACTTTGATTGTACCCCATTACTTAGGATCCCCCAACCTTGATTGTACCCCACCACTTAGGATCCTCCAACCTTGATTGTACCCCACCACTTAGGATCCCCCAATCTTGATTGTACCCCACCACTTAGAATCCTCCAACCTTGATTGTACCCCACCACTTAGGATCTCCCAACCTTGATTGTACCCCACCACTTAGGATCCCCAAACCTTGATTGTACCCCACCACATAGAATCCCCCAACCTTTATTGTACCCCACCACTTAGGATCCCCAACCTTGATTGTACCCCACCACTTAGGATCCACCAACCTTGATTGTACCCCACCACTTAGGATCCCCCAACCTTGATTATACCCCACCACTTAGAATCCTCCAACCTTGTTTTCACCTCACCACTTAGGATCCCCAACCTTGATTGTACCCCACCACTTAGGATCCTCCAACCTTGATTGTACCCCACCACTTAGGATCCCCCAACCTTGATTGTACCCCACCACTTAGGATCCCCCAACCTTGATTGTACCCCACCACTTAGGATCCCAAACCTTGATTGTACCCTACCACTTGAGATCCTCCAACCTTGATTGTACCCCACCACTTAGGATCCCCAACCTTGATTGTACCCCACCACTTAGGATCCCCAACCTTGATTGTACCCCACCACTTAGGATCCTCCAACCTTGATTGTACCTCGCCACTTAGGATCCACCAACCTTGATTGTACCCCACCACTTAGGATCCCCCAACCTTGATTGTACCCCCACCACTTAGGATCCCCCAACCTTGATTTTACCCCACCACTTAGGATCCTCCAACCTTGATTGTACCCCACCACTTAGGATCCTCCTACCTTGATTGTACCCCACCACTTAGGATCCTCCAACCTTGATTGTACCCCACCACTTAGGATCCCCCAACCTTGATTGTACCTCACCACTTAGGATCCTCCAACCTTTGTTGTACGCCACCACTTAGGATCCCCAACCTTGATTGTACCTCACCACTAAGGATCCTCCAGCCTTGATTGTACCCCACCTCTTAGGATCCCCCAACCTTGGTTGTACCACACCACTTAGGATCCTCCAACCTTTTTTGTACCCCACCACATAGGATCCCCCAACCTTGATTGCACACGACCACTTAGGATCCCCCAACCTTGATTGTACCCCACCACTTAGTATCCTCCAACCTTGATTGTACCCCACCACTTAGGATCCCCCAACCTTGATTGTACCCCACCACTTAGAATCCTCCAACCTTGATTGTACCCCACCACTTAGGATCTCCCAACCTTGATTGTACCCCACCACTTAGGATCCCCAAACCTTGATTGTACCCCACCACTTAGAATCCCCCAACCTTTAATGTACCCCACCACTTAGGATCCCCAACCTTGATTGTACCCCCCACCACTTAGGATCCACCAACCTTGATTGTACCCCACCACTTAGGATCCCCCAACCTTGAATGTACCACACCACTTAGGATCCTCCAACCTTGATTGTACCCCACCACTTTGGAACCACCAACCTTGATTGTACCCCTCCACTTAGGATCCCCAACCTTGGTTGTACCCAACCACTTAGGATCCCCCAACCTTGATTGTACCTCACCACTTAGGATCCTCCTACCTTGATTGTACCCCACCACTTAGGATCCTCCAACTTTGATTGTACCCCACCACTTAGGATCCCCCAACCTTGATTGTACCCCAACACTTAGGATCCCCCAACCTTGATTGTACCTCACCACTTAGGATCCTCCAACCTTTGTTGTACGCCACCACTTAGGATCCCCAACCTTGACTGTACCCCACCACTTAGGATCCTCCAACCTTGATTGTACCCCACCACTTAGGATCCCCCAACCTTAATTGTACCACACCACTTAGGATCCTCAAACCTTTTTTGTACCCCACCACATAGGATCCCCGAACCTTAATTGCACCCGACCACTTAGGATCCCCCAACCTTTATTGTACCCCACCACTTAGGATCCCCAACCTTGATTGTACACCACCACTTAGGATCCTCCCACCTTGATTGTACCCCACCACTTAGGATCCCCAACCTTGATTGTAACCCACCACTTAGGATCCCCCAACCTTGAATGTACCCCACCACTTAGGATCCACCAACTTTGATTGTACCCCACCACTTAGGATCCCCCAACCTTGATTGTACCCCACCACTTAGAATCCTCCAACCTTGATTGTACCCCACCACTTAGGATCTCCCAACCTTGATTGTACCCCACCACTTAGGATCCCCAAACCTTGATTGTACCCCACCACTTAGAATCCCCCAACCTTTATTGTACCCCACCACTTAGGATCCCCAACCTTGATTGTACACCACCACTTAGGATCCACCAACCTTGATTGTACCCCACCACTTAGGATCCCCCAACCTTGATTGTTCCCCACCACTTAGGATCCCCCAACCATGATTATACCCCACCACTTAGGATCCTCCAACCTTGTTTTTACCTCACCACTTAGGATCCCCAACCTTGATTGTACCCCACCACTTACGATCCTCCAACCTTGATTGTACCCCACCACTTAGGATCCCCCAACCTTGATTGTACCCCACCACTTAGGATCCCCCAACCTTGATTGTACCCCACCACTTAGGATCCCAAACCTTGATTGTACCCTACCACTTAAGATCCTCCAACCTTGATTGTACCCCACCACTTAGGATCCCCAACCTTGAATGTACCCCACCACTTAGGATCCCCAACCTTGATTGTACCCCACCACTTAGGATCCTCCAACCTTGATTGTACCTCGCCACTTAGGATCCACCAACCTTGATTGTACCCTACCACTTAGAATCCCCCAACCTTGATTGTAACCCCACCACTTAGGATCCCCCAACCTTGATTTTACCCCACCACTTAGGATCCTCCAACCTTGATTGTACCCCACCACTTAGGATCCTCCTACCTTGATTGTACCCCACCACTTAGGATCCTCCAACCTTGATTGTACCCCACCACTTAGGATCCCCCAACTTTGATTGTACCCCACCACTTAGGATCCCCCAACCTTGATTGTACCTCACCACTTAGGATCCTCCAACCTTTGTTGTACGCCACCACTTAGGATCCCCAACCTTGATTGTACCCCACCACTTAGGATCCACCAACCTTGATTGTACCCCACCACTTAGGATCCCCCAACCTTGGTTGTAGCACACCACTTAGGATCCTCCAACCTTTTTTGTACCCCACCACATAGGATCCCCCAACCTTGATTGCACACGACCACTTAGGATCCCCCAACCTTGATTGTACCCCATCACTTAGGATCCCCCAACCTTGATTGTACTACACCACTTAGGATCCTCCAACCTTGATTGTACCCCACCACTTAGGATCCCCCAACCTTGATTGTACCCCACCACTTAGAATCCTCCAACCTTGATTGTACCCCACCACTTAGGATATCCCAACCTTGATTGTACCCCACCACTTAAAATCCCCAAACCTTGATTGTACCCCACCACTTAGAATCCCCCAACCTTTATTGTACCCCACCACTTAGGATCCCCAACCTTGATTGTACCCCACCACTTAGGATCCACCAACCTTGATTGTACCCCACCACTTAGGATCCCTTAACCTTGAATGTACCACACCACTTAGGATCCTCCAACCTTGATTGTACCCCACCACTTTGGAACCACCAACCTTGATTGTACCACACCACTTAGGATCCCCAACCTTGGTTGTACCCAACCACTTAGGATCCCCCAACCTTGATTGTACCCCACCACTTAGGATCCCAAACCTTGATTGTACCCTACCACTTAAGATCCTCCAACCTTGATTGTACCCCACCACTTAGGATCCCCAACCTTGATTGTACCCCACCACTTAGGATCCCCAACCTTGATTGTACCCCACCACTTAGGATCCTCCAACCTTGATTGTACCTCGCCACTTAGGATCCACCAACCTTGATTGTACCCCACCACTTAGGATCCCCCAACCTTGATTGTACCCCCACCACTTAGGATCCCCCAACCTTGATTTTACCCCACCACTTAGGATCCTCCAACCTTGATTGTACCCCACCACT
Source organism: Cherax quadricarinatus (assembly GCF_038502225.1). Lineage (NCBI taxonomy): Eukaryota > Metazoa > Arthropoda > Malacostraca > Decapoda > Parastacidae > Cherax > Cherax quadricarinatus. Next base: position 38,155,990 of record NC_091296.1, on the reverse strand, counting down.
TAGGATCCTCCTACCTTGATTGTACCCCACCACTTAGGATCCTCCAACCTTGATTGTACCCCACCACTTAGGATCCCCCAACCTTGATTGTACCCCACCACTTAGGATCCCCCAACCTTGATTGTACCTCACCACTTAGGATCCTCCAACCTTTGTTGTACGCCACCACTTAGGATCCCCAACCTTGATTGTACCCCACCACTTAGGATCCCCCAACCTTGATTGTACCCCACCACTTAGGATCCTCCAACCTTGATTGTACCCCACCACTTAGGATCTCCCAACCTTGATTGTACCCCCGCCACTTAGGATCCCCCAACCTTGATTTTACCCCACCACTTATGATCCTCCAACCTTGATTGTACCCCACCACTTAGGATCCTCCTACCTTGATTGTACCCCACCACTTAGGATCCTCCTACCTTGATTGTACCCCACCACTTAGGATCCCCCAACCTTGATTGTACCTCACCACTTAGGATCCCCAACCTTGATTGTACCCCACCACTTAGTATCCCCCAACCTTGATTTTACCCCACCACTTAAGATCCTCCAACCTTGATTGTACCCCACCACTTAGGATCCTCCTACCTTGATTGTACCCCACCACTTAGGATCCTCCAACCTTGATTGTACCCCACCACTTAGGATCCCCCAACCTTGATTGTACCCCACCACTTAGGATCCCCCAACCTTGATTGTACCTCACCACTTAGGATCCTCCAACCTTTGTTGTACGCCACCACTTAGGATCCCCAACCTTGATTGTACGCCACCACTTAGGATCCCCAACCTTGATTGTACCCCACCACTTAGGATCCCCCAACCTTGGTTGTACCACACCACTTAGGATCCTCCAACCTTTTTTGTACCCCACCACATAGGATCCCCCAACCTTGATTGCACCCTACCACTTAGGATCCCCAACCATCATTGTACCCCACCACATAGGATCCACCAACCGTGATTGTACACCACCACTTAGGATCCTCCAACCTTGATTGTACCCCACCACTTAGGATCCCCCAACCTTGATTGTACCCCACCACTTAGAATCCTCCAACCTTGATTGTACCCCACCACTTAGGATCTCCCAACCTTGATTGTACCCCACCACTTAGGATCCCCAAACCTTGATTGTACCCCACCACTTAGAATCCCCCAACCTTTATTGTACCCCACCACTTAGGATCCCCAACCTTGATTGTACCCCACCACTTAGGATCCACCAACCTTGATTGTACCCCACCACTTAGGATCCCTTAACCTTGAATGTACCACACCACTTAGGATCCTCCAACCTTGATTGTACCCCACCACTTTGGAACCACCAACCTTGATTGTACCACACCACTTAGGATCCCCAACCTTGGTTGTACCCAACCACTTAGGATCCCCCAACCTTGATTGTACCCCACCACTTAGGATCCCAAACCTTGATTGTACCCTACCACTTAAGATCCTCCAACCTTGATTGTACCCCACCACTTAGGATCCCCAACCTTGATTGTACCCCACCACTTAGGATCCCCAACCTTGATTGTACCCCACCACTTAGGATCCTCCAACCTTGATTGTACCTCGCCACTTAGGATCCACCAACCTTGATTGTACCCCACCACTTAGGATCCCCCAACCTTGATTGTACCCCCACCACTTAGGATCCCCCAACCTTGATTTTACCCCACCACTTATGATCCTCCAACCTTGATTGTACCCCACCACTTAGGATCCTCCTACCTTGATTGTACCCCACCACTTAGGATCCTCCAACCTTGATTGTACCCCACCACTTAGGATCCCCCAACCTTGATTGTACCCCACCACTTAGGATCCCCCAACCTTGATTGTACCTCACCACTTAGGATCCTCCAACCTTTGTTGTACGCCACCACTTAGGATCCCCCAACCTTGATTGTACCCCACCACTTAGGATCCTCCTACCTTGATTGTACCCCACCACTTAGGATCCTCCAACCTTGATTGTACCCCACCACTTAGGATCCCCCAACCTTGATTGTACCCCCACCACTTTGGATCCCCCAACCTTGATTTTACCCCACCACTTAAGATCCTCCAACCTTGATTGTACCCCACCACTTAGGATCCTCCTACCTTGATTGTACCCCACCACTTAGGATCCTCCAACCTTGATTGTACCCCACCACTTAGGATCCCCCAACCTTGATTGTACCCCACCACTTAGGATCCACCAACCTTGACTGTACCCCACCACTTAGGATCCCCCAACCTTGAATGTACCACACCACTTAGGATCCTCCAACCTTGATTGTACCCCACCACTTAGGATCCTCCAACCTTGATTGTACCCCACCACTTAGGATCCCCCAACCTTGGTTGTACCACACCACTTAGGATCCTCCAACCTTTTTTGTACCCCACCACATAGGATCCCCCAACCTTGATTGCACCCGACCACTTAGGATCCCCCAACCTTGATTGTACCCCACCACTTAGGATCCTCCAACCTTGATTGTACCCCACCACTTAGGATCCCCAACCTTGATTGTACGCCACCACTTAGGATCCTCCAACCTTGACTGTACCCCACCACTTAGGATCCACCAACCTTGATTGTACCCCATCACTTAGGATCCCCCAACCTTGATTGTACCCCACCACTTAGGATCCTCCAACCTTGATTGTACCCCACCACTTAGGATCCTCCAACCTTGATTGTACCCCACCACTTAGGATCTCCCAACCTTGATTGTACCCCACCACTTAGGATCCCCAAACCTTGACTGTACCCCACCACTTAGAATCCCCCAACCTTTAATGTACCCCTCCACTTAGGATCCCCAACCTTGATTGTACCCCACCACTTAGGATCCACCAACCTTGATTGTACCCCACCACTTAGGATCCCCCAACCTTGAATGTACCACACCACTTAGGATCCTCCAACCTTGATTGTACCCCACCACTTTGGAACCACCAACCTTGATTGTACCCCACCACTTAGGATCCCCAACCTTGGTTGTACCCAACGACTTAGGATCCCCCAACCTTGATTGTACCTCACCACTTAGGATCCTCCTACCTTGATTGTACCCCACCACTTAGGATCCTCCAACCTTGATTGTACCCCACCACTTAGGATCCCCCAACCTTGATTGTACCCCACCACTTAGGATCCCCCAACCTTGATTGTACCTCACCACTTAGGATCCTCCAACCTTTGTTGTACGCCACCACTTAGGATCCTCCAACCTTGATTGTACCCCACCACTTAGGATCCCCAAACCTTGATTGTACCCCACCACTTAGAATCCTCCAACCTTGATTGTACCCCACCACTTAGGATCTCCCAACCTTGATTGTACCCCACCACTTAGGATCCCCAAACCTTGATTGTACCCCACCACTTAGAATCCCCCAACCTTTATTGTACCCCACCACTTAGGATCCCCAACCTTGATTGTACCCCACCACTTAGGATCCACCAACCTTGATTGTACCCCACCACTTAGGATCCCCTAACCTTGATTGTTCCCCACCACTTAGGATCCCCCAACCTTGATTATACCCCACCACTTAGGATCCTCCAACCTTGTTTTTACCTCACCACTTAGGATCCCCAACCTTGATTGTACCCCACCACTTAGGATCCCCCAACCTTGATTGTACCCCACCACTTAGGATCCCCCAACCTTGATTGTACCCCACCACTTAGGATCCCCCAACCTTGATTATACCCCACCACTTAGGATCCCAAACCTTGATTGTACCCTACCACTTAAGATCCTCCAACCTTGATTGTACCCCACCACTTAGGATCCCCAACCTTGAATGTACCCCACCACTTAGGATCCCCAACCTTGATTGTACCCCACCACTTAGGATCCTCCAACCTTGATTGTACCTCGCCACTTAGGATTAACCAACCTTGATTGTACCCTACCACTTAGAATCCCCCAACCTTGATTGTAACCCCACCACTTAGGATCCCCCAACCTTGATTTTACCCCACCACTTAGGATCCTCCAACCTTGATTGTACCCCACCACTTAGGATCCTCCTACCTTGATTGTACCCCACCACTTAGGATCCTCCAACCTTGATTGTACCCCACCACTTAGGATCCCCCTACTTTGATTGTACCCCACCACTTAGGATCCCCCAACCTTGATTGTACCCCACCACTTAGGATCCCCAACCTTGATTGTACCCCACCACTTAGGATCCACCAACCTTGATTGTACCCCACCACTTAGGATCCCCCAACCTTGGTTGTACCACACCACTTAGGATCCTCCAACCTTTTTTGTACCCCACCACATAGGATCCCCCAACCTTGATTGCACACGACCACTTAGGATCCCCCAACCTTGATTGTACCCCATCACTTAGGATCCCCCAACCTTGATTGTACCCCACCACTTAGGATCCTCCAACCTTGATTGTACCCCACCACTTAAGATCCCCCAACCTTGATTGTACCCCACCACTTAGAATCCTCCAACCTTGATTGTACCTAACCACTTAGGATCTCCCAACCTTGATTGTACCCCACCACTTAGGATCCCCAAACCTTGATTGTACCCCACCACTTAGAATCCCCCAACCTTTATTGTACCCCACCACTTAGGATCCCCAACCTTGATTGTACCCCACCACTTAGGATCCACCAACCTTGATTGTACCCCACCACTTAGGATCCCCCAACCTTGAATGTACCACACCACTTAGGATCCTCCAACCTTGATTGTACCCCACCACTTTGGAACCACCAACCTTGATTGTACCCCACCACTTAGGATCCCCAACCTTGGTTGTACCCAACCACTTAGGATCCCCCAACCTTGATTGTACCTCACCACTTAGGATCCTCCTACCTTGATTGTACCCCACCACTTAGGATCCCCCAACCTTGATTGTACCTCACCACTTAGGATCCTCCAACCTTTGTTGTACGCCACCACTTAGGATCCCCAACCTTGACTGTACCCCACCACTTAGGATCCTCCAACCTTGATTGTACCCCACCACTTAGGATCCCCCAACCTTGATTGTACCACACCACTTAGGATCCTCCAACCTTTTTTGTACCCCACCACATAGGATCCCCCAACCTTGATTGCACCCGACCACTTAGGATCCCCCAACCTTGATTGTACCCCACCACTTAGGATCCTCCAACCTTGATTGTACCCCACCACTTAGGATCCCCAACCTTGATTGTACCCCACCACTTAGGATCCTCCAACCTTGACTGTACCCCACCACTTAGGATCCACCAACTTTGATTGTACCCCATCACTTAGGATCCCCCAACCTTGATTGTACCCCACCACTTAGGATCCTCCAACCTTGATTGTACCCCACCACTTAGGATCCCCCAACCTTGATTGTACCCCACCACTTAGAATCCTCCAACCTTGATTGTACCCCACCACTTAGGATCTCCCAACCTTGATTGTACCCCACCACTTAGGATCCCCAAACCTTGATTGTACCCCACCACTTAGAATCCCCCAACCTTTATTGTACCCCACCACTTAGGATCCCCAACCTTGATTGTACCCCACCACTTAGGATCCACCAACCTTGATTGTACCCCACCACTTAGGATCCCCCAACCTTGATTGTTCCCCACCACTTAGGATCCCTCAACCTTGATTATACCCCACCACTTAGGATCCTCCAACCTTGTTTTTACCTCACCACATAGGATCCCCAACCTTGATTGTACCCCACCACTTAGGATCCTCCAACCTTGATTGTACCCCACCACTTATGATCCCCCAACCTTGATTGTACCCCACCACTTAGGACCACTTAGGATCCCCAACCTTGATTGTACCCACCACTTAAGATCCCCAACCTTGATTGTACCCCACCACTTAGGATCCCCAACCTTGATTGTACCCCACCACTTAGAATCCTCCAACCTTGATTGTACCCCACCACTTAGGATCTCCCAACCTTGATTGTACCCCACCACTTAGGATCCCCAAACCTTGATTGTACCCCACCACTTAGAATCCCCCAACCTTTATTGTACCCCACCACTTAGGATCCCCAACCTTGATTGTACCCCACCACTTAGGATCCACCAACCTTGATTGTACCCCACCACTTAGGATCCCCCAACCTTGATTGTTCCCCACCACGTAGGAACCCCCAACCGTGATTATACCCCACCACTTAGGATCCTCCAACCTTGTTTTTACCTCACCACTTAGGATCCCCAACCTTGATTGTACCCCACCACTTAGGATCCCCCAACCTTGATTGTACCCCACCACTTAGGATCCCCCAACCTTGATTGTACCCCACCACTTAGGATCCCAAACCTTGATTGTACCCTACCACTTAAGATCCTCCAACCTTGATTGTACCCCACCACTTAGGATCCCCAACCTTGATTGTACCCCACCACTTAGGATCCCCAACCTTGATTGTACCCCACCACTTAGGATCCTCCAACCTTGCCATTGTACCCCACCACTTAGGATCCCCCAACCTTGATTGTACCTTGATTGTACCCCACCACTTAGGATCCCCAACCGTGATTGTACCCCACCACTTAGGATCCTCCAACCTTGATTGTACCCCACCACTTAGGATCCCCAACCTTGATTGTACCCCACCACTTAGGATCCTCCAACCTTGATTGTACCCCACCACTTAGGATCCACAAACCTTGATTGTACCCCACCACTTAGGATCCTCCAACCTTGATTGTACCTCGGCACTTAGGATCCACCAACCTTGATTGTACCCCACCACTTAGGTTCCCCCAACCTTGATTGTACCCCCACCACTTAGGATCCCCCAACCTTGATTTTACCCCACCACTTAGGATCCTCCAACCTTGATTGTACCCCACCACTTAGGATCCCCCAACCTTGATTGTACCCCACCACTTAGGATCCCCCAACCTTGATTGTACCCCACCACTTAGGATCCCCCAACCTTGATTTTACCCCACCACTTAGGATCCTCCAACCTTGATTGTACCCGACCACTTAGGGTCCTCCAACCTTGATTGTACCCCACTATGTAATCATTTAGCTTATTTCAATATGCTCTTCTCATGTCTTGAAAACTCCACTAAGTTTTAACTAGTAGAGCCTTTCCTCACCCATCCCTGTTTCCTCTGTCTTTCCTTATTACATGGTATCCTACTAGGAATATGGCATCAGTTATTATTTCAGGTAGTTTAGTCTCTGATAGTCTTATTGTCTTGCTTTACCTCTAGTATCCATTCTTTAAACTTGTAACTTTTGTATGAAAATCCATCTGCATTAAAGAACCTCACTCTGAACTTTATATTCTTAATCATGCTCAGCTTATATAGACTAGCTTTTTTGTTTGTTGATCATCTGGCCGGAGTTGTGTTGGTAGGGCTAGAGTTGGTGTGTGCATCAGTACACATGAAGGAGTCAAGGTGGGAGTTGAAGGTAGGAGGGGAAGAGTGGAAGGGGTGTAGAAATATGGAAAGTATACTGTTAGTGTTGGGAAAGTGGGGAGTCGGTCTTGAGATGGACTAAGTAAAAGAGGAAGAATGGGTGAAACTATTCCCTTTCCTTCTCCATCCTGTCCCGATTCACTCTATATGGTAATATTACGTTCTTTCAGTCTCACTTTCAGTCTCAGATTTCTCTTCTTGGCTATATTGGTCAAGAATGATAGCTTGATTGGAAGTTGTTTGTCTCTGCGGGAGTACCTTCCAGCCCTCTAAAAAAAAATCCATCTGCTCTGTTTATTCTCCTATTCATCCATTGACAGATTCAATCTTACATTTTCTCTCCTTCATCTCCTGCTTTCTGATCTTCTTCAGCCTCCTAGAATGCGCTGATTACCAACACCCTCTCTAGATTGCCGTGTCTGTCTTTACTGTTTTCTTTGTTACTCTTATCAGATTTTTCTCCTCGCTTTCTGGGATAACCTCCACTACTGATTTTCCTTTTTCAACCATTCCGTTGTCTGCTCCTCCTTTGTTGCTGCTGCTCCATGTACCCTCTATTTTATCCATTGTTTCTTTCAGCGCCTTCACTTCCAGTTACAGTTCTTTTTTCCTGCTCCACAAACTCCTCCCTCAGCTCATTGTACTTTCCTTAGTTTCCACCTCAAAAAAGAATGTAATTTTCTCATCTGAATAATTTTTTTAAACCATTTATAATCATATATAGAAAGTGCAAATTTCTCCTGCGCTTCCCTCGGCCTCTCGGATCTCGCTGCTCCTCAGATAAATTGTTTTCTTGCAATCGTCAGTAAGTCTACTTTTAATAAGAGCCAGTAGGCTACGTTGCTTGTGTATAGTGTCATAAGTACATGGTTCGAGGGGTCGAGTCCTGGCCCTCACTTCTCTATTTGCCTCTTGTCAGATTCACTCCATACTAGCCTATTGGGTCTTACTGTACCTGTTCTTAAAAGCTGTGTATGGGGAGTGTGTTCCTAAAGTACAGCTGCTGAAAATCAATTGGATGGTTAAAATGTCTCACATGAATAAATAGAGCATTGGAATCTTGTCCAGTTCTAATGCTATATTTATGTTGTTTTAATCTTAGTTCAAGACTTTTACCAGTTTGACCGTAATAAACTTTATCGCAAATTTTACAAGGAATCTTATAGACACATCCATCAGCATTTTGGGGGGAATTTTTTATCAAAAGTTTTTTTACTGTATCAAGATTTTTAAATACAACTTTAATATTAAAAGTCTTAAGAAGAGAAGGCATATCAACCAAGTTTTCATGGTAAGGGAGAACCAACATATTTTTAGTTGAATAAGGTTGGTTGTCCCTTTTTGATTTGTAAAAAGTATTTCTGGCTATATTAAAGGATTTATCAGTAAAGTTTCTTTGGTATTTTAGATCATAAGCTATTTCATAAATTTAAATGAGCTTTTGTTAATTTACCAGTTTTACCTATTCGGCACGATATATATATATATGTACTGTATATATATATGTACTGTATATATATATATATATATATATATATATATATATATATATATATATATATATATATATATATATATATTTATATTTATTTTTTTTTTTTTTTTTTTTTTTTTTTTTCAACAAGTCGGTCGTCTCCCACCGAGGCAGGGTGACCCAAAAAAGAAAGAAAATCCCCAAAAAGAAAATACTTTCATCATCATTCAACACTTTCACCACACTCACACATTATCACTGCTTTTGCAGAGGTGCTCAGAATACAACAGTTTAGAAGCATATACGTATAAAGATACACAACATATCCCTCCAAACTGTCAATATCCCAAACCCCTCCTTTAAAGTGCAGGCATTGTACTTCCCATTTCCAGGACTCAAGTCCGACTATATGAAAATAACCGGTTTCCCTGAATCCCTTCACTAAACACACTCCAACAGATCGTCAGGTCCCAAGTACCATTCGTCTCCATTCACTCCTATCTAACACGCTCACGCACGCTTCCTGGAAGTCCAAGCCCCTCGCCCACAAAACCTCCTTTACCCCCTCTCTCCAACCCTTTCGAGGACGACCCCTACCCCGCCTTCCTTCCCCTATTGATTTATATGCTTTCCATGTCATTCTACTTTTATCCATTCTCTCTAAATGACCAAACCACCTCAACAACCCCTCTTCGGCCCTCTGATTAATACTTTTATTAACTCCACACCTTCTCCTAATTTCCACACTCCGAATTTTCTGCATAATATTTACACCACACATTGCCCTTAGACAGGACATCTCCACTGCCTCCAACCGTCTCCTCGCTGCTGCATTTACCACCCAAGCTTCACACCCATATAAGAGTGTTGGTACTACTATACTTTCATACATTCCCTTCTTTGCCTCCATAGATAACGTTTTTTTGACTCCACATATACCTCAACGCACCACTCACCTTTTTTCCCTCATCAATTCTATGATTAACCTCATCCTTCATAAATCCATCCGCCGACACGTCAACTCCTAAGTATCTGAAAACATTCACTTCTTCCATACTCCTCCTCCCCAATTTGATATCCAATTTATCTTTATCTAAATCATTTGATACCCTCATTACCTTACTCTTTTCTATGTTCACTTTCAACTTTCTACCTTTACACACATTCCCAAACTCATCCACTATTTTTTGCAATTTTTCTTTAGAAACTCCCATAAGCACAGTATCATCAGCAAAAAGTAACTGTGTCAATTCCCATTTTGAATTTGATTCCCCAAAATTTAATCCCACCCCTCTCCCGAACACCCTAGCATTTACTTCCTTTACAATCCCATCTATAAATATATTAAACAACCATGGTGACATTACACATCCCTGTCTAAGGCCTACTTTTACCGGGAAGTATTCTCCCTCTCTTCTACACACCCTAACCTGAGCCTCACTATCCTCATAAAAACTCTTTACAGCATTTAATAACTTACCACCTATTCCATATACTTGCAACATCTGCCACATTGCTCCTCTATCCACTCTATCATATGCCTTTTCTAAATCCATAAATGCAATAAAAACTTCCCTACCTTTATCTAAATACTGTTCACATATATGCTTCAATATAAACACTTGATCTACACATCCCCTACCCACTCTGAAACCTCCTTGCTCATCTGCAATCCTACATTCTGTCTTACCTCTAATTCTTTCAATTATAACCCTACCGTACACTTTTCCTGGTATACTCAGTAAACTTATTCCTCTATAATTTTTACAGTCTCTTTTGTCCCCCTTCCCTTTATATAAAGGGACTATACATGCTCTCCGCCAATCCCTAGATACCTTCCCCTCTTTCATACATTTATTAAACAAAAGTACCAACCACTCCAACACTATATCCCCCCCTGCTTTTAACATTTCTGTCATGATCCCATCAGTTCCAGCTGCTTTACCCCCTTTCATTCTACGTAATGCCTCACGTACCTCCCCCACACTTACATTTTGCTCTTCTTCACCCCTAAAAGATAGTATACTTCCTTGACCAGTGCATGAAATTACTGCCTCTCTTTGTTCCTTAACATTTAAAAGTTCCTCAAAATATTCTCGCCATCTACCTAATACCTCCATCTCCCCATCTACTAACTCCCCTACTCTGTTTTTAACTGACAAATCCATACTTTCCCTAGGCTTTCTTAACTTGTTTAACTCACTCCAAAATTATTTCTTATTTTCATTAAAATTTCTTGACAGTGCCTCTCCCACTCTTTCATCTGCTCTCCTTTTGCACTCTCTCACCACTCTCTTCACCTTTCTTTTATTCACCATATACTCTGCTCTTCTTATAACACTTCTGCTTTGTAAAAACCTCTCATAAGCTACCATTTTCTCTTTTATCACACCCTTTACTTCATCATTCCACCAATCACTCCTCTTTCCTCCTGCCCCCACCCTCCTACAACCACAAACTTCTGCCCCACATTCTAATACTGCATTTTTAAAACTATTCCAACCCTCTTCAACCCCCCCACTACTCATCTTTGCACTAGCCCACCTTTCTGCCAATAGTCGCTTATATCTCACCCGAACTTCCTCCTCCCTTAGTTTATACACTTTCACCTCCCTCTTACTTGTTGTTGCCGCCTTCCTCTTTTCCCATCTACCTCTTACTCTAACTGTAGCTTCAACTAAATAATGATCCGATATATCAGTTGCCCCTCTATAAACATGTACATCCTGGAGCCTACCCATCAACCTTTTATCCACCAATACATAATCTAATAAACTACTTTCATTACGTGCTACATCATACCTTGTATTTTTATTTATCCTCTTTTTCATAAAATATGTATTACTTATTACTAAATCTCTTTCTACACATAGCTCAATTAAAGGCTCCCCATTTACATTTACCCCTGGCACCCCAGATTTACCTACTACTCCCTCCATAACATTTTTACCCACTTTAGCAATGAAATCCCCAACCACCATTACTCTCACACTTGATTCAAAACTCCCCACGCATTCACTCAACATTTCCCAAAATCTCTCTCTCTCCTCTACACTTCTCTCTTCTCCAGGTGCATACACGCTTATTATAACCCACTTTTCACATCCAGTCTTTATTTTGCTCCACATAATCCTTGAATTAATACATTTATAGTCCCTCTTTTCCTACCATAACTTATCCTTCAACATTATTGCTACTCCTTCTTTAGCTCTAAAGCTATTTGAAACCTCTGACCTAATCCCATTTATTCCTCTCCACTGAAACTCTCCCACCCCCTTCAGCTTTGTTTCACTTAAAGCCAGGACATCCAGGTTCTTCTCATTCATAACATCCACAATCATCTCTTTCTTATCATTCGCACAACATCCACGCACATTCAGACTTCCCACTTTGACAATTTTCTTATTCTTATTCTTTTTAGTAATCTTTACAGGAAAAGAGGTTACTAGCCCATTGTTCCCGGCATTTTAGTTGACTTTTACAACAAGCATGGCTTACGGAGGAAAGATTCTTATTCCACTTCCCAATGGATATAAAAGGAAAAGTAATAAGACCAAGAAGTATTAAGATAAAATCAAAGAAAACTCAGATGAGTGTGTATAAATAAACATGTACATGTATGTGTAGTGTGACCTAAGTGTAAGTAGAAGTAGCAAGACGTACCTGTAATCTTGCATATTTATGAGACAGACAAAAGACACCAGCAATCCTACCATCATGTAAAACAATTACAGGCTTTCGTTTTACACTCACTTGGCAGGACGGTAGTACCTCCCTGGGTGGTTGCTGTCTACCAACCTACTATATATATATATATATATATATATATATATATATATATATATATATATATATATATATATATATATATATATATATATATATATATATATATATATATATATATATATATATATATATATATGTATATATATATGGTCACCTGCGGTCATACCTGCCTAAGCTCTTGGGAGTTAGCGTGGGCTGTTACCAAGCACCATGGCTTGTTGTAGTGTTTTAGAATCCCAGGTTCAAGTGTTGAAAAAGGAGATTCTACTTCTTCAGGAGGAAAATAGGAGGCTGAAGCTTCGCATAGATGAGTTTGGGAGCGAGTGTGAGAAGGATTTAGCTGGTAAGGAAGGAATGGTCACCAGCAGTGATAGTGGCAGCCGCTTTAAGTGGCAAGTGGTTCACAGTTCAGGAAGAAGGAAGATGAGGAGAGTTAATAGAGAAGGTGTGAAGGTAGGAAATGGGTTCTCTGTTCTCCAAGACGAGTGTACTTCAGTGGTTAGTGAGGTTGAAGGTACCACTGATTCCCCTGCTAATCAAGGTAAGAATATTTTAATAGTAGGCGATTCTCAGGTAAGATATATGGACCGTGCATTTTGTAACAGAGACATGAAGGTCAGACAGATAGTGTGTCTTCCTGGAGCTGGTGTTGGCGACATAGTCAGCAGGTTGAATAATATTACGGCAAGTAATGGGAACTAGCCCATTATCTGTCTTAGTGCTGAGGGTAATGACATTGGGAAGGGCAGGAGAGAGGAGCTGCTGGATAAGTACAGGTCAGCCATAGATGTAGTTAGGTCTAAGGGAGGGATCCCAGTCTTATGTAGCATCTTGCCTAGAAAGGGAGTGGGCAATGAATGGATGTCTAGGGCAATTGGTATAAATTGCTGGCTAGACAGCTACTGCAAGGAACTTGCAATCCCATTCATTGATAACTGGGACCTATTCTTTGGCAAACGTGATATGTATGCAAGGGATGGGGTTCATCTCTCTCGGGATGGAGTGGTTGCATTAGTCAATTCGATTGAGAGGGTCATTGATGACTTGTCTAGGAATTTAAACTGATAGATTATAGAGGTATTGGTGTTTGTCGGAAACAATCAGGCTGCAGGATTAGGGTTAAAAACAGTAGTTATTACCGGGATACCTCAGGGATATGTATAAAAGACAATATTCAAAATAAAGTTGCTAGTAATGGCAAATTAATTGATCAACAACAAAAAAAAAGAGAGATAGTAGAGGGCAACGAGTGACTAGCTCCCTTAAAGTTTACTATGCAAATAGTAGGAGTCTAAGAAACAATATAGTTGAGCTAAGATTACTTGCAAGTGCAGGTAATATAGATATTATTGGTATAACAGAGACCTGGTTCAACCTGAAAGATAGAGAAATGCCTTCTGAATGCAACATACAGGGTTATAAACTATTACCCACTGATAGGATCAACAGGAAGGGTGGTGGAGTGGCGATGTAAGTCAGAGAAAATTTAAATTGTTGTCTTAGATATGATATAAAATTAGAAACATCGAACACAGAATCTGTTTGGCTACAGTTTCTCGAGGGAAGTGAAAAATTAATTTTGGGTGTGATTTATAGGCCCCCAAACCTTGATAGGGAGGGCAGTAAGCTGTTATGGGACGAAATTCATAAGGCATCTAGATATGAAAAGGTTGTGATAATGGTAGATTTTAACTTTAGACAAATTGAGTCTAGTGACTTTCTTGATACGGTTCAGGATTGTTTTTTAGAACAGGTTGTGACAGAACCAACTAGAGGAAACAATCTGCTTGACTTGGTTCTTACCAACAAAGATTCACTAATTAATAATCTTGAGGTTAATGATGAGCTTGGGGAAAGTGATCACAAATCACTTAGTTTCAATATATCATGGAATTACCCAGATAACTGCAATCAAATCTCTGTCCCAAATTTTCACTTGGCCGACTTCATGGGACTGAAAAATTACCTGGGTGGGCTAAATTGGGATGTCCTGACTATGGGTCAGGTAGGTGATCTTGGTTGCCAATATGACGTTTTTCAGAGCATAGTTCCGTGTAGGGAAATTAGATCTAACAAAAATAATCCCAAATAGATGAACAATAGATTAAAACATCTCATTGGTCAAAAGAGAGGCATATATAGGCGTATCAAAAGAGGGGATGGGCAGTTAAGAAATCAATATATTCAATTAAAGAGAGAAATAAAGAAAGGAATAAGAAAAGCAAAAAGGGATTATGAGGCTAAGGTCGCAAGGGATTCAAAGACTAACCCAATAGGGTTCTTTCAGGTATACAGAAGTAAGATTAGTGACAAGATTGGCCCACTTAAGAGTAACTCTGGTCAGATCACTGACAGTGATAAGGATATGTGTGAAATTCTCAATACCTACTTCCTCTCAGTTTTCACCCAAGAAAATACTAGTGATATTCCTGAAATAATAGATTATGTAAAAGAGGACGATAATAAACTGAGCACGATTGTGGTAACTAGTAACATGGTTCACAGACAAATAGAGAAACTAAAACCTAACAAATCCCCAGGTCCTGATGAACTGTTTGCAAGGGTGCTAAAGGAATGTAAAGAGGAACTTAGCATACCTTTGGCTAATCTTTTTAACATATCACTAAAAACTGGCATAGTGCCTGATAAGTGGAAAATGGCAAATGTAATACCTATTTACAAGGCAGGTGACAGGTCCTTGGCTTCGAACTATAGACCAATAATCCTTACCTCCACAGTGCGAAAATTTATGTAGTCAATAGTTGCCAAAGCAATTCATAGCCATCTTGACAGGCACAGATTGATTAATGAATTTCAACATGGTTTTACAAAGGGGCGTTCCTGTCTTACGAATTTACTAACTTTTTTCACTAAGGTGTTTGAGGAGGTAGATCATGGTAATTCATTCATTCATTCATTAGAGATTTGCCGGTACTTCCGGCCCGGGTCTTCTCCAGATGGTGACCCGGCGGTGGCCCCCGGGGCGGGGGTGTCGTTCGTCTTCTTCATTCTTCTATCTTCTCTCTTGGGCACTCCGGTTGGAGGGTAACTTCTTCTTCTATCTTGCACTGACTCCCCCAGTGGGGAGTGTCTTCTCGCTTGGGATCTTCAGTGTCACAGTTGGGCAGAGGCAGAAAACAGGGTCCCATTGGAGCCACACCCCAGCTTTAGCAGACAGCAAAGTGCTGGGGAAACTTGTCTTGATATAGTGCTAGAAGGGGGTACCCTCTGCACGAGTCTGATTCGGAGGTATCAGCCTGTTCTTCAGTGTTTCGTGGTCGAGTCCAGCGTTGTGGAGGGTGGTGTAAATACGTTTGGCCAGGTGTTCCATGTTGGGTGACAAGATGTCGTCCAGGATGTCTTGCTCACAATCTGGAGTTCGCATTTGGTTCTTCTTCTGGTTGGTTGTGCAGTGTTCGCCATTCTTGACCTTGGCTTCTTGTTGCGGTGGGGCAGTTGTAGTGGCCCGGCGAGCTGCAATCCTTGGTTCTTGAGTTTTAGCTTTCTTGGCTGGCGGTTGAACTGTGAGAGGCAAGGCCTCTGCTTGGACAGTTGCGGTGACGGTGGAGGCAGGCAGTGGTGGACTCTCATTGGTGGGATTTGTCGACGTCTCAGTGGTCTCTGATTGGTCCATATCTGTGTCGAGTGGAGGTTGTGTCAATGGTGGAGCAGCAGTTACGCTGGCAATATTTACAGTGGTTTGTAGGACCTCAGTGGAGATCATGGTAATGAATATGATATTGTGCATATGGACTTCAGTAAGGCTTTCGATAGAGTTCCACACCAGAGGCTATTGAGGAAACTTAAGGCGCACGGAATAGGAGGAGAAATTTTTTCCTGGGTAGAGGCATTGCTAACAAATAGGCAGCAGAGAGTTTGCGTAAATGGGGAGAAATCAGAATGGGGGCACGTCACAAGCGGTGTTCCTCAGGGGTCAGTGTTGGGCCCGTTGTTGTTCACAATTTACATAAACGACATAGATGAGGGAATAAATAGCGACATAAGCAAATTTGCTGATGACACCAAAATAGGCTGTCCAATTCGTTCTAATGAGGACACTAGAGCACTCCAGTACGATTTGAATAGACTGATGCAATGGTCGGAGAAGTGGCAGATGCAGTTTAATATTGACAAATGCAAAGTTCTAAATGTTGGACAGTTAAATAACCACGCCACATAGAAACTAAATAATGTGGATCTTAATACTACTGATTGCGAAAAGAATTTAGGAGTTCTGGTTAGCAGTAATCTAAAAACAAAAAAAAAAAAGGGCATTAGTGTTCGCAATAAAGCTAACAGAATTCTTGGCTTCATATCTAGAAGTATAAATAATAGAAGTCCTCAGGTTGTTCTTCAACTCTATATATCCTTCGTTAGGCCTCATTTAGACTATGCTGCTCAGTTCTGGTCACCGTATTACAGAATGGATATAAATGCTCTGGGAAACGTACAAAGGAGGATGACAAAGATGATCCCATATATCAGAAATCTTCCCTATGAGGATAGACTGAGTACCCTAAATCTGCACTCTCTCAAAAGGCGTAGAATTAGGCGGGATATGATAGAGGTGTATGAATGGAAAACAGGAATAAATAAAGGGGATGTAAATAGCGTGCTGAAAATTTCCATCCAAGACAGGACTCGCAACAATGGTTTCAAGTTAGAAAAATTTAGATTCAGGAAGGATATAGGAAAGCACTGGTTTGGTAATAGACTCACGAAATCGTAATGACACGATTGCAAACAAACCATACCATGGGCGGGGATAGAACCCGCGATCAGAGAGTCTCAAAACTCCAGACCGTCGCGTTAGCCACTGGACCAGCTAGTCACAATAAGAGACTCTCTGATCGCGGGTTCTATCCCGCCTGTGGTATGGTTTGTTTGCAATCGTGTCATTACGATTTCGTGAGTCATGTTAACGACTTTGAAGGGACTTGAGCTAGAGCTCGTCGCGACCACGCTAGCTGGAGATTCGTCTGTAAAAAACTTGCATTTGTGGTCACAGAGGTGCCTGTGCTAACCTTCCTATGGTGTAGAAATATACCTAGTTGGACAAATCTTATTGTGGCTAGCTGGTCCAGTGGCTAACGCTACGGTCTGGAGTTTTGAGACTCTCTGATCGCGGGTTCTATCCCCGCCCGTGGTATGGTTTGGTAATAGAGTTGTGGATGAGTGGAACAATCTCCCGAGTACAGTTATTCAGGCTAAAACGTTGTGTAGTTTTCAAAATAGGTTAGACAAATACATGAGTGGGTGTGGGTGGGTGTGAGTTGGATCTGACTAGCTTGTGCTTCTGGGTCTGGTGCCGTGCTCCTTCCTTGAGTGGAGGTGACCAGACTGGGTGGGTCATTGGGCTAATCCGGGGCGGGAGGGTCATTGGGCTAATCCGGGGGGGACATGGACCTGCTCCTCACGGGTCAGTAGGCCTGTTGCAGTGTTCCTTCTTTCTTATGTTCTTATGTTCTAATATATATCAAATGAGCATCTCTCCTTATCTGTGCATATTCACTTCTGGGTTTCGGCTCTACTCCTTGTTTTCCCGAGTACTTTGCCTTCAGTACATTTTACATGCTCAAGCACACTTGGCTTTGGCCTCTTCACACCTCAGAGTAAACCCTGGGCTCACTATTGTCTTCCTATTGTTTCTGTTGCCCCTTGGCATGAACAGACACATGTTCTATCGTGTCGTTTAGTCTTCACCTCTGGCTCTCTTACTGCACCGCATGCAGGAACTGCCTCATTCGTGCGTAGTCCAGTTTTTGGAACTTTTGTCTCCTGTTCTCGTGCCGCTTCACTCTTTTGTTAACCTTACTCTGTATTCAAAACTCAGAACCATGTGATCACTAGTGCTGAGGGACGTATGATATATGATTTCCCCTCTGTCTGAACTATTCAAGGTGAACACAAGGTCCAGCCTTGCTGGTTCATCGTCTCCTCTCTTCGGTTGTGTCTCTAACATGTTAGTAATAAAATATTACAGCATTGCATGTCTCCAGTCCCAGATTTGGCTCCAGATTTTCAGAGTCTGTCTCCTTGTGGTTGAGATCCCCAATGATGAGTAACTTTCCCTGAGCAACTTTCTCAGCTACCTCAATTCCTGTGGCCACCATCGTTTTGTTGGTATCTTTGTATTCTTGTCTTGGTCTCCTGCTGTTCGGTCACGGGTTGTACATCCCTGCTATCATCACTTTTGGACCTCCAATTAGAAGTGTTCCTACTAGGGAGTCATCCACTTCTCTTCTGACTACACTTCCCATCCCCTCAAAACTCCATTGGGTTTTGATGAGCAGCACAATTCCTCCTCACTGTTCCTTCTGTCTTTCATTAGGATGTGATATCCAGACAAGAAGATCGCACCTGTTATTACCCCCATGTGCTTTGTCTAAGTGAGTGCTATGATGTCCAGGGATGCCTCAGTAATTTTTTCCTGCCTCGTCACTCATATTTGTTATTCCATCAGTGCTGATATTCCATACCTTAGACTTCCTTTGAAGAACTGTATTCAGAGGGACAGGATGAGTTAGTGCAGGCTGAGGGTTTGATAGACAGTGCTGGATATCATGGCAGGCTGGTGTTGTGGTAGTATTAGCGTTGGGGGAACTGTTGCCATAGAGTGTAGTTTGCTTCTAGTTATTATGTATGGTTGGTGTAGTTAAGAGGATGCTGTGCATGGTTCTGTGGGCAACTGTGTTTGCATTTCCATCCAAAGCTTCACTTCCCTGTCTATCAGTATCTGCTCTGTCTTCCCTTCCTGCCTCTGGTACCTTCCACTCTCAGTTCCAGTTGTTTTGTGTTTTGTAGCAGTCCAGGTACACTTGCTGGAAATTTTGGAATGTTTTAACCGTGGTATCCTCTGTAGAATATTGTTTCATACCATTTCTGTTTTGAATGTCAATTTGATTGGGCGGTTCTTATTCCTCAAGTACTGCCCAAGTCTATGAAAATTTTTAAGATGGCTCATGTCCTTTCCTGGTACTGCAATGATGCTCTCAATCTCTTGTACCTCCCCCTGTCTCCTTACACCATAGGTCTTCCCTTCTGCCTTATGAAGCCCATAAATAATAAGTGATATCTCCCTCTTCCCATTTCGCTTCCCTCCATATCTCCAGGTCTGATTTAGGTATCTACTTGGTTGTTTCCATTGTCGTCTCCCATACG
>NC_091296.1:37978628-38131128 GCF_038502225.1 Cherax quadricarinatus | reverse complement strand
CTGATGATACCTGAAGCTCTACCATCCATCCTCTCCTGATGATACCTGAAGCTCTACCATCCCTCCTCTCCTGATGATACCTGAAGCTCTACCATCCATCCTCTCCTGATGATACCTGAAGCTCTACCATCCATCCTCTCCTGATGATACCTGAAGCTCTACCATCCCTCCTCTCCTGATGATACCTGAAGCTCTACCATCCATCCTCTCCTGATGATACCTGAAGCTCTACCATCCCTCCTCTCCTGATGATACCTGAAGCTCTGCCATCTCTCCTCTCCTGATGATACCTGAAGCTCTACCATCCCTCATCTCCTGATGATACCTGAAGCTCTACCATCCCTCCTCCCTTGATGATACCTGAAGCTCTACCATCCCTCCTCTCCTGATAATACCTGAAGCTCTACCATCCCTCCTCTCCTGATGATACCTGAAGCTCTACCATCCCTCCTCTCCTGATGATACCTGAAGCTCTACCATCCCTCCTCTCCTGATGATACCTGAAGCTCTACCATCCCTCCTCTCCTGATGATACCTGAAGCTCTACCATCCCTCCTCTCCTGATGATACCTGAAGCTCTACAATCCCTCGTCTCTTCATAATTGAAGCTCTACCGTCTCTCTCCAGATCATACCTGAAGCTCTACAGTCCCTCCTCTCCTGATGATACCTGAAGCTCTACCATCCCTCTTCTCCTTATGACACCGGAAGCTCTACAATCCATTCCCTTTTGATGATATGTGAGGATTTACCATCCCTCTTCTCCTAATTAAACCTGAAGCTATACCATCCCTCCTCCCCTAATTATGCCTTAAGCTCTACTATCCCTCCTCTTATGATGATACATGAAGCTCTACCATCCCTCCTCTCCTGATGATTCCTGAAGCTCTACCATAACTCCTCTCCTGACGATACCTTAAGCTCTACATAACTACTATTCTGATGATACCTAAAGCTCTGTCATATCTCCGTTTCTGATGATGCCTGAAGCTCTAACATAACTCCTCTCCTAATGATATTTGAAGATCTACTATCCCCCTTCTCACGAGAATTCCTGAAGCTCTACGATCCCTTCTCCACTGATGATACCGGTAGCTCAACCATCCGTTCTCTCCTAATGATATCTGAAGCTCTACAATTACTCCTCTCCTGATGATACCTGAAGCTCTACCATCCCTCCTATAATGATGATACCTGAAGCTCTACCATCCCTCCTATAATGATGATACCTGAAGTTCTACCATCCCTCCTCTCCTGATGATACCTGAAGCTCTACCATCCCTCCTATAATGATGATACCTGAAGCTCTACCATCCCTCCTCTCCTGTTGATACATGAAATTCTACCATCCCAATTCTCCTGATGATAACTAGAGCTCTACGATCCCTCCTCTCTTCATACATGAAGCTCTACCATCTCTCTCCTGATCATACCTGAAGCTCTGCAGTCCCTCCTCTCCTGATGATACCTGAAGCTCTACCATCCCTCCTCTCCTGATGATTCCTGAAGCTCTACATAACTCCTATTCTGATGATACCTAAAGCTCTCTCATGACTCTGCTTCTGTTCATGCCTGAAGCTCTAACATAACTCCTCTCCTGATGCTATTTGAAGCTCAACTATCCCAATTCTCACGAGAATTCCTGAAGCTCTACGATCCCTTCTTTCCTGGGGAAACCTGCAGCTCAACCATCAGTTCTCTCCTGATAATATATGAAGCTCTGCCATCACTCCTCTCCTGACGATACCTGAAGCTCTACCATCAGTCCACTTCTGATATCTGAAGCTCTACCATCCATCCTCTCCTTATAATACCTGAAGCTCTGTCATCCCTCCCCTATTGATGATATCTGAAGGTCTACGATCCCTCCACTCCTGATGATGATTTCTGAAGCTATACCATCCCTTCTTTCCTGATGATACCTGAAGCTCTACCATCTCTCCTCTCATGATGATACCTGAAGCTCTGCCGTCCCTCTTCTCCTGATGATACCTAAAGCTCTACGATCTCTCCTCTCTTCATACTTGAAGCTCTACCATCACTCTCCTAATCATACCTGAAGCTATACAGTCCCTACTCTCCTGATGATACCTGAAGCTCTACCATCCTTCCGCTCCTGATGATTCCTGAAGCACTTCTATCCCTCCTCTTATGATGATACCGGATGCTCTACCATAACTCCTCTCTTGATGATTCCTGAAGCTCTACCATAACTCCTCTCCTGATGATTCCTGAAGTTCTACCATAACTCCTCTCTTGATGATACCTTAAGCTCTATATAACTACTATTCTGATGATACCTAAAGCTCTGTCACATCACCGTTTCTGATGATGCCTGAAGCTCTAACATAACTCCTCTCCTGATGATATTTGTACCTCTACTATCCCACTTCTCACGAGAATTCCTGAAGCTCTACGATCCCTTCTCCACTGATGATACCGGTAGCTCAACCATCCGTTCTCTCCTGATGATATCTGAAGCTCTGCCATCACTCCTCTCCTGATGATACTTGAAGCAGTACCATCCCTCCACTCCTGATATCTGAAGCTCTATCATTCCTCCTCTCCTTATGATACCTGAAGCTCTGCCATCCCTCCCGTATTGATGATATCAGAAGCTCTACGATTCTCTACTCTTGATGATGATTCCTGAAGCTCTACCATCCCTTCTTTCATGATGATAGCTGAAGCTCTACAATCACTCCTCTTCTGATAATACCTGAAGCTCTATTATGACTCCTCTCCTGATGATAACTGAAGCTCTACCATACCTCCTCTCCTGATGATACCTGAAGCTCTACCATCCCTCCTCTCCTAATGATAACTGAAGCTCTACCGTCCCTCCTCTCCTGATGATACCTAAAGCTCTACCATCCCTTCCCTCTTGATGATACATGAAGCTCTACCATCCCTCCTCTCCTGATGATACCTAAAGCTCTACCATACCTAGTTTCCTGATACCTGAAGTTCTACCATCCCTCCTCTCCTGATGATACATGAAGCTCTACCATCCCTCCTTTCCTGATACCTGAAGCTCAACCATCCCTCCTCTCCTGATGATACATGAAGCTCTACCATCCCTCCTCTTCTGATGATACATGAAGCTCTACCATCCCTCCTCTCCTGATGACACCTGAAGCTCTACCATTCCTCCTTTTCGGATAGCTGAAGTTCAACCATCCCTCCTCTCCTGATGATGCCTGAAGCTCTACCATCCCTCCTCTCCTGATGACACCTGAAGCTCTACCATCCCTCCTCTCCTGATGACACCTGAAGCTCTACCATACCTCCTCTCCTGATGATACCTGAAGCTCTACCATACCTCCTCTCCTGATGATACCTAAAGCTCTACCATACCTCCTCTCCTGATGATACCTGAAGCTCTATCATACCTCCTCTCCTGATGATTCGTGAAGCTCTACCATACCTCCTCTCCTGATGATACCTGAAGCTCTATCATCCCTCTTTTCCTGTTGACACCTGAAGCTCTATCATCCCTCCTCTCCTGATTATGCCTAAAGCTCTACCATCCCTCCTCTCCTGATGATACCTGAAGCTCTACCATGCCTTCTCTCCTGATGATACCTAAAGCTCTACAATCCCTCCTCTCATAATGATAACTGAAGCTCTACCATCCCTCCTCTCCTGATGATACCCAAAGCTCTACCATCCCTCCTTTCCTGATACCTTAACCTCTACCGTCCTCTTCTCCTGATGATACCTGAAGCTCTACCATCCCTCCTCTTTTGATTATACCTAAAGCTCTACCATTCCTTCTCTCCTGATGATTCATGAAGCTCTGCCATCCTTCCTCTCCTGATGATACCTGAAGCTCTACCACCCCTCCTCTCCTGATGATACCTGAAGCTCTACCATCCCTCCTCTCCTGATGATACCTGAAGCTCTACCATCCCTCCTCTACTGAAGATACGTGAAACTCAACCATCCCTCCTCTCCTGATGATACCTGAAGCTCTACCATCCCTCCTCTCCTGATGATACCTGAAGCTCTACCATCCCTCCTCTACTGAAGATACGTGAAACTCAACCATCCCTCCTCTCCTGATGATACCTGAAGCTCTCCCTTCCCTCCTCTCCTGATGATACCTGAAGCTCTACCATCCCTCCTCTCCTGATGATACCTGAAGCTCTACCATCCCTCCTCTACTGAAGATACGTGAAACTCAACCATCCCTTCTCTCCTGATGATACCTGAAGCTCTCCCTTCCCTCCTCTTCTGATGATACCTGAAGCTCTACCATCCCTTCTCTACTGAAGATACGTGAAACTCAACCATCCCTCCTCTCCTGATGATACCGGAAACTCTACCATCCCTCCTCTCCTGATGATGCCTGAAACTCTACCAACCCTCCTCTACTGAAGATACCTGAAGCTCAACCATCCTTCCTCTCCTGAAGCTCAACCATCCTTCCTCTCCTGATGATACCTGAAGCTCTATCATCCCTCCTCTGCTGATGATACATGAAGCTCTACCATCTCTCCCCTCCTGATGGTATCTGAAGCTCTACAATCCCTCCTCTCCCGATGTTACCTGAAGCTCTACTATCCCTCCTCCCCAGACGACACCTTAAGCTCTACTGTGCATCCTCTCCTGATGATAACTGAAGCTCTACCATCTCTACTCTTCTGATGATAACTGAAGCTCTACCATCCCTACTCTCCTGATGATAACTGAAGCTCTACCACCATTACTTTCCTGATGATACCTGAAGCTCGACTATCCCTCCTCTACTGATGGTACCTGAAGCTCTACCATTCCTCCTCTCCTGATGTTACCTGAAGCTCTACCATCAATCTGTAGACAGGCTGTACTGTCTGCACAGACAGCCCATGCTGTCTGCCAGCTTAGTTCATATTTCGCGCCACTCAGATGCTGACGTCTGTAGCCAGGCCTCTCGATGGGCACGCCAGCCTGCAGGCCCTTGCCACGCGCTCACTCACACATCAGCCTAGCAGGAAGACACAAGGCCTACTCCTATCAATATTGTTTCATACTATGGAACAATGCTCTTCTCCAGACTGAGGGACTGACCACCTCAAAACTTTAAGGGTGATGGACTGATTACATCGTCTTCAAGTATCTTCTGCTTCTATCAACTTTTCTGTACTTGACTGAAGAAGCCTACTGTGTAGGCGAAACGTTTCATAATAAAGATACCCAACTGTTGCATACGTGTCTTACCTAACAAGTTTATCATTAACCACCCCTTCAGCCCTACCAAACAATCTCATTAAACATTGGTAGCAGCGGTGGTCGCAGCAGTTGTTTGCCCGGAGAGAGGAAGGAAGAAGCAAGAATGCAAGAAGCATCCGTCTCTCAACGAGTTATCCTGAAGTCGTGTCTGCACGTTTCAGCATCCAGACACAGGTACAAGCAGGATCTAGCCGAAATTTGCCGAATTTCTTCGAGAATTGTAAGTGGCGTCCCAACGACCCCACGCTACAGCGTCCCACGCTGTTTCTCAAGTCACGTGTTCAGCGTTACTTGTATGTTGCTGTTGTTGTTCAGCTCAGCACAGCTGTTTCAGCAAGCCAGAGGTGAGTTTCGTGGTGATTTCTGCGTCCAGTGTGTTTTCCTGTGCTTGTGGGTGGGAGGAGGAGGAATGGCCAGATGCTCCCTCGCCACACACTCATCCACGCTCCTCGCCACCACACTACCATACACCACTCATCACTGCCCACTCCCTCTGCTCTGTTTTCTGCTGTTTTCCGTGTGAATTCATTGCCGGAACTGTGTATCCGAGAGCCCGAGGCCACTCGAAGCTACGTGGATCAGCATGCCACGTAGATCACGACGCCACGTGGATCCCGACGCCATGTGGGTGTGGGAGATGTCACGTAGATCTACCAGCCACGTGAGTTACCAGATGTCCCAGGCCACATGCTGTGGTCTGCTGCCTGCATCACATTAACGTCACCGACGATGCTGCCCTACTTCACGACGTAACCGATGCTGCTGCCCGACTTCATGACATCACGATGTCTGCCTGATGCCACCTCGAGATGTCTGCTGACGTCACAGTGCTGCTGACGTCACCTCGCGACATCATGCCTGACATCACATGATGTCACCATCGAGTGTTCAATAATTATTTCAGTATTGTCGAGAAGATTAAGAGAAGATATATGTAGTGTGTTAATTAATTCCTCTCAGTCAGTGTTCTCACATTTTAGTATATGTTTTAGAGTCAGTTTTGTGCCCAGAAAAGTATAATTTGCTAGTTAAGCCATGTTGTACCGCATATACCGCGGGTGTGTAAAGTTTCTGTGTGTCCAGTGAGGTCTGAGCCAGACCTGAGTAGCACCACTGTGCTAAGTCACCCGTGTGACCAGTACGTTTGACAGCTGATGTCAAGTCAGCCCCCGAGTAACCGAGCCCTCTTGTACAGAAAGCTTTTATGCTCGCCGCTCGTGATGTTCTGCAGAATCGTACCTGCTACGATTCCCATTGAGATTTGTTTCACTTCACCTCCAGACCTTCAGAGTGCAGTTATATGTAGAGAAACAAGTCTGGGGATGCTTAGACTAACCTCTGCTATAACTCCAACTGCTGAGAGAATGATACTCGCCTAGCTGCAGTTGGCCCTGTCGGCAGGCACTGTGTCAGCCTCGTGTCACAAGCTTCAGTGAGCAGCCTGCACAAAGATGATGTCACTTTGACTGCTAGCTCGCTCACTGCAGTCTGGTGTATGATGTTACGATTCCCAGATGTTTCTCCCAGTCGTCTCTGCCACGACTCGCTCCACAACTCGCTCCACGCTCGCCGGCAGTGACAGCCCAGCGACAGTACCAGTCGAGAAGTGTCCTCCTGAGTTGCTTGCCAGAAGTCCTGCCCAGTTGCCGAGTTTTATCGACGCCTCACTCGAGGGCACCAGCATGTCGTGCCCCAGGTTGAGTGAAACCTGCAGCGACTCCTACGATGACTGCTTCACCGTTCCAGAGATCATAACCTGTTACGTCACAGCTCAGCCGCAGCGATGTCTCCTGTGTTGCAGTCTGTCCAGATGCAGGAAGGCGTGCAGTGATGCCCTTCAACGCTCACTGCCTATGACCACAATGTTTAGCACACCCCACATGTTTTTTTTCTTCCCTCCCTGTAGGAAGTTTTTTTTCCATGTCCATATGTATATACATGTTTTTATTTTGTGTTCTGTGCCCTGTTCCTACGAGAGAGAGACCGAGTTTCTTTTACCACCAGTATTGTCGCGTGGGGACGAAGAGCGGTAGGTGGCCGAGCATATGTAGACAGCCTGTACTGTCTGCACAGACAGCCCATGCTGTCTGCCAGCTTAGTTCATATTTTGCGCCACTCAGATGCTGCCCTCTGTAGCCAGGCCTCTAGGTGGGCACGCCAGCCTGCCGGCCCTTGCCACATGCTCACTCACGCAGCGGCCTAGCAGGAAGACACAAGGCCTACTCCTAGCTCTCTCTCGTGAGATGGCCCTGCCCGGGCAATGGGCACAACACACAAGCCTGTGTACCTACCACGACTTAACAATAAAGTAAGAAACCTCCGACGAAGACGTATCATTTACTCCCCGCTACCAGAACACCAAATAATCTCGTTATACCTCCTCTCCTGAAGATAACTGAAGCTCTACAATCCCTCCTCTCCTAATGATACCTGAGGCTCTTTCGTTCCCCTTCTCCTAGTATCTGAAACTCTACCATCCCTCCTCCACTGATGATATCTGAAGCTTTACTCTCCCTCCAGATGATACCTGAAGCTCTTCCATCCCACCTCCACTGAAGATACCTGAAGCTCAACCATCCCTACTCTCCTGATGATACCTGAAGCTGTACCATCCCTATTCTCCTGATGATGCCTAAAGCTCTAAGATCCCTCCTTTCTTGATGATACCTGAAGCTCTACCATCCCTCTCCTGATCATACCTGAAGATCTACTATCCCTACTCTCCTCATTATACCTGAAGCTCTACCATCCCTGCTGTCCTGGTATATGAAGCTTTACCATCCATACTCTCCTGATGACACCTGAAGCTCTACCGTCCCTCCTCTCGTAATGACACCTGAAGCTCTACCTTCCCTCCTCTCGTGATGATACCTGATGCTCTACCATCCCTACTCTCCTGATGATACCTGAAGCTTTACCATCCCTCCTCTCCTAATGATAACTGAAGCTCTACCATCCCTCCTCTCCTGATGATACCCAAAGCTCTACCATCCCTCCTTTCCTGATACCTTAACCTCTACCGTCCTCTTCTCCTGATGATACCTGAAGCTCTACCATCCCTCCTCTTTTGATTATACCTAAAGCTCTACCATTCCTTCTCTCCTGATGATTCATGAAGCTCTGCCATCCTTCCTCTCCTGATGATACCTGAAGCTCTACCACCCCTCCTCTCCTGATGATACCTGAAGCTCTACCATCCCTCCTGTACTGAAGATACGTGAAACTCAACCATCCCTCCTCTCCTGATGATACCTGAAGCTATACCATCCCACCTCTCCTGATATCTGAAGCTTTACCATCCCACCTCTCCTGATGATACCTGAAGCTCTACCACCCCTCCTCTCCTGATGATACCTGAAGCTCTACCATCCCTCCTCTCCTGATGATACCTGAAGCTCTACCATCCCTCCTCTACTGAAGATACGTGAAACTCAACCATCCCTCCTCTCCTGATGATACCTGAAGCTCTACCATCCCTCCTCTCCTGATGATACCTGAAGCTCTACCATCCCTCCTCTACTGAAGATACGTGAAACTCAACCATCCCTCCTCTCCTGATGATACCTGAAGCTCTTCCTTCCCTCCTCTCCTGATGATACCTGAAGCTCTACCATCCCTCCTCTCCTGATGATACTTGAAGCTCTACCATCCCTCCTCTACTGAAGATATGTGAAACTCAACCATCCCTTCTCTCCTGATGATACCTGAAGCTCTCCCTTCCCTCCTCTTCTGATGATACCTGAAGCTCTACCATCCCTTCTCTACTGAAGATACGTGAAACTCAACCATCCCTCCTCTCCTGATGATACCTGAAACTCTACCATCCCTCCTCTCCTGATGATGCCTGAAACTCTACCAACTCTCCTCTACTGAAGATACCTGAAGCTCAACCATCCTTCCTCTCCTGAAGCTCAACCATCCTTCCTCTCCTGATGATACCTGAAGCTCTATCATCCCTCCTCTGCTGATGATACATGAAGCTCTACCATCTCTCCCCTCCTGATGGTATCTGAAGCTCTGCAATCCCTCCTCTCCCGATGTTACGTGAAGCTCTACTATCCCTCCTCCCCAGACGACAATTTAAGCTCTACTGTGCATCCTCTCCTGATGATAACTGAAGCTCTACCATCTCTACTCTCCTGATGATAACTGAAGCTCTACCATCCCTACTCTCCTGATGATAACTGAAGCTCTACCATCATTACTTTCCTGATGATACCTGAAGCTCGACTATCCCTCCTCTACTGATGGTACCTGAAGCTCTACCATTCCTCCTCTCCCGATGTTACCTGAAGCTCTACCATCCCTCTGTAGACAGGCTGTACTGTCTGCACAGACAGTCCATGCTGTCTGCCAGCTTAGTTCATATTTCGCGCCACTCAGATGCTGACCTCTGTAGCCAGGCCTCTCGATGGGCACGCCAGCCTGCAGGCCCTTGCCACGCGCTCACTCACACAGCGGCCTAGCAGGAAGACACAAGGCCTACTCCTAGCTCTCTCTCGTGGGATGGCCCTGCCCGGGCCATGGGCACAACACACAAGCCTGTGTACCCACCACGACTTAACAATAAAGTAAGAAGCCTCCGAAGAAGTTTATCATTAACCACCCGCTTCAGCCCTACCAAACAATCTCATTAAACATTGGTAGCAGCGGTGGTCGCAGCAGTTGTTTGCCCGGAGAGAGGAAGGAAGAGCAATGAAGTCATCTTCACTTCATCATCCCATGCAAGAAGCATCCGTCTCTCAACGAGTTATCCTGAAGTCGTGTCTGCACGTTTCAGCATCCAGACACAGGTACAAGCAGGATCTAGCCGAAGATCTACTATCCCTACTCTCCTCATTATACCTGAAGCTCTACCATCCCTGCTGTCCTGGTATATGAAGCTTTACCATCCATACTCTCCTGATGACACCTGAAGCTCTACCGTCCCTCCTCTCGTAATGACACCTGAAGCTCTACCTTCCCTCCTCTCGTGATGATACCTGATGCTCTACCATCCCTACTCTCCTGATGATACCTGAAGCTTTACCATTCCTCCTCTCCTGATGATACCTGAAGCTCTACCATCCCTCCTCTCCTGATGATACCTGAAGCTCTACCATCCCTCCTCTCCTGATGATACCTGAAGCTCTACCATCCCTCCTCTCCTGATGATACCTGAAGCTCTATTATGACTCCTCTCGTAATGATACCTGAGGCTCTTCCGTCACCCTTCTATTAATGATATCTGAAGCTCTACCATCCCTTTGCCACTGATGATATCTGAAGCTCTACCATCGCTTCGCCACTGATGATATCTGAAGCTCTATTATCCCTCCAGATGATACCTGAAGCTCTTCCATCCCTCCTCTCCTGTTGATGCCTTAAGCTCAATATAACTCCAATTCTGATGATAGCTAAAGCTCTGTCATAACTCCGCTTCTGATGATATCTGAAGCTCCACCATCCCTCCACTGTTGATGATATCTGAAGCTCTACGATCTCTCCACTCCTGATGATGATACCTGAAGCTATACTATCCCTTCTTTCCTTATGTTACATGAAGCTCTACTATCCCCACATCTCCGCATGATACCTGAAGGTCTATCATTTATCCTCTTCTAATGATACCTGAAGATTTACCATGAATCCTCTGATCATGATAATCTAAGTTCTACCATACCTCCTCTCCTGATGACACTTGAAGCTCTACCATCCGTACTCTCCTCATAATACCTGAAGCTCAACCATCCCTACTCTCCTGATATATGAAGCTTTACCATCCTTTCTCTCCTGATGATACCTGAAGCTCTACCATCCCCCCTCTGCTGATTATTTACGAAGGTCTACCATTCCTCCCCTCCTGATGTTATTTGAAGCTCTACAATCCCTTATCTCACGATGTTACCTGAAGCTCTACTATCCCTACTCCCCTGATGATATCTGAAGCTCTACTATTCCTCCTCCCCAGAAGACACCTGAAGCTCTATCCATCCTCTCTTGATGATAACTGAAGCTCTACCATCCCTACTTTTCTGATGATACCTAAAGCTCCACTTTCCCTCCTCTCCTGATGGTACCTGAAGCTACACTATCCCTCCACTTCTGAAGTTAACTGAAGCTCTACCATTCCTCCTCTTCTGATGATACACGAAGCTCTACTATCCCTCCTCTCCTGATGATACCTGAAGCTCTACCATCGCTCCTCTCATGATGATACCTGAAGCTCTACTATCCCTCCTCTCCTGATGATACCTGAAGCTCTACCATCGCTCCTCTCAAGATGATACCTGAAGCTCTACCATCCCTCCTCTCCTAATGATACCTGACGCTCTACATTCCCTCTTCTCCTGATGATACCTAAAGCTCTACCCTTCCTCCTCGCCTGATGATATCTGAAGATCTACTATCCCTCATCTTATGATGATACCTGAAGCTCTACCATATATCCTCTCCTGATGATTCCTTAAGCTCTACCATAACTCCTATTCTGATGATACCTAAAGCTCTGTCATAACTTCGCTTCTAATTATGCCTGAAGCTCTAACATAACTCCTCTCCTGATGATATTTGAAGCTCTACTATCCCACTTCTCACGAGAATTCCTGAAGCTCTACGATCCCTCCTCTCCTGATGACACCTGAAGATATACCTTCCCTCCTCTCGTGATG
This sequence comes from Cherax quadricarinatus, assembly GCF_038502225.1. Taxonomy (NCBI): domain Eukaryota; kingdom Metazoa; phylum Arthropoda; class Malacostraca; order Decapoda; family Parastacidae; genus Cherax; species Cherax quadricarinatus. Next base: position 38,119,265 of record NC_091296.1, on the reverse strand, counting down.
ATAACTGAAGCTCTACCATCCCTCCTTTCACGATACCTGAAGCTCTACCATCCCTCCTCTCCTGATGATACCAGAAGCTCTACCATCCCTCCTCTCCTGATGATACCTGAAACTCTACCATCCATCCTTTCCTGATTCATGAAGCTCTACCATCCCTCCTCGCCTGAGGATACCTAAAGCTCTAAAATCCCTCCTCTCCTGATGATACCTTAAGCTCTACCATCCCTACTCTCCTGATGTTACCTGAAGCTCTACCAACCCTCCTCTCCTGATGACACCTGATGCTCTACCTACCCTCCTCTCTTTATGATGTCCGATGCTCTACAATCCCAACTCTCCTGATGATACGTGAAGCTCTATCATCCCTCCTTTGCTGATGATACATGAAGCTCTACCATCCCTCACCTCCTGATGGTATCTGAATCTCTACAATCCCCCTCTCCCGATGTTACATGAAGCTCTACTATCCCTCCTCCGCTGATGATATTTGAAGCTCTACTATCCATCCTCTTCTGATGATAACTGAAGCTCTACAATCCCCACTCTCCTGATGATAACTGAAGCTCTACCATCCCTATTCTCCTTATGGTAACTGAAGCTCTACTATCCCTCTTCTCGTGAAGGCACCTGAAGCTCTACCATTCCTCCTCTCCTGATGATATCTGAAGCTCTACGATCCCTCCTCTTTTGGTGATACTTGAAGCTCTACCATCCCTCTCCTGATCATACCTGAAACTCTAGCATCCCTCCTTTGCCGATGACACTTGAAGCTCTACCATCCCTACTATCTTCATGATACCTTAAGCTCTACCTTCCCTCCTCCCGTGATGATACCTGAAGCTTTACCATCCCTCTTCTGCTTATGATATACGAAGCTCTACCATCCCTCTCCTCCTGGTGGTATCTGAAGCTCTACAATCCATTCTCTCACGATGTTACCTGAAGCTCTACTATCCATACTTCCCTGATGAAATCTGAAGCTCTACTATCCCTCCTCTCCAGATGACACCTGACGCTCTACTATCCATCATCTCCTGATGATAACTGAAGCTCTACAATCCCTACTTTTCTGATGATACCTGAAGCTCCACTATTCCTCCTCTTCTGATGTTACCTGAAGCTTTACCATTCCTCCTCTCCTGATGATACCTGAAGCTCTACCATACCTCATCTTCTGATGTTACCTGAAGCTCTACCATACCTCCTCTCCTGATGACACCTGAAGCTCTACCACCTCTCCTCTCCTGATGGTATCTGAAGCTGTACAATCCCTCCTCCCCTTATGATATCTGAAGCTCTGCTATCCATCCTCTTCTGATTATAACTGAAGCTCTACCAACTCTACTCTCCTGATGATAAGTGAAGCTCTAATATCCCTACTCTCCTGGTGATAACTGAAGCTCTACTATCCCTACACTCCTGACGATACCTGAAGCTCCACTATTCCTCCTTTCCTGATAGTACCTGAAGCTCTACCATTTCTCGTCTCCAGATGATACTTGAAGCTCTACCTGTCCTCCTCTTCTGATGATACCTGAAGCTCTACCATCCCTCCTCTTGTGATGATTCCTGAAGCTCTGTTACGGCTCCGATGACTCCGTCATCCTTCTCCTAATGATATCTGAAGCTCTACTATCTCTCCAGATGGTATCTCAAGCACTACGATCCCTCTCCTCCTAATGATACCTTCAGCTCTACCATCCCTCCTCCCCTGATGATATCTGAAGCTCTACCATGACTCCTCTCCTAGGTATACCTGAAGTTCTACCATCCCTCCTCTCCTGGGTATACATGAAATTCGATCAACCTTCCTGTCCTAGGTATACCTGAACCTCTACCATCCATCGTCTCCTGGGTATTCCTGAAACTCGATTAACCTTCCTGTCCTAGGTATACCTGAACCTCTACCATCCCTCGTTTCCTGGGTATACCTGAAACTCTACAATCCTTCCTGTCCTGGGTATACATGAAGCTTTGCCATCCCTCCCTTCCTGGGTATACCTGAAACTCTGCTATCCCTCCACTCCAGCGTATACCTCAAACTCTACTATCTCTCCTCTCCTGGGTATACATGAAGCACTATAATCCCTCCCCTCCTGGGTATACCTGAAACTCTACAATCCTTCCTGTCCTGGGTATACCTGAAGCTCTGCCATCCCTCTTCTCATGGGTATACTTGAAACTCGAACATCCCTCTTGTCCTGGGTATACCTGAAGCTCTACCATCCCTTCTCTCCTGGGTATACTTGAAAGCTCTACAATCCCTCCTGTCCTGGGTATACCTGAAACTCTACCATCCCTCCTGTCCTGGGTATACCTGAAACTCTACAGTCCATCTTTTCCTGGGTATACTTGAAACACTGACATTCTTCATGTCCTGGGTATACATGAAGCTCTACCATCCCTCATCTCCTGGGTATACTTGAAACTCTACAATCCCTCCTGTCCTGGGTATACCTGTAACTCTACCATCCCTCCTGTTTTGGGAATACCTGAAACTCTACCTTCAGTCTTTTCATGGGTATACCTGAGACTCTACCATCTCTAGGTTCTCTACACATATGCTGCTATGTATGATAATTCTATGTAACTGTATTGTGTATACCTGAATAAATTTACTTACTTACTTACTTACTTACTCTCTAGTCCTGAATATACCAGAAACTCTACCATCCCTAATGTCCTGGATATATATGAAACTCTACCATCCTTCTTGCACTGAATATACATGAAACTCTACCATTCCTCCTTGTAAGGGAAAAGTTCAATAGATAGGAGTAGAGATATAGTAACGATAGTTTCATTACCGGCTACTAGTTAAGGTAGGGTAAGTCACGTTTTTCCCACCTTTTTCTCCCCCACCCCTAAAGTGATAGTTTGATTGCCGGCTGATTGTTATCGTAGGGTCAGTCTAGCTCCCGCTATCCCTTCCCCTCCCTCTTCCACCCCCCCCCCTCTCGAAAGGTGACGTGTGGGGCTCTGGTCAAACAGTAAATCACTCGACTCACAGCTCCCAACACTACTGTAAGTACATGCCTGCCTTGTATTCTAGTGGATTTATTGGTTATAAGCTTCACTTTTGACCAATAATAAACTTAGTCCTTTCAGTCTTGCTCTAGGTTGACTGTTGTAATAATCACCACGTCTTTTGAGTATTGTGCACTGCCATGGAGAGTGATTATTTAAGCAGTGGGTAACCTGTCTATCTTTTCAGCTTGGATGACAGTGAGGGTCACCTGTCAATCAACGAGAAGAACGGATGGAGAAGGACTAACGTCCAGAGACTTCCCCATTTTGGATCTAAGTACCTGTGTACCTGTATGAAATTGCAGGACGTAACCCCTCATCATTGCAGCGGTAAAGAACCTGCTTTCCTGTCATCGGGATAATAATCACGGCGATTCTCTGTGAAGAACTAGCCAGTGGTGGTCACCAACACCTGCGACCCCCCCTCCCCACATCAGCAACGGCTACGATTTCAACAAGCAGTGTCACCAACACCAGACACCCAAGTTTTAAATTAGCGTTGAATTCACTTATCATTTATATTTTTCATTTTTCATTTTCTTTAATGTAGGATTAATATTTCATATTTAAGTGTTTTACATTTTATATTTTCTACATAATAAAGTGTTTATGTTTGTCTGTTATTATTTCTTTTTCTATTCACTAATTTTCCTGAGGAGGAGCCAGCCTGGGTAATACTGTCTGAAGTTGTTACAGGGCTGAGTAAGCCTTCACAAGTGGCGACCTTGCCAGGATCAACTCTACTGAATCAAGATTCAACTCCATCTCGAATCTACCATTGGAACTTCAACGCTGCATACCACAGACGGTTACCACCAGCCAATGAGTAATCATTGTCTATGGTAGGACTGGAAATAAATGGTATAAAATACCGACACAATGGAAATATAAACACAAAATGCAGTATAATGTGATCCTTTATTGACTACGTTTCGCCCACGCAGTGGGCTTTTTCAAGTCACAAACAGAACTGTTTGTGACTTGAAAAAGCCCACTGCGTGGGCGAAACGTAGTCAATAAAGGATCACATTATACTGCATTTGTGTTTATATTCTATGGTAGGACTACAGTACAGGTATTTAAAAGATTTGGTGATTGTTATAGTCTCAATTTATTGTAAGTCAAGTCAGGCAGGATATAATATTTAATTCTGCCACTTAATTGTGTGTAAGCTTGAAACACTTTGGAGGATTAGACTCTAGGGACCCGAGATTTTCCAGTGACAACTTGTTTCATTGAGCTCTTCATTATATCAAGGGAACTGTCATAGGACACTCTTGATTTGTTGGTGAGAAGATTGGATGGTCAAGTGACCCCATTCTACTTACTGTTTGCTCAGAGCCGGCATAGAACCCTTCGTTTTCATTAATACATATTGTTTAATTGAAGCAGGGATCGAGCCCTCTGGTTTATTTACAGTTTGAGCGGAGCAGGAATTGAACCCTCCGTTTTCTTTAATACCCGTTTCATTTCCCCAGATAGTTTAAGTTATTCTTGCAAGTATGGATGAATACCAGTTTTGGATGAACGCTGGAAGTAAGTTAGGAATAACAGGGAAAAATTTAGAATCTTTCATTAGTGCTAAGATCCAGGAAAGACTTGAAAGAGAGAGAATTGAGAGAGAAGAAAGACAGCTAGAAAGGGAAAGAGAAGAGAATAAGGAGAGGGAGAGAATCGAAAGAGAAGAGAATAAAGAGAGAGAGAGAATCGAAAGAGAAGAGAAAAAGGAGAAAGAGAACCTTGAAAGACAGGAGAAAAAGGAGAGAGAGAGAATTGAGAGAGAAATCCAAGAAAGACAGTTAGAAAGAGAGCGAGAAGACCAAAAAGAGCGTGATAGACTTGATCGTGAGGAAAGAGCTAGGGAACGTGAGGAACAAGCTAAGATACATGAGGAACAGGCTAAGATACGAGAGGAACAGGTTAAATTAAGAGAACTTGAGGAAAGAGCAAAGGATAGAGAAGATGAGGAAAAAGCTAGAGAACGTGAGGAAAGAGCTAGAGAGCATGAGTTAATAGAGAGAGAAAAGGATCGCGAGCTCGAAAAATCTAGACTTGAATTGGAGAATAAAAAGTTAACTCTTACACAACAACAATTAGAGGAAGGAGTAACGGAACAACGTGCAGTCAGTGCACATATTCCAACACCTAATTTACCTCCCTTCACAGAGGGGGAAGACATAACTTCATACATTATCAGGTTTGAAAATACCGCTACCCTCTGTGAATGGCCTGCTGGCACCTGGGCTACCAGGTTAGGAATGTTATTTTCTGGTACAACCTTGAATATCTATGCAACTTTGTCGCAGGATATCATATGTAATTATAACCTACTAAAGAAGGCAATCCTCAAAGCATATCAAAAACCATTAATTCTTACAGGAAAGATTTCAGGTATACCACCTTACAGCCTGGCCAGAACTTTCAGCAGTTACAGGTAACACTCTTTCGTTTGTTCGACTTTTGGATAGAGAGTTCAGGAACTGATCACAGTTATGAATCTCTTAGAGACTTCATGGTTGCTGACCACTTCCTGACAGCTCTTCCCCATCAGATACGAACATTCATCAGAGAACATAACCTGATTAAAGCTGAGGAAGTTGCTGAGGCTGCTGACCTGTATGCTGAGGCTCACAATTCCTATAAAGACCTAAAGGGATCGAACCCTAAGGGCAAGGGTTCATCAGACCTTAAGAAATCAAAGCCTCTAGTGGAAAGTAAAATGACTTCTTTTATTCCTGTTTGTCATTTGTGTGGTGTTAAGGGACATATACGTCCAGATTGTCCTTCTAAGAAGGTCCAAAAAGTCGGAAGATGTTTTAAAGACTGTAATGACCAAGCACCCTTCTGTTCAAGAACAGTTAATGGAGTTAATGTATCTACCATTTTACGAGACACTGGATGCACATGTATAGTCATTTCTGATAAGCTGTTCCCTAACCTTAAAGAAACTCATTCCTCTGCTATACTTTCAGACTACTTGGGCCGTACGGACACTTTTCCTACCATCCGTTGTTACATTAGGTCTAAATGGTTCACAGGTTGGTCTGAAGCCGTACTAGCTCCCATCACTTCTTGCTCCGTACTAATAGGTAATGTAAAAGGTGCCATTCTTCCTTCTGAGGTTGACCTTTCATCACCAAAGATGGATATAAGTGTTTCAGATCCTCTTCCTGTAGAGTCAGAGAAGCCCCTCGAAAGTTCAGATGAGACAATGTCTCGTGATATTCATGTGGGATTAAAAACCAGTGATGCTACTCTCGAAAGCGAGGAAGTAGGATCACAAGTTCTCTTGTTGGATGAAAGTGAAGGTATCACCTCCGATACCATAAATATCTTGAATAGGGCTCAGACCAAAGCCCAGGCTTCCCCTACTGTCCATCCTTTGATTTTCCCTGACTTTAAGCCTTTAGACATATCGAAGGACTCCTTTGTCAAGTTACAACGTAATTGCCCTTCTCTTCAGAATTGCCATAATGCCGCTAAACAAAATCAAGTTATCCAAAGGAAAAATATAAATTTGAATACATAAAAGGTATCTTGTACAAGTCAGTATTCAAATTAAATTCAGATGAGATAGACTATTCCATCTTAGTTGTTCCAAGTCAATGCAGAGAGACTGTTCTTAAAATGGCTCATGACCTGCCAGTGGCCGGACATTTCTCGCATCGTAAAACCTTAAATAAAGTTAGGGAAACCTATTTTTGGCCAGAAATGTCCTCAGATATCACTACTTATTGTACTCCCGAGGTACCAGGCGAGTACCTATGGTCAAAATGCCTATCTTTACGGTACCGTTTGAAAGAGTAGCTATTGACATCGTTGGTCCTTTATCTCCACTTTCATCTGGGGGACATAGATATATATTAACATTGGTTGATTATGCTTCTAGTTTCCCTGAAGCCATACCCTTAAAGACCATAACTACTACAGAGGTGGCTGAAGCCCTTTTGTCCATCTTCTCCAGAGTATGCATCCCTAGAGAAATTTTGTCTGACCGTGGGACACAATTCACATCTGACTTAATGCAACATCTATACCATCTTCTGGTAGTGAAGCCTCTCTTCACCACACCCTATCATCCCAGCTGTAATGGGAGGATTGAGCGCCAGCATTCGATTCTCAAGTCCATTTTAAGGAAACTTTGCTCCCTTAAACCTAAGGAGTGGCATCGTGACCTACCCTGTGCTTTGTTTGCCATGAGGGAAGTTCCCAGTGACTCTTTGGGGTTTTCACCTTTTGAACTTCTCTATGGTAGACAGGTCAGAGGTCCACTGTCCATCCTTCATGACTTATGGACTAATGAGGAGGTAAATGCTGAGGTTCAATCTTCTTACCAGTTTCTCCTTGACCTTAGATCCAAACTTGAGGAGACCTCTGACGTAGTTTCGAAAAACCTAAGCTTGTCAATGGACCAGTACAAAACCTATTTTGATTCCAAAAGTCAGAGAAGTTTTAAAGTAGGAGATGAAGTTCTTGTACTTTTGCCTATCAAGTCAAATAAATTATTAGTAGCATGGAAAGGTCCATATAAAGTATTAAAAATTTGTGGGAAAGTTGACTACCTCATAGAAGTCAAGGGGAAACCTAAGCTTTATCATATCAACATCCTTAAGAAATATTACCGAAGAAATTCAGTTAACTGCCTTAATAACTTTGACTTAGTTTTTCCACACGAACTTGATAAGACAACTGAAAAATGTAAAGTGTGCGTAATTGACACCTCTAACTTAGACTATGATGAAGAACTACATGACTTGGTGACTCTTGACCACTCGGATGCTACCAACATTAATATTAATGAATCTTTGGATGACCATAAGAGACACGAACTACTTCAATGAGTGAATAACTTTTCAGACGTCTTTACTGATATTCCAGGTGTTACCTCCACGGTAGTCCATAAGATTGACTTATTGACGGACAATCCTATCAAACGGAAATTATACCCAGTTCCAGTTCACCTTAGGGATGCATTTGACCGAGAGGTAGACAAATTATTAAAACTAAAGATCATTGAACCTTCAGTATCTGCATATTGCTCACCAGTAGTCATGGTTAAGAAGGAGGATAATTCATATAGACTTGCTATTGACTTCAGAGGCCTTAATGCTATAACTCGGTGGGATGCTGAGCCTATGCCCTTAATAGATAGCGATCTACACAAATCTTATGACTCTTCCTTCTTTTCAGAGATTGATATCGCACAGGCATATCATCAAGTAATGTTAGATCCTTCTTCTAAGCAGTACACCGCTTTTCTTACAAACCAAGGACTGATGCAGTATAGAACTATGCCCTTCGGTTTGGTAACTGCCTGTGCTACCTACGTGAGACTGATGAGAAAGGTCTTGGGTAATATGCCAAATGTTTCAGTTTATTTTGATAACATTTACGTAACGACATCTATGTGGGGCGAACATATCCAAACATTAACATCAGTTTTGCGTAGGTTACGCTCACATGGCCTCACTGCCAAGCCGAAGAAATGCTTCCTTGGGTATAACAAGAATAGATATCTTGGACTGATACTTTCTAATAACTCTCTGCAGCCTCTCCCCAGTAAGATCAAAGATTTATTAGAATTTAAATTCCCCAAAACCAAGAAGCTCATGCGAAGCTTTCTTGGTTCTGTATATTTTTATGCACGGTTTATCCCGAACCTTACTGATCTTACAGGCATCTTATCCGACTTCCTTAAAAAGTCTGTGAAGGAACCTCTTGAACTTTCCGACGTAGCTCGGGAAAAGTTTAATGAGATTGAAAGTATCTTCTCGAAAGACCCTATACTTAAGATTCCAGATATTAATAAAACATTTTGTTTGAGAACTGATGCCTCCAATACTGGCTTAGGTGTGGTGTTACTACAATACCATGATGGTACTCCCTTCCCTGTTTGCTTCCTAAGCCGGAAACTCCTTCCCGCAGAAACAAGATACTCCACAATAGAAAAGAAATGTTTAGCCCTTGTGTGGGGTATCTCCAAACTTAAATTTTATTTGCTGGGTGTTATGGGGCTATAGGACCCAACATGTATTTATAAGTAACAGTTACTATAATAATACCTAATTATATTGAATTGATGGGGACTTTGCTCTAAATGTCAGAAGGACTGATCAACCTTATGACTGAGAGGCAGCTGGGTCAAACCTATTTTTCTCAATATAATAGGTTATACTATAGACACATAAACACACAATTTAAATAAGTAGTTTATAAAGTTGTATTTCTTTTTGTAAAAGTAAAATTAAGAGGTGGTAGAATTGTGGTAACTGGAGAATTGTGCTTGGCAACAGTCTTTTGTTTTGGTGGGAGGAGCTTAGCCAGGCTCTCTCTCTCTCTCCCTCTCACTGACTCTCTCTCTCTGTGGCTGACCTTCAACCTGGCAGGATCTCTGGGTCCTCCTTCTATCTTTTGGGGCATCATGTGTGCTCCAGGGGTGAGTTTTTATAATTTAAGTTGTGGCCACCATACCCAGGGTGACTAAAGTGTGTCAAAACACTGGTTAGCCCAGAGTTATGTCAAGAAGAGAGAAGGATAAAAGTTGTTGGAACACACCATGTGGGGAACAGGTATGGAGTGTGTAGATTTTGTTTTGAAAATGTGAGGCTGTGATTGTATATTCTGTACATATCTATTGAGAATACAGTTATATTTTTATAGTAGTAGTTTACATAACCTGTGAAGAGGGCTGGTGAAAGGGTATCAGAGACACTCAAGATGATCAGCCATGATGTAAGTATTACCCCTAGACAAATAAGGCCATTAAGTAAAAAGCTACCCCACACTAGAACATGTAGTGAGAACCTTACTATCAAAGTAATAAGGGACAACCAACGTAACATGGGGGCCTGTCCGGGATAGTTATTTGACTGCTAAAATAACTCAAAACATTCTTTGAACTATATGTGCTGGTATGGGGTAATAACAGTTACATGTTTCTGGTAGAAGATTTACCAAGGTGGGTCAGTGGAAGTGTTGTTTTCATATATTAGTTTACAGGTTGTTTTTCTCCTAAGGTGGGAGAAAGGTTGAGTAACACATTTTTTGTTGTGGTTATGGTAAGTGCTATGTGCATAGTTTACATTCAATTTGTGTTATTTTATGTGCCTGTGGGAAAACTTGGTCCACTGATACTGTAAGAGGGAAGCAAGTGTTTAAAGATAAAACTATGTCAGAAGATGAGTCTTCAGATTTTTTAGGCTTCAGGGAAGAAGGTAATAATTCATCGGTAAACATGCCTGTTAATAGTGAACATGAGGGATCACCTACTCCAGGTGATATGGAAATGGAGAGAATGAGACTGAAATTAGCAGTACTAGAGGCTGAAATGAAATTAATGAAAGCTAAGGAGAAAGAACGTCAAAGGTTAGGAGGTTCAGAACAAGAGCCTGAGCAGTACTTTAACATAACTAAAGCTGCAAATTTTGTCCCTAAGTTTACAGAGAGTGACCCAGATAGGTATTTTTCTTTTTTGAGAAGACTGCTTTGGAGCAAGGATGGCCCAAACAGAAGTGGGCTACCCTAGTTCGCACACAACTTGTAGGTAAAGGATTCCAAAGAGTAGAGACTCTGGAGGGGCAAGATTTTTCTGATTATGATAAGATTAAAGAGGAAGTATTGCTTGCCTACCAAATGATACCTGAGAAATATAGACAAAAGTTCAGAAATAAAAAATTTCGGGATGGGCAGACCTTAACTGAGTTTGGGAATGAGAAACTGTTCCTTTTTAAGAAATGGGTTTGTTCTAAAGGAGTTAATAAAGACTATAACAAATTAGTAGATCTAATGGTTCATGAGGAATTGTACAATACAATCCCTGTTGACCTCAGAGAATATTTGGAGGACAAAAACCCAGATAATCTTTCAGAAGCACTGGATCTAGGTGACCGATTCTTGGCTCGCAGGGAATTGGTAAGTAAAAACAGTCATGCTCCTGAAAATTTCCCCACTCGTTCTAAATCTTATCCCAAGTCCTATGGTCATAAAGGTAAGTGGGACAAGAATTTTCAGGGACAAATGAAGGCTGAGGCACCCTCTAAAATAGAAGGAAAAGGTAAGTCAGCTGGAGTTCAAAGTTTACCTAGACAATCAGATAATTTTTCAGGTCCTCGAGTAAACAGTACCAGTCCTACACCAAATGGTAAAAATACCTTTAAGAGTTATGCCTGTTACTACTGTAACAAAACTGGACACACACAAAAGTTTTGCTGGTCAAGGCGGCGAGATCAGGAAAGGGAGGAACCACCCCAGAGGACTCTAACTGCAGAGATACATCCAGTTGCCTGCATTAGGTCTTCAAGGCAAGGTGAGGAGGAACCTTTGGATCTAGACCCCAGGATGTGTATATTTTCTAGTAGGTCCACAGTTGGTTTGCAAAAGAATGTAGGCAGAGTTGAGAACATATTGTCCTTGAGAGATGGATGTAGCACCTACTCTTTGCTACGTGCTGGAGTGCTACCAGTGTCTAAGGATACCTATACTGGGGTAGATATATTGTTGAAGGGTATTACGGGTTCAACCATAAGGACACCGGTACACAAATTATGGGTAGAATCTACATACCAAGTTGGCTATCTCCCTGTAGGTATATCAGATGAAATTCCCTTCGAAGGGGTCGACCTCTTATTAGGGAATAATGTTATGGGCCTGTTAGACAGTGAGGAACAACTAGTTTGGGGGAAACCAAGTCCCAAATGTTGGGAGGAAATGGCTAGGAAAACCCTGCCAGACCTTCTCCCTGATGGTTCCACCATGAAAAGTATGGCTCATGATCATGCTACCAACAGTCTTCATGATATTTCTCATGAGGATGGTGAGGGCTTAAGTTTGGTAACTCTGCTTTCTGATGTTGAACTGCAGTCAACTGAAGAAAAGGATGTTCCAGCCAGAGCTGAGCATGATTGGAGAATGGATCAGTTAAATAGTGTGAGAGAGGCTGCACCTGCTAGGGTGCAATTAATTTCTGTGCAGGAAAATGTCGCTGTTGCTGAGGAAGAGATTTTACAGTTAAATAAGTGTTTTCATTTCAGGGAGGAAACTCTTATAAAGAATTCACCTCTGTTTGCAGTATCGATGGAAGGAGAACAAGGGCTTTGTCCCCAGGTGGTGATGTCCAAGGTTTCCAGGCATTTCTTCTGGTCTCAGCTGTGGGAGACTGTCAGAGAGTATATTGAGACCTATCATGCCTTTCAAATTATAGGGAAACCTAGTCGAAGTATTAAACCTGTTCCCCTTCAGCCGATTTCAGCACCAGGTGAACCCTTCAGCAAGCTGGTAGTGGATGTCGTTGGCCCACTCCCAAGGACCAGAATGGGAAATAATTATTTACTAACAATAATTTGCTCCACTACCAGGTACCTGGAAGCAGTCCCTCTGCATAAGATAACTGCTCATGTAGTCTTAAGGGTTTTGATGAAGTTCTTTTTTCATGTTGGTTTTCTTCAAGCAGCACAAACAGATCAAGGATCTAACTTTACCTCAAAGTCTTTTAGAAATGTTTTGAAGGGACTAAAAGTAGAGCCTCAGTGTTCAACTGTGTATCACTCTCCATCTCAAGGGGAAATAGAGAAATTACATCAAACCCTCAAGACAATGATGCAAGCCTATGGTATAGACAATACTAACAACTGGGATGAGAGGATCCCTTTCTTTGTATTTGCTGAGTGGGGAAGCACTCTGGAATCTCTGAGCTATTGGCTTGGGGAGGATGGTGATGCTCCCCCCTCGGAGCTTTTTCTCAGTTTCAGATACTGTTTGGCTCGTATGAGGTGGATGGTACCAGTGAACGTGCTCATCAACCAGACCAGGATGATGATGTGGGACCATAATGTGGACCATGATACTCTGGAGGCTGGAGAGGAAGTGCTGATACTGGAGCCAATTCATGTGAAAATCTGTATGGCAAGTTGCTGTGAGCTGAACATGTTGTGGGGGAAGTTCCCAGGGGTTAGATATAAAACCCACACCCCTGAGCAGAAAAAGAATGAGTATAATGTACACAGTAACCGGTCAAAGGGTTTGAAGTTGTGTCAAAAATTCAGAGAGACCAATGTTTTAATGGAATGTAAAGGGCTGCAAAACAATAATCTGTATGAAATACCAAAAGCGTATTTAAGAAATAACATGTGTGTAAAAGATTTTGGGAAATGCATGCTTGGGTTTAATGAGAAAAATGTTGGAGAGTTGGCTCAGCCACCTTGGAACTTTATAAAAGTTTGGGATGTCAGTAATGGGGAAAAATTGAAACTCCATGAGGAAATTGTTAAGGAAACTGAGCCAATTCAACAATTTTTGTGTGGGAAAAATCTGTATGAAAAATTGGAGATGGAGGAAGAAGTGAAATTCTTCCAACACCAGTTTGTAGTGCTTAGTGAGAGTCAGTGGGCATTCCCATGCTTCATGGTTCCCAAATTAGATGGCACCCTGGGCATAAACACTGACTACCACAAAGTACGTTTAACAACTAAGGTTTACAGAATTAGAAAGATTGATACTTATGCACTAAAAGATGCAAACATTTTAAATAAGCTAAAACATGGAAGATGTGATTTCCATGGTCTGTGTTCAAGCACCATTTTAATGTGTGTAATGCAAATTGTGTTCATTGTGTGTTTAAAATTTGTGTGTGAGATGGAACGTGATGGTGTTTGTGTAAACTTGATGTATCCAACCTGGGTGCAAAGAGATGTCTTTGGTGTTTGTTGTTGCACTGCGAGAGGTTGCAGAACTGTTACTGTCTATGAACAACCTTCTAAGTTTAAATGTCAACATTTTACCACAGGAAAGAAAATTTTCATTTTGGGGCTGGCTATTCAGCATTTGTACATGTCTCAGGATCTCTTCATCCTGTTCCTGTGTATAGTGACTAAAATCAGACTCTTAAAATGGGCTTTGTTCCTACAGCCTTTTAATTTGGAAGTCAAATATATGAAAGGCTCAGAGAATGTGGTTGCTGATGCTCTCTCTAGATGTTTCATGTAGATGCATGGTGCGTACTTTGTACATAGAGTTTGTCTTGTGCTGACCTTGTTGTTTTTGCAGTGGTGGACTCTCGGTGAGCCTGAGTACTCTCTACCAGCCATCTGATTGTGAAGGAGTGAGTCAGAGCCAAAAGTGTGACGAGGGTCAGGGTGTACGTAAATGTGAGTTGAGGCAGTAGTTGACAACCTTCGGTAACATGAGACGTTCAGGAAGGGATGTGATGTTGTGTCTTGGTGTGCTCTATGTACAAAACGGCCCGACGATTTGCCTTTGTGGTCCCTTGGACCCCTCCATGTTCTATGACAGCCTCCTCTTCATAAGTTTGGAGGATCTGTGTGGAGTGGGACCTCGGAAGATGGGCTTGAGTGCCTGACCATGTTAAGGATCGTGAGTGTTGACTGGAAGTCTCACTGTTTGGTTCAGCCACCAAGTGAGAGACACCTTGACATGTTTTGTGAAGTTTCCTGCCTGGTGTACACCTAACTGCTCTGGGTTTGGCTCTACTCTCGTCTCCTGATCAGGAAGATACCACCCTGGAGTACCAGTTGCTTGCTGGATTACCGTAGCAGAGGCACAGGCCTGTTGGTGCGGGCTTTCACAGTGGGCATTGTGTGCAATTTTTGCATTGTAATGTGTATTGTTTAAAAGCCACTAAAATTGTAAATAGTTACACCCTTGAGTATATGGGTATGGTTAAAATGCTTTTCTAAAAAAATCTGCAATCTGTTGTAAATAACAGTAAAGTGAAGAGTAGTTATGGTGCTAGGAAATATGTAGCATTTCTAGTAGTCTTGTTTACCGCCTTCAGACTTAAGCAATATACTTTTTACTTGCCGTATCCTGAGGGACACGGCTAGCTTTTGTGAGACTTCGTCTGGAGGTGGGGGTGTTATGGGGCTATAGGACCCAACATGTATTTATAAGTAACAGTTACTATAATAATACCTAATTATATTGAATTGATGGGGACTTTGCTCTAAATGTCAGAAGGACTGATCAACCTTATGACTGAGAGGCAGCTGGGTCAAACCTATTTTTCTCAATATAATAGGTTATACTATAGACACATAAACACACAATTTAAATAAGTAGTTTATAAAGTTGTATTTCTTTTTGTAAAAGTAAAATTAAGAGGTGGTAGAATTGTGGTAACTGGAGAATTGTGCTTGGCAACAGTCTTTTGTTTTGGTGGGAGGAGCTTAGCCAGGCTCTCTCTCTCTCTCCCTCTCACTGACTCTCTCTCTCTGTGGCTGACCTTCAACCTGGCAGGATCTCTGGGTCCTCCTTCTATCTTTTGGGGCATCATGTGTGCTCCAGGGGTGAGTTTTTATAATTTAAGTTGTGGCCACCATACCCAGGGTGACTAAAGTGTGTCAAAACACTGGTTAGCCCAGAGTTATGTCAAGAAGAGAGAAGGATAAAAGTTGTTGGAACACACCATGTGGGGAACAGGTATGGAGTGTGTAGATTTTGTTTTGAAAATGTGAGGCTGTGATTGTATATTCTGTACATATCTATTGAGAATACAGTTATATTTTTATAGTAGTAGTTTACATAACCTGTGAAGAGGGCTGGTGAAAGGGTATCAGAGACACTCAAGATGATCAGCCATGATGTAAGTATTACCCCTAGACAAATAAGGCCATTAAGTAAAAAGCTACCCCGCACTAGAACATGTAGTGAGAACCTTACTATCAAAGTAATAAGGGACAACCAACGTAACACTGGGAAAAGAATTCATTTTAGAAATGGACCACAAACCTATGATATACCTAGAAACTTTTAAGGGAACCAACAGTCGCCTCTTGAGGTGGACATTGGCACTCCAGGCTTTTTAAGTTCCATATTGTGTATATCAATGGTTCATCCAATTATTTCTCTGACTGGTTAAGTCGTGACAGTCAGTAGAAGATTTATTGCTTTACGCGACTTCCACATGTTAGAACTTTTTCCTCGCCTACTCTTCTTATACTCCTTGACTATAAGTCTTGGTATGGGGGAGTGTGAGGGAAAAGTTCAATAGATAGGAGAAGAGATATAGTAATGATAGTTTCATTACCGGCTACTAGTTAAGGTAGGGTAAGTCACACTCCCGTTTTTCCCGCCTTTTCTCCCCCACCCCTAAAGTGATAGTTTGATTGCCGGCTGATTGTTATCGTAGGGTCAGTCTAGCTCCCGCTATCCCTTCCCCTCCCTCTTCCCCCCCCCCTCGAAAGGTGACATGTGGGGCTCTGGTCAAACAGTAAATCACTCGACTCACAGCTCCCAACACTACTGTAAGTACATGCCTGCCTAGTATTCTAGTGGATTTATTGGTTATAAGCTTCACTTTTGACCAATAATATACTTAGTCCTTTCAGTCTTGCTCTAGGTTGACTGTTGTAATAATCACCACGTCTTTTGAGTATTGTGCACTGCCATGGAGAGTGATTATTTAAGCAGTGGGTAACATGTCTATCTTTTCAGCTTGGATGACAGTGAGGGTCACCTGTCAATCAACGAGAAGAACGGATGGAGAAGGACTAACGTCCAGAGACTTCCCCATTTTGGATCTAAGTACCTGTGTACCTGTATGAAATTGCAGGACGTAACCCCTCATCATTGCAGCGGTAAAGAACCTGCTTTCCTGTCATCGGGATAATAATCACGGCGATTCTCTGTGAAGAACTAGCCAGTGGTGGTCACCAACACCTGCGACCCCCCCTCCCCACATCAGCAACGGCTACGATTTCAACAAGCAGTGTCACCAACACCAGACACCCAAGTTTTAAATTAGCGTTGAATTCAGTTATCATTTATATTTTTCATTTTTCATTTTCTTTAATGTAGGATTAATATTTCATATTTAAGTACTCCAATGGGACCCTGTTTTCTGCCTCTGCCCAACTGTGACGTTGAAGATCCCAAGCAAGAAGACACTCCCCACTTGGGGAGTCAATGCAAGATAGAAGAAGAAGTTACCCTCCAACCGGGGGGCACAAGAGAGAAGATAGAAGAATGAAGAAGACGAACGACACCCCCGCCCCGGACGCCACCTCCGGGTCACCATCTGGAGAAGACCCGTGCCGGAAGTACCGGCAAATCTCTAATGAATGAATGAAGTGTTTTACATTTTATATTTTCTACATAATAAAGTGTTTATGTTTGTCTGTTATTATTTCTTTTTCTATTCACTAATTTTCCTGAGGAGGAGCCAGCCTTGGTAATACTGTCTGAAGTTGTTACAGGGCTGAGTAAGCCTTCACACTCCTGCCCCCGATATACCTGAAACTCTACAATCCCTCTGTCCTGGATATACCTGAAACTCTACCATCCCTCCTGTCCAGGGTATAACTGAAACTCTACCAACACCCCTGTCCTGGAAATACCTGAAACTCTACCATCCCTCTTGTCCTGGATATACATGAAACTCTACCATCCATCCTGTCCTGGATATACCTGAAACTCTGCCATCCCTCCTGTCCTGGGTAGATCTGAAACTCTACCATCCCTCCTGTCCTGGTTATACCACAAACTCTATTATCCATCGTAATCTGGATATACTTGAAACTCTTTCATCCGTCATGTCCTGGATATATCTGAAACTCTACAATCCCTCTTGTCCTGGGTATACCTGAAACTCCAGAATCCCACCTGTCCTAAATATAAATGAAGCTCTACCATCCCTCTTGTCCTGTATATACCTAAAACTCTACCATCCCTCCTGTCCTGGGTATACCTGAATCTCTACCATCCCTCCTGTCCAAGATATACCTGAAACTCTACCATCCCTTTTGTCCTGGATATAAATGAAACTCTACCATCCGTCCTATCCTTCATCAATCGGAAACTCTACCATTCCTCCTGTCCTGTGTATACCTGAAACTCTACCGTCCGTCCTGTCCTGGATATAACTGAAACTCTACCATCCTTCCTGTCCTGGATATACCTGAAACTCTACCATCCCTCCTGTCCTGCATATACCTGAAACTCTACCATCCCTTTTGTCCTGGATATACCTGA
This sequence comes from Cherax quadricarinatus, assembly GCF_038502225.1. Lineage (NCBI taxonomy): Eukaryota > Metazoa > Arthropoda > Malacostraca > Decapoda > Parastacidae > Cherax > Cherax quadricarinatus. Next base: position 38,101,256 of record NC_091296.1, on the reverse strand, counting down.
AACTCTACCATCCCTCCTATCCTTTATATACTTGAAACTCTACCATCCCTCCTGTCCTTGGTATACCTGAAACTCTACCATCCCTCCTTTCCTGGATATACCTGAAACTCTACCACCCCTTCTGTCCTGGGTATACATGAAACTTTACCATCATTCCTGTCCTAGATATACCTGAAACTCTACCATCCCTCCTGTCCAGGGTATAACTGAAACTCTACCAACACCCCTGTCCTGGAAATACCTGAAACTCTACCATCCCTCTTGTCCTGGATATACATGAAACTCTACCATCCATCCTGTCCTGGATATACCTGAAACTCTACCATTCCTTCTGTCCTGGATATACCTGAAACTCTGCCATCCCTCCTGTCCTGGGTAGATCTGAAACTCTACCATCCTTCCTGTCCTGGATATACCTGAAACTCTACCATCCCTCCTGTCCTGGTTATACCACAAACTCTATTATCCCTCCTAATCTGGATATACTTGAAACTCTCATCCGTCATGTCCTGGATATATCTGAAACTCTACAATCCCTCTTGTCCTGGGTATACCTGAAACTCCAGAATCCCACCTGTCCTAAATATAAATGAAGCTCTACCATCCCTCTTGTCCTGTATATACCTAAAACTCTACTATCCTTCCTGTCCTGGGTATACCTGAATCTCTACCATCCCTCCTGTCCAAGATATACCTGAAACTCTACCATCCGTCCTATCCTTCATCAATCGGAAACTCTACCATTCCTCCTGTCCTGTGTATACCTGAAACCCTACCGTCCGTCCTGTCCTGGATATAACTGAAACTCTACCATCCTTCCTGTCCTGGATATACCTGAAACTCTACCATCCCTCCTGTCCTGCATATACCTGAAACTCTACCATCCCTTTTATCCTGGATATATCTGAAACTCTACCATCCCGCCTATCCTTTACATACTTGAAACTCTACCATCCCTCCTGTCCTTGGAATACCTGAAACTCTACCATCCCTCCTTTCCTGGATATACCTGAAACTCTACCACCCCTTCTGTCCTGAGTATACATGAAACTCTACCATCATTCCTGTCCTAGATATACCAGAAACTCTACCATCCCTCCTGTCCAGGGTATAACTGAAACTCTACCAACACCCCTGTCCTGGAAATACCTGAAACTATACCATCCCTCTTGTCCTGGATATACATGAAACTCTACCATCCATCCAGTCGTGGATATACCTGAAACTCTACCATCCCTTCTGTCCTGGATATACCTGAAACTCTGCCATCCCTCCTGTCCTGGGTAGATCTGAAACTCTACCATCCTTCCTGTCCTGGATATACCTGAAACTCTACCATCCCTCCTGTCCTGGTTATACCACAAACTCTATTATCCCTCCTAATCTGGATATACTTGAAACTCTTTCATCCGTCATGTCCTGGATATATCAGAAACTCTACAATCCCTCTTGTCCTGGGTATACCTGAAAATCCAGAATCCCACTTGTCCTAAATATAAATGAAGCTCTACCATCCCTCTTGTCCTGTATATACCTAAAACTCTACCATCCCTCCTGTCCTGGGTATACCTGAATCTCTACCATCCCTCCTGTCCAAGATATACCTGAAACTCTACCATCCCTTTTGTCCTGGATATACCTGAAACTCTACCATCCGTCCTATCCTTCATCAATCGGAAACTCTACCATTCCTCCTGTCCTGTGTATACCTGAAACTCTACCGTCCGTCCTGTCCTGGATATAACTGAAACTCTACCATCCTTCCTGTCCTGGATATACCTGAAACTCTACCATCTCTCCTGTCCTGCATATACCTGAAACTCTACCATCCATTTTGTCCTGGATATACCTGAAACTCTACCATCCCTCCTATCCTTTATATACTTGAAACTCTACCATCCCTCCTGTCCTTGGTATACCTGAAACTCTACCATCCCTCCTTTCCTGGATATACCTGAAACTCTACCACCCCTTCTGTCCTGGGTATACATGAAACTCTACCATCATTCCTGTCCTAGATATACCTGAAACTCTACAATCCCTCCTGTCCTGGATATATCTGAAACTCTACCATCACTCCTGTCATGGATATTCCTGAAACTCTTTCATCCCTCCTGTCCTGGGTATACCTGAAACTCCACCATCCTTCCGGTCATGGAAATACCTGAAGCTCTACAATCCCTCCTGTCGTGGATATACCTGAAACTCTACCAACCCTCCTGTCCTGGTTATACCTGAAACTCTACTATCCCTTCTATCTTGGATATACCTGAAACTCTTTCATCCCTAACATCCTGGATATATCTGAAACTCTACCATACCTCTTGTCATGGGTATACCTGAAACTCCAGCATCCCTCCTGTCCTGGGTATACCTGAATCTCTACCAACCCTCCTGTCCTAGATATACCTGAAACTCTACCATCCCTCCTGTCCTGGTTAAACCAGAAACTCTACAATCCCTCCTATCCTTTATATACCTGAAACTCTACAATCCCTCCTGTCCTGGATATACCTGAAACTCTACCATCCCTCCTGTCCTGGATATACCTGAAACTCTACCATCCCTTCTGTCCTGGATATACCAGAAACTCTTCAATCTATCCTGTCCTTAATATTCCAGAAACTCTACCATCCCTCCTGCCCTGGGCATACCTGAAACTCTACCATCCCTCCTGTCCTGGGTATACCTGAAACTCTACAATCCCTCCTGTCCTGGATATGCCTGAATTTCTACAATCCATCCTGTCCTGGGTATACCTGAAACTCTAATATACATCCTATCCTGGATATACCTGAAACTCTTCCATCCCTCCTGTCCTGGATATATCTGAAACTCTGCAATCACTCTTGTCCTGGGTATACCTGAAACTCCAGCATCCCACCTGTCCTAGACATACCTGAAGCTCTACCAACCCTCTTATCGTGGAATTATCTGAAACTCTCCAATCCCTCCTGTCCTTTGTATACCTGAATCTCTACCATCCCTTCTGTCCTGGATATACATGAAACTCTACCATCCCTCTTGTCCTGGATATAGCTGAAACTCTGAAATCCCTCCTGTTCTGGATATACCTAAAACTCTACTATCCCTCCTCTCCTGGGTATACTTGAAACTCTACAATCCTTCATGTCCTGGTTATACCTGAAACTCTACCATCCCTCCTGTCCTGGGTATACCTGAAACTCTACCGTCCATCTTTTGCTTGGTATACTTGAAACTCTGACATCCCTCTTGTCCAGGGTATACCTGAAGTTCTACCATCCCTCCTCTCCTGGGTATACATGAAACTCTACAATCCCTCATGTCCTGGGTATACCTCAAACTCTACAATCCCTCCTGTTCTGGGTATACCTGAAACCCTACCGTCCGTCTTTGCTGGGGATACTTGAGACTCTACCATCTCTCCAGTCCTGAATATACCTGAAACTCTACCATCCCTACCGTCCTGGATATATATGAATCTTTACCAACCTTCCTGCCTTGGATATACAGAAAACTCTTTCATCCCTCCTGTCCCCGATATACCTGAAACTCTACAATCCCTCATGTCCTGGGTACATCTGAAACTCTACCATCCCTCCTGTCCTGTATATACCTGAAGCTCTACCATCCCTCCTGTTCTGGATATACCTGAAACTCTACCATCCCTTCTGTCCAGGGTGGACATGAAACTCTACGATCCATCCTGTCATGGATATACCTGAAACTCTACAATCCTTCCATTCCAGGATATACATGAAACTCTTGCATCCCTAATGTCCTTGGTACATCTGAAACTCTACCATACCTACTGTCCTGGATATACCAGAAACTCTACCATCCCCCCTGTTCAGGATATACCTGAAACTCAACCATCCCTCATGTCCTGGGTACATCTGAAACACTACCATCCCTCCTGTCCTGGATATACCTGAAAGTCTAATATCCCTTCTGTTCTGGATATACCTGAAACTCTACCATCCCTCCTGTCCAGGGTACACATGAAACTCTCCCATCACTCCTGTCCTAGATATACCTGAAACTCGACCATCCCTCCTGTTCTGGATACACCTAAAACTCTACCATCCCTCCTGTCCAGGGTATACATGAAACTCTTCCATCACCCCTGTTCTGTATATACATGAAACTCTACCATCCCTCCTGTCCTGGGTATAATTGAAACTCTACCATGCCTCTTGTCCAGGATATACATGAAACTCTACCGTCCCTCCTGTCCTGGATATACCTGAAACTCTGCCATCCCTCCTGTCCTGGGTATACAAGAAACTCTACCATCTCTCCTGTCCTGGATATATCTCAAACTCTGCCATTCCTCCTGTCCTGGATATACCTGAAACTCTACCATCCCACCTGCCCTGGGTATACCTGAAACTCTCGCATCCCTCCTGTCCTGGATATACCTGAAACTCTACCATCCCACCTGCCCTGGGTATACCTGAAACTCTCGCATCCCTCCTGTCCTGTATATACCTGAAACTCTTCCATCCCTCGAGTCCTGGATATATCTAAAACTCTTCCATCCCTCCTGTCCTTGGAATACCTGAAACTCTACCACCTCTCCTTTGTTGGGTATTCCTAAAACTCTACCATCCCACCTGTGCTAGATATACCTGAAGCTCTACCATCCCTCCTGTCCTGGATATACCTGAAACAGTACCATCCCTCCTGTCCTGGGTATACCTGAATCTCTACCATCCCTCCTGTCCTGGATATACATAAAACTCTACCATCCCTCCTGTCATGGATAAACCTTAACTCTAAAATCCCTCCTGCCCTGGACATACCTGAAACTCTACCATCCCTCCTGTCCTGGGTATACGTGAAACTCTACCATCACTCCTGCTCTGCATATACCAGAAACTACAATCCTTCCTGTCCTGGGTATACCTAAATCTCTACCATCCCGCCTGTCCTGGATATACTTGAAACGCTACCATCCCTCCTGTCTTGGATATACATGAAACTCTACCATCCCTGCTGTCCTCGATATACCTGAAACTCTACCATCACTACTGTCCTGGGTATACCTGAAACTCTACAATCCCTCCTGACTTGGATATACCTGAAACTCTACCATCGCTCCTGTCCTGGATATTCCTGAAACTATACCCTACCTCATGTCCTGGATATACCTGAAACGCTACCATCCCTTCTGTCCTGGATATACCTGAAACCCTACCATCCCTCCTGTCCTTGATATACCAGAAATTCTACCATCCCTCCTGTCCTGGATATCCCTGAAACTCTACAGTACCTCCTGTCCTGAATATACCTGAAACTCTCCCATCCCTCCTGACCTGGGTATTCCTGAAACTCTACCAACCATCCTGTCCTGGGAATACATGAAACTCTACCGTCCCTCCTGTCTTGGATATACCTGAAACTTTACCATCCCTTCTGCCCTTTATTCACCTGAAACACTATCATCCCTCCTGATCTGCATATACCTAAAACTCTACCATCCCTCCTGTCCTGGATATTCCTGAAACTCTGCAATCCCTCCTGTCCTCGATATACCTGAAAATCTACCATCACTCCTGTCCTGCTTATAACACAAACTATACTATCCTTCCTGTCCTGGACATATCTGAAACTATTTCATCCCTCCTGTACTTGATAAACCTGAAACTCTTGCATCCCACTTGTCCTAGATGTACCTGAAGCTCTACCATCCCTCCTATCCTTTATATACCTGAAACTCTACCATCTCTCCTGTCCTGGGAATACCTGAAACTTTACCATCCCTCCTGTCCTGGATATACATGAAACTCTGCCATGTCTCCTGTCCTGGGTATACCTGAAACTCTACCATCCCTCCTGTCCTGGATATACTTGAAACTCTACAATCCCTCCAGTCCTGGATATACCTGAAAATCAACCATCCTTCTCGTCCTGGATACTCCTGAAGCTCTACCATCCCACCTCTCCTGGGTATACTTGAAACTCTACCATCCCTCCTGTCCTGGATATACCTGAAACTCTACATCCCGCCAGTCTTGGATATTCCTGAAACTCTTCCATCCCTCCTGTCCAGGGTATACCTGAAACTCTACCATCACCCCTGTCCTGGATATACCTGAAACTCTACCATCCCTCCTCTCCTGGGTATACATGGAACTCTACCATCTCTCTTGTCCTGGATATACCTGAAACTCTACCATCCCTTTTGCCCTGGATATATTTGAAACTCTACAATCCCTCCTTTCCTTTATATACCTGAAGCTCTACCATCCCTCCTCTCATGAGTACACCTGAAACTCTACAATCCCTCCTGTCCTGGATATACCTGAAACTCTACCATACTTCCTCTCCTGGGTATACCTGAAACATCAACATCCCTCCTGTCCTGGATATTCCTGAAACTCTACCATCCCTCCTGTCCAGGGTATACCTGAAACTCTATCATCCTTCCTGTCCTGGATATACCTAAAACTCTACAATCCCTGCTGTGCTGGATATGCCTGAAGCTCTACCATCCCTCCTGTCCTGGTTATACCTGAAACTCTACTATCCCCCCTATCCTGGATGTACCTGAAACTCTTTCATCCCTCCTGTCCTGGATATATCTGAAACTTTGCAATCTTTCTTTTCCTGGGTATTCCTGAAACTCCAGCATTCCATCTGTTCTATATTTACCTGAAGCTCTACCATCCCTCTTGTCCTGGATAAACCTGAAACTCTACCATTCGTCCTGTCCTGGATATACCTAAACATCTACCATCCATCCTGTCCTACATATACCTGAAACTCTGCCATCCCTCCTGTCCTGCATACACCTGAAACTCTACCATCCCTCCTGTCCTTTATATACCTGAAGATCTACAATCACTCCTGTCATGAATATACATGAAACTCGACCATCCCTCCTGTTCTGGATACACCTAAAACTCTACCATCCCTCCTGTCCAGGGTATACATGAAACTCTTCCATCACCCCTGTTCTGTATATACATGAAACTCTACCATCCCTCCTGTCCTGGGTATACTTGAAACTCTACCATGCCTCTTGTCCAGGATATACATGAAACTCTACCATCCCTCCTGTCCTGGATATACCTGAAACTCTGCAATCCCTCCTGTCCTGGGTATACAAGAAACTCTACCATCTCTCCTGTCCTGGATATATCTCAAACTCTGCCATTCCTCCTGTCCTGGATATACCTGAAACTCTACCATCCCACCTGCCCTGGGTATACCTGAAACTCTCGCATCCCTCCTGTCCTGTATATACCTGAAACTCTTCCATCCCTCGAGTCCTGGATATATCTAAAACTCTTCCATCCCTCCTGTCCTTGGAATACCTGAAACTCTACCACCTCTCCTTTGTTGGGTATTCCTGAAACTCTACCATCCCACCTGTGCTAGATATACCTGAAGCTCTACCATCCCTCCTGTCCTGGATATACCTGAAACAGTACCATCCCTCCTGTCCTGGGTATACCTGAATCTCTACCATCCCTCCTGTCCTGGATATACATAAAACTCTACCATCCCTCCTGTCATGGATAAACCTTAACTCTAAAATCCCTCCTGCCCTGGACATACCTGAAACTCTACCATCCCTCCTGTCCTGGGTATACGTGAAACTCTACCATCACTCCTGCTCTGCATATTCCAGAAACTACAATCCTTCCTGTCCTGGGTATACCTAAATCTCTACCATCCCGCCTGTCCTGGATATACTTGAAACGCTACCATCCCTCCTGTCTTGGATATACATGAAACTCTACCATCCCTGCTGTCCTCGATATACCTGAAACTCTACCATCACTACTGTCCTGGGTATACCTGAAACTCTACAATCCCTCCTGACTTGGATATACCTGAAACTCTACCATCGCTCCTGTCCTGGATATTCCTGAAACTATACCCTACCTCATGTCCTGGATATACCTGAAACGCTACCATCCCTTCTGTCCTGGATATACCTGAAACCCTACCATCCCTCCTGTCCTTGATATACCAGAAATTCTACCATCCCTCCTGTCCTGGATATCCCTGAAACTCTACAGTACCTCCTGTCCTGAATATACCTGAAACTCTCCCATCCCTCCTGACCTGGGTATTCCTGAAACTCTACCAACCATCCTGTCCTGGGAATACATGAAACTCTACCGTCCCTCCTGTCCTGGATATACCTGAAACTTTACCATCCCTTCTGCCCTTTATTCACCTGAAACACTATCATCCCTCCTGATCTGCATATACCTAAAACTCTACCATCCCTCCTGTCCTGGATATTCCTGAAACTCTGCAATCCCTCCTGTCCTCGATATACCTGAAAATCTACCATCACTCCTGTCCTGCTTATAACACAAACTATACTATCCTTCCTGTCCTGGACATATCTGAAACTATTTCATCCCTCCTGTACTTGATAAACCTGAAACTCTTGCATCCCACTTGTCCTAGATGTACCTGAAGCTCTACCATCCCTCCTATCCTTTATATACCTGAAACTCTACCATCTCTCCTGTCCTGGGAATACCTGAAACTTTACCATCCCTCCTGTCCTGGATATACATGAAACTCTGCCATGTCTCCTGTCCTGGGTATACCTGAAACTCTACCATCCCTCCTGTCCTGGATATACTTGAAACTCTACAATCCCTCCAGTCCTGGATATACCTGAAAATCAACCATCCTTCTCGTCCTGGATACTCCTGAAGCTCTACCATCCCACCTCTCCTGGGTATACTTGAAACTCTACCATCCCTCCTGTCCTGGATATACCTGAAACTCTACATCCCGCCAGTCTTGGATATTCCTGAAACTCTTCCATCCCTCCTGTCCAGGGTATACCTGAAACTCTACCATCACCCCTGTCCTGGATATACCTGAAACTCTACCATCCCTCCTCTCCTGGGTATACATGGAACTCTACCATCTCTCTTGTCCTGGATATACCTGAAACTCTACCATCCCTTTTGCCCTGGATATATTTGAAACTCTACAATCCCTCCTTTCCTTTATATACCTGAAGCTCTACCATCCCTCCTCTCATGAGTACACCTGAAACTCTACAATCCCTCCTGTCCTGGATATTCCTGAAACTCTACCATCCCTCCTGTCCAGGGTATACCTGAAACTCTACCATCCTTCCTGTCCTGGATATACCTAAAACTCTACAATCCCTGCTGTGCTGGATATGCCTGAAGCTCTACCATCCCTCCTGTCCTGGTTATACCTGAAACTCTACTATCCCCCCTATCCTGGATGTACCTGAAACTCTTTCATCCCTCCTGTCCTGGATATATCTGAAACTTTGCAATCTTTCTTTTCCTGGGTATTCCTGAAACTCCAGCATTCCATCTGTTCTATATTTACCTGAAGCTCTACCATCCCTCTTGTCCTGGATAAACCTGAAACTCTACCATTCGTCCTGTCCTGGATATACCTAAACATCTACCATCCATCCTGTCCTACATATACCTGAAACTCTGCCATCCCTCCTGTCCTGCATACACCTGAAACTCTACCATCCCTCCTGTCCTTTATATACCTGAAGATCTACAATCACTCCTGTCATGAATATACATGAAACTCTACCATCCCTCCTGTCCTTGGTATACCTGAAACTCTACCATCATTAATGTCCTGGATATACCTGAAGCTCTACAATCCCTCCTGTCCTGGATGTACCTGAATTTCTACAATCCCTCCAGTTCTGAGTATACCTGAAACTCTACTATCCATCCTATCATTGATATACGTGAAACTCTTCCATCCCCTCAGTCCTGGATGTATCTGAATCTCTTCCATCCCTCTTGTCTTGGGTATTCCTGAAACTCCAGCATCCCACCTGTCCTAGATATATCTGAAACTCAACCATCCCTCCTGTCCTGGGTATACCTGAGTCTCTACCATCCCAACTGTCCAGGATATACATAAAACTCTACCATCCCTCTTGTCCTGAATATAGCTGAAACTCTGAAATCCCTACTGTTCTGGATATACCTGAAACTCTACCATTCCTCCTGTCCTGGATATACTTTAAAATCTACCATCCATCCAGTCATGGATATAGCTGAGACTCTAAAATCCCTCCTGTTCTGGATATACCTGAAACTCTACCATCCCTCATGACCTGGATATACATGAAACTCTACCATCCCTCCTGTCCTGGATATTCCTGAAACTACCATCCCACCTGTCATGTGTATTCCTGAAAATTTACCATCCCTGCTGTCCTGTATATACCTGAAACTCTATCATCCCTCCTGTCTTGGATATACCTGGAACTCTACCATTCCTCCTCTCCTGGGTATACGTGAAGCTCTACCATCCCACCTGTCCTGGATACACATGAAACTCTCCCATCCCTCTTGTTCTGGATAAAGCTGAAACTCAGAAATCCCTACTGTTCTGGATATTCCTGAAACTTTACCATTCCTCCTGTCCTGGATATACATTAATATACCTGAAACTCTACCATCCCTCCTGTCCTGGGTATACCTGAAACTCTACTATCCCTCCTGTCCTGGATATACCTGAAGCTCTACAATCCCTCCTGTCCTGGATACACCTGAATTTCTGTAAGCCCTCCGGTCCTGGGTATACCTGAAACTCTACTATCGATCCTATCCTGGATATACCTGAAACTCTTCCATCCCTTACGTCTTGGGTATACCTGAAACTCCAGCATCCCACCTGTCCTAGATATACCTGAAGCTCTACCATCCCTCTTATCCTGGATATATTTGAAACTCTACCATCCCTCCTCTCCTGGGTATTCCTGAATCTCTACCATCCAACCTGTACTGGATATACATGAAACTCTATCATTACTCTTGTCCTCGATATAGCTGAAACTCTGAAATCCCTACTGTTCTGGATATACCTGAAACTCTACCATTCCTCCTGTCCTGGATATACATTAAACTCTACCATCCCTCCTGTCATGTATATAGCTGAAACTCTAAAATCCCTCCTGTTCTGGATATACCTGAAACTCTACCATCCCTCCTGACCTGGATTTACATGAAACTTTACCATCCCTCCTGTCCTGGATACTCCTGAAACTACCATACCACCTGTACTGTGTATTCCTGAAAATCTACCATCCCTTCTGTCCTGTATATACCTGAAACTCTACCATCCCTCATGTCTTGGATATTTCTGAAACTCTACCATTCCTACTGTCCTGGATATACCTGCTGTCTTTTATATACCTGAAACTCTACAATATCTTCTGTCCTGGGTATATATGAAACTCTACAATCCCTCCTGTCCTGGATGTACCTGAATCTCTACCATCCTTCCTGTCCTGGATATACCTGAAACTCTACCATCGTTCTTCTCCTGGATATACCTGAAACTATACAATCAATCCTGCTCTGGATATACCTGAAACTCTACCATTCTTCCTCTCATGGATATACCTGTTACTCTACCATCCCTCCTGTCCTTGGTATACCAGAAACTCTACCACCCCTCCTGTCCTGGATATACCTGAAACTCTACCATCCCTCCTGTCCTGGACATTCCTGAAACTCTACCATCCCTCCTGTCCTGGACATACCTGAAACTCTACCATCCCTCCTGTCCTGGATACACCTGAAACGCTACCATCCCTCCTATCCTGGGTATTCCTGAATATCTACCATCCCTTCTGTCCTGTATATACCTGAAACTCTACCATCCCTCATGGCTTGGATATTTTTGAAACTCTTCCATTCCTACTGTCCTGGATATACCTGCTGTCTTTTATATACCTGAAACTCTACAATCCCTTCTGTCCTGGGTATATATGAAACTCTACAATCCCTCCTGTCCTGGATGTACCTGAATCTCTACCATCCTTCCTGTCCTGGATATACCTGAAACTCTACCATCGTTCTTCTCCTGGATATACCTGAAACTATACAATCAATCCTGCTCTGGATATACCTGAAACTCTATCATTCTTCCTCTCATGGATATACCTGTTACTCTACCATCCCTCCTGTCCTGTATATACCTTAAACTCTACCATCCCTCTTGTCCTGGATATACCTGAAATTCTACCATCCCTCCTGTCCTGGGTATACCTGAAACTCTACCATCCCTTCTGCCCTGGATATACCTAAAACTCTTCCATCCCTCCTGTCATGGATATACTTGAAACTCTTCCATCCCTCCGGTTCTGGGTATACCTGAAACTATAAAACCCGCCCTATTTTGGGTATACCTAGTCATCTACCATCCCACCTGTCCTAGATATACAAGAACCTCTACCATCCCTCCTCTCCTGGATATACCTGAAACTCTACCATCCCTTCTGTCCTGTGTATACCTGAATCTCTACAATCCCTCCTGTCCTGGATATACATGAAACTCTACCATCCCTCCTGTCCTGGATAAACTTGAAACTCTAAAATCCGTCCAGTCCTGGATATACCTGAAACTCTACAATCCCTCCTGTCCTAGGTATACCTGGAACTCTACCACCCCTCCTCTCCTGTGTATACCTGAAACTCTACCACACCTCCTGTCCCGCATATTCCTGAAACCCTACTGTCCCTCCTGTCCATGGTATACCTGAAACTCTACCATCCCTCCTGTCTTGGATATACCTGAAACTCAACCATCCCTCCTGACCTTAATATACTGGAAACTCTACCATCCCTCCTGTCCTGGATATACCTAAAATTCTACCATCCCTACTCTCCTGGATATACCTGAAACTCAACCATCCCTCCTGTCCTGGGTATACCTGAAACTCTACTACCCCTCCTGTCCTGGATATACATGAAACTCTACTGTGAAGGCTTACTCAGCCCTGCAATAACTTCAGACAGTATTACGAAGGCTGGCTCCTTCTCAGGAAAATTAATGAATAGAAAAAGAAATAGTAACAGACAAACATAAACACTTTATTATATAGAAAATAAAAAATATAAAACACTTAAATGTGACATATTAATCCTACATTAAAGAAAATGAAAAATGAAAAATATAAATGATAACTGAATTCTGGTGTTGGTGACACTGCGTATTGTTGCAATAGAAGCCGTTGCTGATGATGTGGGGGGGGGGGGGGGGTCGCAGTTGTTGGTGACAACCCACTGGGTCGTTCTGAGTATTATATCCCGATGACTGGAAAGCAGGTTCTTTACCGCTGCAATGATGAGGGGTTACGTCCTGGAATTTCATACAGGTGCACAGGTATTTAAATCCAAAAAGGGGAAGTCTCAGGACGTTAGTCCATCTCCACCAGTTCTTCTCGTTGATTGACAGGTGACCCTCTCTGTCATCAAAGCTGAAAAGATAGACAGGTTACCCACTGCTTAAATAATCACTCTCCATGATAAGTGAAATACCTAAAAGATGTGGTGATTATTACAACAGTCAACATAGAGCAAGGCTGAAAAGACTAAGTTTATTATTGGTCAAAAGTGAAGCTTTCCACCCATAAATCCTCTAGAATACAAGGCAGGCATGTACTTACAGTAGTGCTGGGAGCTGTGAGTCTAGTGATTACTGTTTGGACCAGAGCCCCACACGTCACCTTTCGGGGGGGGGGGAAGGAGGAGGGGAAGTGATAGTGGGAGCTAGACTGACCCTACCTTAACAAGCAGCCGGCAGTCAAACTATCACTTTCGGGGTGGGGAAAAAGGCGGGAATAGCGGGAGCTTGACTTACCCTACCTTAACAAGTAGCCGGCAATGAAACTCTTGTTACTATATACTCCCTCGCTACTCCTATCTATTGAACTTTTCCCTCACACTCCCCCTTACCAAGACTTATAGTCAAGGAGTATAAGAAGAATAGGCGAGGAAAAAGTTCTAACATGTGGAAGTCGCGTAAGGCTACAAATCTTCTACTGACTGTCATGACTTAACAAGTTAGAGAAATAATTGGATGAACCATTGATATGCACAATATGGAACTTAAAAGCCTGGAGTGCCAATGTCCACCTCAAGAGGCGACTGTTGGTTCCCTTAAAAGTTTCTAGGTATATCAAAGGTTTGTGGCCCGTTTCTAAAATGAATTCTTTTCCCAGCAAATAAAATTTAAGTTTGGAAGTACCCCACACAAGGGCTAAACATTCCTTTTCTATGGTGGAGTATCTTGTTTCTGCGGGAAGGAGTTTCCGGCTTAGGAAGCATACAGGGAAGGGAGTACCATCATGGTATTGTAGTAACACCGCACCTAAGCCAGTATTGGAGGCATCAGTTCTTAAGCAAAATGTTTTATTAATATCTGGAATCTTAAGTATAGGGTCTTTTGAAAAGATGCTTTTAATCTCATTAAACTTTTCCCGAGCTTCGTCGGAAAGTTCAAGAGTTTCCTTCACAGACTTTTTAAGGAAGTCGGATAAGATGCCTGTTCGGGATAAACCGTGCATAAAAATTTACAGAACCAAGAAAACTACGCATGAGCTTCTTGGTTTCGGGGAATTTAAATTCTAATAAAGCTTTGATCTTACTGGGGAGAGGCTGCAGAGTGTTATTAGAAAGTATCAGTCCAAGATATCTAATCTTGTTATAACCAAAGAAGCATTTCTTCGGCTTGGCAGTGAGGCCATGCGAGCGTAACCTACGCAAAACTGATGTTAATGTTTGGATATGTTCGCTCCACGTGGATGTCATTACGTAAATGTTATCAAAATAAACTGAAACATTTGGCATATTACCCAAGACCTTTCTCATCAGTCTCACGTAGGTAGCACAGGCAGTTACCAAACCGAAGGGCATAGTTCTATACTGCATCAGTCCTTGGTGGGTAGGAAAAGCGGTGTACTGCTTAGAAGAAGGATCTAACATTACTTGATGATATGCTTGTGCAATATCAATCTCTGAAAAGAAGAGTCATAAAATTTGTGTAGATCGCTATCTATTAAGGGCATAGGCTCAGCATCCCACCGAGTTATAGCATTAAGGCCTCTGAAGTCAATAGCAAGTCTATATGAGTTATCCTCCTTCTTAACCATGACTACTGGTGAGCAATATGCAGATACTGAAGGTTCAATGATCTTTAGTTTTAATAATTTGTCTACCTCTCGGTCAAATGCATCCCTAAGGTGAACTGGAACTGGGTATAATTTTCGTTTGATAGGATTGTCCGTCACTAAGACAATCTTATGGACTACCGTGGAGGTAACACCTGGAATATCAGTAAAGACGTCTGAAAAGTTACTCACACATTGAAGTAGTTCATGTCTCTTATGGTCATCCAAAGATTCATTAATATTAATGTTGGTTGCGTCCGAGTGGTCAAGAGTCACCAAGTCATGTAGTTCTTCATCATAGTCTAAGTTAGAGGTGTTAATTACGCACACTTTACATTCTTCAGTTGTCTTATCAAGTTCGTGTGGAAAAACTAAGTCAAAGTTATTAAGGCAGTTAACCGAATTTCTTCGGTAATATTTCTTAAGGATGTTGATATGATAAAGCTTAGGTTTCCCCTTGACTTCTATGAGGTAGTCAACTTTCCCACAAATTTTTAATACTTTATATGGACCTTTCCATGCTACTAATAATTTATTTGACTTGATCGGCAAAAGTACAAGAACTTCATCCCCTACTTTAAAACTTCTCCTCTGGCTTTTGGAATCAAAATATGTTTTGTACTGGTCCATTGACAAACTTAAGTTTTTCGAAACTATGTCAGAGGTCTCCTCAAGTTTGGATCTAAGGTCAAGGAGAAACTGGTAAGAAGACTGAACCTCAGCATTTACCTCCTCATTAGTCCATAAGTCATGAAGGATGGACAATGGACCTCTGGCCTGTCTACCATAGAGAAGTTCAAAAGGTGAAAACCCCAAAGAGTCACTGGGAACTTCCCTCATGGCAAACAAAGCACAGGGTAGGTAACGATGCCACTCCTTAGGTTTAAGGGAGCAAAGTTTCCTTAAAATGGACTTGAGAATCGAATGCTGGCGCTCAATCGTCCCATTACAGCTGGGATGATAGGGTGTGGTGAAGAGAGGCTTCACTCCCAGAAGTTGGTAGAGATGTTGCATTAAGTCAGATGTGAATTGTGTCCCACGGTCAGACAAAATTTCTCTAGGGATACCCACTCTGGAGAAGATGGACAAAAGGGCTTCAGCCACCTCTGTAGTGGTTATGGTCTTTAAGCGTATGGCTTCAGGGAAACTCGAAGCATAATCAACTAATGTTAATATATATCTATGTCCCCCAGACGAAAGTGGAGATAAAGGACCAACGATGTCAATAGCTACTCTTTCAAAAGGTACCGTAAAGACTGGCATTTTGACCATAGGTACTCGATTGGTACCTCGGGAGGATGACAGTTGGCAAACTTTACACGATCTACAATAGGTAGCGATATTAGAACATTTTTGGCCAAAAATAGGTTTCCCTAATTTTATTTAAGGTTTTACGATGCGAGAAATGTCCGGCCACTGGCAGGTTATGAGCCATTTTAAGAACAGTCTCTCTGCATTGACTTGGAACAACTAAGATGGAATAGTCTATCTCATCTGAATTTAATTTGAATACTGACTTGTACAAGATATCTTTTATATATTCAAATTTATATGAAAAGTTTTTCCTTTGGATCATTTGATTTTGTTTAGCGGCATTATGGAAATTCTGAAGAGAAGGGCAATTACGTTGTAAATTGACAAAGGAGTCCTTCGATATATCTAAAGGCTTAAAGTCAGGGAAAATCAAAGGATGGACAGTAGGAGAAGCCTGGGCTTTGGTCTGAGCCCTAGTCAAGACATTTATAGTATCGGAGGTGATACCTTCACTTTCATCTAACAAGTGAACCGGTGATCCTACTTCCTCGCTTTCGAGAGTATCATCACTGGTTTTTAATCCCACATGAATATCGCGAGACATTGTCTCATCTGAACTTTCGAGGGGCTTCTCTGACTCTACAGGAAGAGGATCTGAAACACTTGTATCCATCTTTGGTGATGAAAGGTCAACCTCAGAAGGAAGAATGGCACCTTTTACATTACCTATTAGTACGGAGCAAGAAGTGATGGGAGCTAGTACGGCTTCAGACCAACCTGTGAACCATTTAGACCTAATGTAACAGCGGATGGTAGGAAAAGTGTCTGTACGGCCCAAGTAGTCTGAAAGTATAGCAGAGGAATGAGTTTCTTTAAGGTTAGGGAACAGCTTATCAGAAATGACTATACATGTGCATCCAGTGTCTCGTAAAATGGTAGATACATTAAGTCCGATAACTGTTCCTGAACAGAAGGGTGCTTGGTCATTCCAGTCTTTAAAACATCTTCCAACTTTTTGGACCTTCTTAGAAGGACAATCTGGACGTTTATGTCCCTTAACACCACACAAATGACAAACAGGAATAAAAGAAGTCATTTAACTTTCCATTAGAGGCTTTGATTTCTTAAGGTCTGATGAACCCTTGCCCTTAGGGTTCGATCCCTTTAGGTCTTTATAGGAATTGTGAGCCTCAGCATACAGGTCAGCAGCCTCAGCAACTTCCTCAGCTTTAATCAAGTTACGTTCTCTGATGAATGTTCGTATCTAATGGGGAAGAGCTGTCAGGAACTGGTCAGCAACCATGAAGTCTCTAAAAGATTCATAACTGATCAATTCCTGAACTCTCTATCCAAAAGTCGAAAAAACGAAAGAGTGTTACCTGTAACTGCTGAAAGTTCTGGCCAGGCTGTAAGGTGGCATACCTGAAATCTTTCCTGTAAGAATTAGTGGTTTTTTGATATGCTTTAAGGATTGCCTTCTTCAGTAGGTTATAATTACATATGATATCCTGCGACAAAGTTGCATAGATATTCAAGGCTGTACCAGAAAATAACATTCCTAACCTGGTAGCCCAGGTGTCAGCAGGCCATTCACAGAGGGTAGCGGTATTTTCAAACCTGATAATGTATGAAGTTATGTCTTCCCCCTCTGTGATGGGAGGTAAATTAGGTGTTGGAATATGTGCACTAGCTGCACGTTGTTCCATTACTCCTTCATCTAATTGCTGTTGTGAGAAAGTTAACTTTTTATTCTCTAATTCAAGGCGAGATTTTTTGAGCTTGCGATCCTTTTCTCTCTCTATTAACTCAAGTTCTCTAGCTTTTCCTCACGTTCTCTAGCTTTTTCCTCAACTTCTCTATCCTTTGCTCTTTCCTCAAGTTCTCTTATTTTAGCCTGTTCCTCACGTATTTTAGCCTGTTCCTCACGTATTTTAGCCTGTTCCTCACGTATTTTAGCCTGTTCCTCACGTATTTTAGCCTGTTCCTCACGTATTTTAGCCTGTTCCTTACGTTCTCTAGCTCTCTCTTCACGATGAAGTCTATCTCGCTCCTTTTTGTCTTCTCTTTCTCTTTCTAACTGTCTTTCTTGGATTTCTCTCTCAATTCTCTCTCTCTCCTTTTTCTTCTGTCTTTCAAGGTTCTCTTTCTCCTTTTTCTCTTCTCTTTCGATGCTCTCTCTCTCCTTTTTCTCTTCTCTTTCGATTCTCTCTCTCCCCTTTTCTTCTTCTCTTTCCCGTTCTAACTGGCTCTCTTCTCTCTCAATTCTCTCTCTTTCAAGTCTTTCCTGGATCTTAGCACTAATGAAAGATTCTAAATTTTTCCCTGTTATTCCTAATTTACTTCCAGCATTCATCCAAAACTGGTATTCCTCCATGCTTGCAAGAATAACTTAAACTATCAGGGGAAATGAAACGGGTATTAAAGAAAACGGAGGGTTCAATGCCTGCTCCATTCAAACTGTAAATAAACCAAAGGGCTCGATCCCTGCTTCAATTAAACAATATGTATTAATTAAAACAAAGGGTTCTATGCCGGCTCCGAGCAAACAGTAAGTAGAATGGGGTCACTTGACCATCCAATTTTCTCACCAACAAATCAAAAGTGTCCAACGATAGTTCCCTTGATAAAATATAGAGCTCAATGAAACAAATTGTCACTGGAAAATCTCGGGTCCCTAGAGTCTAATCCTCCAAAGTGTTTCAAGCTCACAAGAAAGGTGGCAGAATTAACTATTATATCCTGCCTGACGTGACATACAGTAAATTGAGACTATAACAATCACCAAATCTTTTAAATACCTGTACCGTAGTCCTACCATAGAGAATGATTACTCATGGCTGGTGGTAACCGTCTGTGGTATGCAGCATTGAAGTTCCAATGGTAGATTCGAGATGGAATTGAATCTTGATTCTGTCGAGTTGTGTTCTGGCAAGGTCGCCATTTGTGAAGGCTTATTCAGCCCTGTAATAACTTCAGACAGTATTACCAAGGCTGGCTCCTCCTCAGGAAAATTAATGAATAGAAAAAGAAATAATAACAGACAAACATAAACACTTTATTATAGAAAATATAAAATATAAAACACTTAAATATGAAATATTAATCCTACATTAAAGAAAATGAAAAATGAAAAATATAAATGATAACTGAATTCAACGCTAATATATATAGGGGTGTCTGGTGTTGGTGACACTGTGTATTGTTGCAATAGAAGCCGTTGCTGATGATGTAGGGGGGGAATGGTGGTAACAGTTGTTGGTGACAACCCACTGGCTCGTTCTTCACAGTATAGCCTTGAGTATTATATCCCGATGACTGGAAAGCAGGTTCTTTACCGCTGCAATGATGAGGGGTTACGTCCTGCAATTTCATACAGGTGCACAGGTAATTAAATCCAAAAAGGGGAAGTCTCAGGACGTTATTCCATCTCCACCAGTTCTTCTCGTTGATTGACAGGTGACCCTCTCTGTCATCCAAGCTGAAAAGATAGACAGGTTACCCACTGCTTAAATAATCATTCTCCATGATAAGAACAATACCTAAAAGATGTGGTGATTATTACAACAGTCAACATAGAGCAAGGCTGAAAAGACTAAGTTTATTATTGGATAAAAGTGAAGCTTTCAACCCATAAATCCTCTAGAATACAAGGCAGGCATGTACTTACAGTAGTGCTGGGAGCTGTGAGTCTAGTGATTACTGTTTGGACCAGAGCCCCACACGTCACCTTTCGTGAGGGGGGGGAAGGAGGAGGGGAAGTGATAGCAGGAGCTAGACTGACCCTACCTTAACAAGCAGCCGGCAGTCAAACTATCACTTTCGGGGTGGGGGAAAAAGGCGGGAATAGCGGGAGCTTGACTTACCCTACCTTAACAAGTAGCCGGCAATGAAACTATTGTTACTATATACTCCCTCGCTACTCCTATCTATTGAACTTTTCCCTTACACTACCATCCCTCCTGTCCTTGATATACCTGAAACTCTCCCATCCCTCCTGTCCAGGGTATAACTGAATCTCTACCCCTCCCTCCTATCCTGGATATACCTGAAATATACAACCCCTCCTGTCCTGGGTATACCTGAAACTCTACCATCCTTCCTGTCCTGAATATACATGAAACTCTACCATCCCTCCTGTCCTGGATATACCTAAAACTCTGCCATCCCTCCTGTTCTGGGAATACCTGAAACTCTACCATCACTCCTGTCCTGGAAATACCTGTAACTCTACTATCCCTCCTGTCCTTGATATACCTGAAACTCTACTATTGCTCGTGTCCTAAGTATACCTGAAACTCTACCATCCTTCCTGTCCTGTATATACCTGAAACTCTTCCATCCCTCCTGTCCTGGATATATCTGAAACTCTTCCATCCCTCCTGTCCTGGGTATACCTGAATCACTACCATCCCACTTCTCCTAGAAACACCTGAAGCTCTGCCATCCCTCCTGTCTTGGATACAACTGAAACTCTACCATCCCTCCTGTCCTTTGTATACCTGAATCTCTGCAATCCCACCTCTCCTGGATATACATGAAACTCTACAATCCCTCCTGTCCTGGATATACATGAAATTCTATCATCCCTTCTGTCCTGGATATAGCTGAAACTCTAAAATCCCTCTTGTCCTGGATATTCCTGAAACTCTACCATCCCTCCTGTCCTGTATATACCTGAAACTCTACCATCCCTCCTGTCCTGGATATACCTGAAACTCTACCATCCCTCCTGTCCTGTATATACCTGAAACTCTACCATCCCTCCTGTCCTGGATATACCTGAAACTCTACCATCCCTCCTGTTATGGATATACCTGAAACTACCATCCCTCCTGTCCTGGATATACCTGAAACTCTAAAATCCCTACTGTCCTGGATATATATCAAACTCTGTCATCCCTCCTGTCCTGGATATACATGAAACTCTACCATCCCTCCTGTCCTAGATATACCTGAAACTCTACCGTCCCTCCTGTCCTGGATATACCTGAAACAACCATCACTCCTGTCCTAGGTATACCTGAAACTCTACCATCCCTGCTGTCCTGTATATATCTGAAACTCTACCATCCCTACTGTCCTGGGTATACCCGAAACGCTACCATCCTCCTGTCCTAGATATACCTGAAACTCTACCATCCCTTCTCTATTGGGTATACTTGAAACTCTACAATCCCTCCTGTACTAGGTATACCTGAAACTCTACCATCCCTCCTGTCCTGGGTATACCTGAGACTCTACCATCCATCTTTTCCTGGGAATACTTGAAACTCTGACATCCCTCTTGTCCTGGGTATACCTAAAGCTCTACCATCCCTCCTCTTGTGGGTATACCTGAAATTCTACAATCCCTCATGTCTTGGGTATACCTGAAACTCTACAATCCCTCCTGCACTGGGTATACCTGAAACTCTACTGTCCGTCTTTTCCTGGGTATTCCTGAGACTCTACCATCTCTCCAGTCCTGAATATACCTGAAACTCTACCATTCCTACTGTCCTGGATATATATGAAACTTTACCGTCCTTCCTGCCCTGTATATACATGACACTCTACCATCCCTCCTGTCCTGGATATACCTGAAACTCTACCATCCCTCCTGTACTGCATATACCTGAAACTCTATACCAACCCTCCTGTCCTAGATATACCTGAAACTCTACCATCCCTCTTGTCCTGGATATTCCTGAAACTCTACCTGGCCCGGTGGCCTGGTGGCTAAAGCTCCCGCTTCACACACGGAGGGCCCGGGTTCGATTCCCGGCGGGTGGAAACATTTCGACACGTTTCCTTACACCTGTTGTCCTGTTCACCTAGCAGCAAATAGGTACCTGGGTGTTAGTCGACTGGTGTGGGTCGCATCCTGGGGGACAAGAATAAGGACCCCAATGGAAATAAGTTAGACAGTCCTCGATGACGCACTGACTTTCTTGGGTTATCCTGGGTGGCTAACCCTCCCGGGTTAAAAATCCGAACGAAATCTTATCTTATCTTATCTTACCATCCCTCCTGTCCTGGACATACCTGAAACTCTGCCTTCCCCCTGGGAAGAGATACTTCATCTCTACAGAACATGACCTTAAAGCATTTCTAAGTGAGGAAGTGTAATATTGTTAGTGTTATATTGTCATAAATTTGTGCCCCCCTAAAATTCTAATACCCCAACTACTTTTGATTGTCATTGTTGCATTCAACGACCATTCTACCTCATAGTCTTAATTGTATTTAATATCTTCAGAATCTATCTCCTTTTTAACAACTTACCACATCACTGTTCCATCTTATTTTATTATGAACTAACCATAACTTGTCCTCAATAATTCTACCTCACTTTAAAAAATACTCAATTGCCCAATTATATTCTAAAACCCCTATTATTGCCCAATTTTGCTCTAAACTATATTGACCAAACTTATTGTAAACTTCTTTTATTGACCATTTTATTCAATACTTTTTTAAACTAGTATTTTCAACTACAACTTTTATATTATCCTGTCTACCATCTTACTAGCATATTATAACCAAGTCATTGCCATTTTTATTTTTATCCTTTTTTTTATTATTCTTTTGCTACCTTAACTTGTGTATTTTATCCTGTCAATTTAAATCTAGTTATACTCTAATTCTTGTAAACAACTTATATAAGACCTTAGTGCAATTACAATTGAGAGTCTTGTGCCTTTTTTATATTATTAGATTAAACACAGTTGTACTATAGTCAATACCAAATTCACTATATTAGACCATAATGCAATTACAAGTGAGAGTCTTGTTCTATTTTTAATTTGTATTTATATATTACTAGTTTATACCTAGTTGTACTTTAGTTCATTCCAGCACAACACATAGACAACATCAACTTCATTATGTGTATTAGTGACTATACTCTATATGACCAAAATACTCTAGCTATATACTTATCCAAACTTCCCACCACTACAGATATCAGTACTAGATCTCAACACATAACTCAGGATATAAATAACCATAATATAAACCTAGAAGATGATTGATCACGTTGACCCTGATCTAAACCTCCATAATCTGACACCCAATCAAAAAATATTGGAAAGTAACTGCCTTTATTACACAGCATCACAAGCCAGCACTATCCTAAACAATGCTAAAAGTCTATCAGTACTTAACTACAACATCAGGTCCTTAAGCAAACACTATGATGAACTCCTAGCACTCCTTGAATCACTAAAGACACCCTTCTCCTGCATTATTCTTACTGAGACCTGGCTTAAGCAGGACACAATAGATATCTACCCTCTACCAGGATACACAGCAATTCACAACTGCAGACCAAACCACGTTGGGGTGGTATTGCAATCTATTACTCTAACCAATTATCTTGTATTAGCACCACTTGCTTCAGTGATGAATATGGGGAAAACATTTTTGCTAATTTTACTGTAAAAAACCTTAAGACACCTATAACAATAGGTGCCATTTGCCGGATACCTCACACAAGCATCCCAAATTTCAGTGAGAAATTAAAGTCACTAATAACAAACAGACAAAAGAATAAGCACCACCTTCAACATCAACCTTGGCATACTAGATGATCAGCCTGTAACTGATTTCATCAACAATATGAACAACACACTTCTCATACCAACAATAACTAAACCAACCAGGCTCACTGAGACAAGTGCAACCATAATAGACTACATATGGACCAATATACTAGCCCCCCTTAAATCAGGGATAATCACAGATAGCACTACAGACCACTACCCTACCTTCCTCCTGACAAACATTAGTAAACCACCACTTGAATACAACAAAGTCTCATTTAGACTCCACGACGAGGCCTCAATAAGGAAGTTCACAGCTGACCTAGAGACTGTTGACTGGCCTACAGAATTCTCCAAGGCCAATGGTACTGATGACTGGACAGACATTTTTCTTAACAAATTACTTAGACTATACAACAAACATTGTCCTATAAAAACGAAAGAGATCACAAACAAACGGCTTGGTTGCTCATGGCTAACCAGCACCATTCTGAAATCCATTGACAAGGAACACCAATATGAAAAGCAATATAGACAGGGCTTAATACACAAAGATATTCTTAAACACTATTCATCAGTTCTCACCAAAGTAATAAAGAAAGCCAAACAACTATACTACTCCAGTAGATTCACAGACACTAGAGGATGTATAAAAAAGACCTGGAAAACACTCTCTCAGATTCTAGGTACCCACAAACTGAAAAAAAAACAAGAATATTGTCCTAACTAAACCTAATAAAACACCACTACATCCCACTGACACAGCTAACAAGATAAACGACTTCTTCTCAACCATAGGATCTAATCTCGCCAATAAAATCCCACATACCAATGCCCATGCCGGGGACTACCTAGATGGGAATTTCCCAAATTCCTTCTATCTTGCACCAACTGAGCCCACGGAAGTCACCGAGATTATAAAGTCACTTAAAAATAACTCAGGGAATCTGTCTCATGTCCCACCATTACTGTACAAGCGAGCGGCCCATGTCCTTTCGCATGCTAATTCATTACTTTTTAACAAGTCACTAGAAACCAGCACCTTCCCGAAACTACTCAAGATGGCAAGGGTTACACCAATACATAAAGGTGGTGACCCTACAGACTTAAACAACTATAGGCCAATATCAAACTTGCCATTGCTATCCAAAATCTTTGAGAAACTCGTGCACAGGAGACTATATTCCATACCCCCGGCAGGGATTGAACCCGCGGTCATAGAGTCTCAAAACTCCAGCCCGTCGCGAGTGGGGGCAGAGACTGTATTCATTTATAACGGCACAAAACATACTCAACCCCTGCCAATTTGGATTCAGGAAAAATAAAAGCACTAATGATGCAATTTACACATTGGAAAATAAGGAATATCCACTAGGAATTTTTATTGACCTAAGAACAGCTTTTGACACAGTAGACCACGGCATCCTACTCCACAAACTTGACCATTACGGTATAAGAGGCCATGGACTTGCTTATTTCAAATCTTACCTTACTAATAGGTATCAGTATGTCACCATTAAAGACACAGCATCAACAACACGGTCACTTGATACTGGAGTTCCGCAGGGAAGTGTCCTTGCTCCCCTGCTCTTCCTCATATACATCAATGATCTTCCAAACATATCCCAACACCTGAAACCCATTCTCTTTGCTGACGACACGACTTACGTCATCTCTCACCCTAATCTTGCCACCCTCAACACCATTGTTAACGAGGAGCTGATCAAAATATCGACTTGGATGACAGCCAATAAACTTACACTTAACACTGACGAAACCTACTATATTATGTTTGGTAGCAGAGCAGGAGATGCACAAATTAACATTAAGATCGACAACACTCTAACTACCAGACATAATGAGGGCAAATTCCTAGGCCTATACCTTGACAACAACCTGAATTTCAGCACTCATATCCAACACATAACCAAAAAAGTATCCAAAACGGTTGGGATCACTCTCCAAGATACGATACTACGTGCCGCAAAATACCCTTCTCACACTATACCACTCACTTATTTATCCATACCTCACCTATGTTATTTGTGCTTGGGGATCAACTGCAGCAACACACCTAAAGCCAATAATAACCCAACAAAAAGCCGCAGTAAGAATAATCACTAAATCCCATCCCTGGCAACACCCCCCCCCCACTCTTCATAGATCTAAACTTACTCCCTGTTCAGTACATCCACACTTACTACTGTGCAATCTACATCTACAGGACCTTAAACTCTAATATCAACCTTGACCTAAAACGCTTTCTTGATAGTTGTGACAGAACCCACAGGCATAACACCAGACACAAACATCTGTATGACATTCCCCGTGTCCGACTAAATATTTACAAAAATTCAATGTATGTCAAAGGCCCTAAAATCTGGAACACCCTACCTGAGAACTCTAGAACTGCAGACACATTCATCACCTTCAAAACTACCATTAGGAAACATCTCCCTGATACAGCCCGTCAACTAACTGCACGAATAAAACCTGGTGGTTCACACTTACACTCACTCACCCATTTGACCATAAACAGAAATATTAATCTAAGTCTTAAAATAATGAATCCTGTGAAACTCCAATACTGAAACTATGTACTGTGCCAAAACAAAAGCATTCACATTGCTAAACTCACAAACTAGTATTTATTCACTTAACCATAATACCAACTTACCTCATAACTTGTAATATTTTAAAATTAAGAACTAAACTAAGTCTGCCCGAAATGCCCAGCCATTCTAGGTGTTCTAGTGGTACACTCTGTAATCATTATTTTACTACATGTAAACCACACAATAACCAAATTCTGTAAACACAGCATTGTAATCCATATAGAGAATAAACTTTGAATTTGAATTTGAATTTGAAATTGAATCCTCATGTCCTGGGTATACATGAAACTCTACCATCTCTACTGTCCTAGATATATCTAAACCTCTACCATCCCTCCAGTCCTGGATATACCTGAAACTCTACCATCCCTCCTGTCCTGGGTATACCTGAAACTCTACCATCCCTCCTCTCCTGGATATACCTGACACTCTTCCATCCCTCCTGTCCTGGACATAAATAAAACTCTTCCATCCATCCTGTCCTTGGTATACCTGAAACTCTACCACCCCTCCTCTGCTGGGTATTAATGAAACTCTACCATTCCACCTGTCCTAGATATACCTGAAGCTCTACCATCCATCCTGTCCTGGATATACTTGAAACACTATCATCCCTCCTGTCCTGGGTATACATGAATCTCTACCATCCTTCCTGTCCTAGATGTAAATAAAACTCTACAATCCCTCCTGTCATGGATATACCTTAAACTCTAAAATCCCACCTGTCCTGGATATACCTGAAACTCTACCATCCCTCCTGTCCTGGATATACCTGAAACTCTACCATCCCTCCGGTCCTGGATATACATGAAACTAAAATCCCTCATGTTCTTAGCATACCTGAATCTCTACCCTCCCTCCCGTTTTGGATACACATGAAACTCTACCATCCCTCCTGTTATGGATATACCTGAAACTAAAATCCCCCCTGTTCTGGATATATCTGAAACTCTACCATCCCTCCTGTCCTCGATATTCCTGAAACTATACCCTCCCTCCTGTCCTTGATATACCAGAAACTCTACCATCCCTCTTGTCCTGGGTATTCTGAAACTCTACCACCCATCCTGTTCTGGGAATACATGAAACTCTATCATCCCTCCTGTCCTGGATATACCTGAAACTTTATCATCCATTCTGTCCTTTATAGACCTGAAACTCTACCATTCCTCCTGTCCTGCGTATACCTGAAAATCTAAGATCCCTCCTGTCCTGGATATATCTGAAACTCTACCATCCCTCCTGTACTGGTTATACCACAAACTCTACTATCCCACTTATCCTTGACATACCTGAAACTCTTTCATCCCTCCTGTCCTGGATATATCCGAAACTCTATAATCCATCTTGTCCTGTGTATACCTGCAACTCCAGCATCCCACATGTCCTAGATGTACCTGAAGCTCTACTATCCATCTTGTCCTGTATATACCTAAAACACTACCATCCCTCCTGTCCTGGTTACACCTGAATCTCTACCATCCCTCCTGTCCTATATATACTTGAAACTCTACCATCCCTTTTGTCCTAGATATACCTGAAACTCTACCATCCCTCCTAAGCTTCATATACCTGAAACTCTACCATCCCTCCTAAGCTTCATATACCTGAAACTCTACCATCCCTCCTGTCCTGGGTGTACCTGAAACTCTACCATCCCTCCAGTCCTGGATATACCTGAAACTCTACCAACAATTCTGTCCTGGATGTACCTGAAACTATACAATCCCTCTTGTCCTGGATATACCTGAAACTCTACCATCCTTCTTGTCTGGGATATACCTGAAACTCTACCATCCCTCCTATCCTTTATATACCTGAAACTACCATCCTTCCTCTCCTGGGTATACCTGAAACTCTACCATCCCTCCTGTCCTGGATATACCTGAAACTCTACCCTCCCTCATGTCTTGCATATTCCTGAAACTCTACCATACCTCCTGTCCAGGGTATACCTGAAACTCTACCATCACCCCTGTCCTGGATATACCTAAAACTCTACCATCCCTCTTCACCAGGGTATACCTGAAAATCTACCATACCTACTATACTTTATATACCTGAGATTCTACCACCCCTTTCGTCATGGATATATCTGAAACTCTTCCACCCCTCCTATCCTTTATATAACTGAAACTCTACCGTCCCATCTCTCCTGGGCATACCTGAAAGTCTACAATCCCTCCTGTCCTGGATGTACTTGAAACTCTACCATCCCTCATGTTCTGGGTATACCTGAAACTCTACCACCCATCCTGTCCTAGGTATACATAAAACTCTACCATCCCTCCTGTCATAGATACACCTTAAACTCCACCATCCCTCCTGTCCTGGATATACCTGAAACTCTACCATCCCTCCTGTCCTGGATATTCCAGAAGCTCTAGCATACCTCATCTCCAGGGTATACTTGAAACTCTACCATCACCCCTGTCCTGGATATACCTGAAACTCTACTATCCCTTCTATCCTGGATATTCCTGAAATTCTTTCATCCATCCTGCCTTGGTACACCTGAAACTCTACAATCCTTCCTGTCCTGGATATACCTGAAACTCTACAATCCCTCCTGTCCTGGATATACCTGAAACTGTACCATCCCTCCTGTCCAAGTTATACGTGAAACTCTACTATTCCTCCTATCCTGGATATACCTGAAACTCTTTCATCCAACCTGTCCTAGATTTACGTGAAGCTCTACCATCTCTGTTGTAATGGATATACCTGAAACTCTACCATCCCTCCTATCCTGGGTATACCTGAACCTCTACCATCCCTCCTCTCCTAGATATACCTGAAACTCTGCCATCCCTCCTGTCCTGAATATACCTGAAACTCTACCATCCGTCCTGTCCAATATATACCTGAAACTACCATCCCACATGTATTGCGTATACCTGAAAATCTACCATCCCCTCTGTCCTGTATATACTTGAAACTCTACAATTCCTCCTGTCCTGGATATACCTGAAAATCTACCATCCCCTCTGTCCTGTATATACTTGAAATTCTACAATCCCTACTGTCCTGGGTATACATGAAACTCTACAATCCCTCCTGTTCTTGATATTCCTGAAACTCTAGGCTCCATCCTGTACTGAATATACCTGAAACTCTACCATCCCTCCTGTCCTGGATATACCTGAATCTCTACCATCCTTCCTGTCCTGGATATACCTGAAACTCTACCATAGTTCCTCTCCTGGATATTCATGAAACTCTACAATCCCTCCTGTCCCGGACATACCTGAAACTCTACCATTCTTCCTCTCGTGGATATACCTGTTACTCTACGTTCCCTCCTGTCCCGGGTATACCTGAAACTCTACCACCCCTCCTTTCTTGGGTATACATGAAACTCTACCATCTCTCCTGTCCTAGATATACCTGAAACTCTTCCATCCCTCTTGTCCAGGATATATCTGAAACTCTTCCATCCCTCCTGTCCTGGATATACCTGAAACTCAACCATCAATCCTGTTCTGGGCATTTCTGAAACTCTGCCATCCCTCCTGTCTTGGATATACCTGAAACTCTACCATCCCTCCTGTCCAGTGTATGCCTTAAACTCTACTATCCCTCCTGTCCTGGATACACCTGAATCGCTAACACACCTCCTTTCCTGGGTATTCCTGAATTTCTACTATCCCCCTGTCCTGGATATACCTAAAACTCTCCCATCCCTCTTGTCCTAGACATTCATGAAGCTCTACCATATCCCCTGTCCTTGGTATATCGGAAATTCTACTATCCCTTCTGTCCTCGACATACCTGAAACTCTACCATCCCTCTTGTCCTGGATATACCTGAAATTCTACGTTCCCTCCTGTCCTCGGTATACCTGAAACTCTACCATCCCTTCTGTCCTGCATATACCTGAAACTCTTCCATCCCTCCTGTCCAGGACATACCTGAAACTCCTCCATCCCTTCCGGTTCTGGGAATACCTGAAACTATACCACCCGCCCTCTCTTGCGTATAAATAGACATCTACCATCTCACCTGTCCTAGATATACCTGAAGTTCTACCATCCCTCCTGTCCTATATATACCAGAAACTCTAAAATCCCTTCTGTCCTGTGTATACCTGAATCTCTACCAACCCTCCTGTCCTGGGTATACATGAAACTCTACCATCCCTCCTGTCTTGGTTATGCCTGAAACTCAACCATCCCTCTTGACCTTAATATACTGGAAACTCTACCATCCCTATTCTCCTGGATATACCTGAAACTCTACCATCCCTCCTGTCCTGGATATACAAAAAACTCTACCATCCCTCCTGTCCTTGATATACCTGAAACTCTACCATCCCTTCTGTCCTGGATGTACTTGAAATCTACAATCCCTCCCGTTCTGGGAATAATTTAAACTCTGCCATCACTCCTGTCCTGGATATACATGAAACTCTACCATGCCTCCTGTCCTGGATATACCAGAAACTCTGCCGTCTCTCCTGTCCTGGGAATACCTGAAACTCTACCAACACTCCTGTCCTGGAAAAACTGTAACTCTACTATCCATACTGTTCTTGATATACCTGAAACTATACCATCCTTCCTGTCCTGTGTATACCTGATACTCTTCCATCTCTCCTGTCCTGGATATACCTGAAACTCTTCCATCCCTCCTGTCCTGGGTATACCTGAAACTCTACCATTCTACATGTCGTAGATACAACTGAAGCTCTACCATCCCTCCTGTATTGGATATTCCTGAAACTCTACCATTCCTACTGTTCAGGGTATACCTGAATCTCTGCCATCCCACCTCTCCTGGATATAAATGAAACTCTACCATCCCTCCTGTCCTGGATATAGCTGAAACTCTGAAATCCCTCTTGTCCTGGATATACCTGAAACTCTACCATCCCTCCTGTCCTGTATATACCTGAAACTCTACCATCCCTCCTGTCCTGGATATACCTGAAACTCTACCATCCCTCCTGTCCTGGGTATACCTGAAACTCTTCCATCCCTCCTGTCCTTGATATACCTGAAACTCTAAAATCCCTCCTGTCCTGGATAAATCTCAAACTCTGCAATCCCTCATGTCCGGGATATACATTAAACTCTACCATCCCTCCTGCCCTAGATATTTTTGAAACTCTACCATCCCTCCTGTCCAGGATATACCTGAAACTCTACCATCCCTCCTGTCCAGGATATACCTGAAACTCTACCATCCCTCCTGTCCTGGATATACCTGAAACGAAACTACCACCCTTCCCGTCCTGGGTATACCTGAAACTCTGTCATCCCTGCTGTCCTGTATATACCTGAAACTCTACCATCCCTAATATACTGGAAATTCCTGAAACTCTACCATACCTCTTGTCTTGGATATACCTGAGACTCTACAATCTCTCCTGTCCTGGATATTCCTGAAACTATCCCCTCCCACCTGTCCTGGATATACCTGAAACGCAATCTATCCCTAATGTCCTGGATATACTTGAAACCCTACAATCCCTCCTGTCCTTGATATACCAGAAACTCTAAAATCCCTCCTGTCCTGGATATCCATGAAACTCTCCTATCCCTCATGTCCTGGATATTCCCGAAATTCTACCATCCCTCCTGACCTGGGTATTCCTGAAACTCTACCACCTATCCTGTCCTGGGTATACATGAAACTCTTCCATCCCTCCTGTCCTGGATATACCTGAAACTCTACAATCCCTCCTGTCCTGGATATACCTGGAACTCTACAATCCCTCCTGTCCTGGTTATACCACAAACTCTACTATCCCTACTATCCTTGACATATTTGAAACTCTTTGATCCCTCCTGTCCTGGATATTTCTGAAACTCTACAATCCCTCTTGTTCTGTATATACCTAAAACTCTACAATCCCTCTTGTCCTGGGTGTACCTGAATCTCTACCATCCCTCCTGTCCTAGATATACCTGAAACTCTACCATCGCTTTTGTCCTGGATATACCTGAAACTCTACCATCCATCCTATTCTTTATATACCTGAAACTCTACCATCCCTCCTGTCCTGGGTATATATGAAACTCTACCATCCATCCTGTCCTGGATATATCTGAAACTCTACCATCCCTCCTGTAATGGATATACCTGAAACTCTACCATCCCTCCTCTCCAGGATATACCTCAAACTCTTCCATCCCTCCTGTCCTGGACATACATGAAACTACCATCCCTACTGTCCTGGGTATACCTGAAACTCTATCATCCCTGCTGTCCTGTATATACCTGAAACTCTATCATCCCTACTGTCCTGGGTACGCTTGAAACTCTGACATCCCTCTTGTCTTGGATACACGTGAAACTCTACCATTGCTGCTGTCCTGGATATTCCTGAAACTATACCTTCCCTCCTGTCCTGGATATACCTGAAACGCAATTTATCGCTCCTGTCCTGGATATACTTGAAACCCTACAATCCCTAATGTCATTGATATAACAGAAGCTCTGCAATCCCTCCTGTCCTGGGTATACATGAAACTCTACCATCCCTCATGTCCTGGATATACCTGAAACTTTACCATCCCTTCTGTTAATCATGTTCCTGAAACTCTACCATCCCTCCTGTCCTGCGTATAAATGGAACTCTACCATCCCTCCTGTCCAGGATATACCTGAAGCTCTACAATCCCTCCTGTCCTGGATATACCTGAAACTCTACCATCATTCATGTCCTGGTTATACCAAAACTCTACTATCCCTACTATCCTGGATATACTTGAAACTCTTTCATCCCTCCTGTCCTGGACATTTCTGAAACTATACAATCCCTCTTGTCCTGGGTATACCTGAAACTCCAGCATCCCGCCGGTCCTAGATATACCTGAAGCTCTACCATCCCTCTTGTTCTGTATATACCTAAACCTCTACCATCCCTCCTGTCCTGGATATTCCTGATTCTCTACCATCTCTCCTGTCCAAGATATACCTGAAACTACCATCCCTTTTGTCCCGGATATACCTGAAACCCTAAAATCCCTCCTATCCTTTATATACCTGAAACTCTACCATTCCTCGTGTCCTGGGTATACATTAAACTCTGCCAACCCTCCTGTCCTGGATATACGTGAAACTCTCCCATCCCTCCTGTCCTGGATATACCTGAAACTCTTTAATCCCTTCTGTCCTGGATATTCCTGAAACTCTAATAATCTTCTTGTCCTGGATATTCTAGAAACTCTACCATCTCTCCTGTCATGGATATACCTGAAACTCTAAAATCCCTTTTGTCCTGGATATACTTGAAATTCTACCATCCCTCCTAACCTTTATATACCTGAAACTCTACCATCCTTAAAGTCCTTGGTATACCTAGAACTCTACTATCCCTCCTGTTCTGGGTATACCTGAAGCTCTACAACCCCTCCTGTCCTGGGTGTACATGAAACTCTACCATCATTCCTGTCCTGGGTGTACATGAAACTACCATCATTCCTGTCCTCGATATGCCTGAAACTCAACCAACACTCCTGTCCTGGATATACCTGAAAAGCTACCATCCCTCCTGTCATGGATGCTCCTGAAACTCATCATCCCTCCTGTCCAGGGTATACCTGAAACTCTAAGATCACCCCTGTCCTGGATATACCTGAAACTCTACTATCCCTTTTATACTGGATATACCTGAAACTCTTTCATCCCTCCTGTCCTGGATATACCTGAAACTCTACCATCCTTCCTGTTATGGATATATCTGAAACTCTACAATCCCTTCTGTCCTGGATATACCTGAAACTCTACTATTCCTCTTATCCTGGATATACCTGAAACTCTTTCATCCCTCCTGTCCTGGGTATACCTGAAACTCGACCATCCCTACTGTCCCGGATATACCTGAAACTCTACAAACACTCCTGTCCATGGTATACCTGAAACTCTACCATCCCTCCTCTCTTGGATATACCTGAAACTCTACCATCCCTCCTGTCCTGGATATACCTGAGACTCTACCATCACTCCTGTCTTGGATATTCCTGAAACTATACCCACCCTCCTTTCCTGTATATATCTGAAACACAATCTATCCCTCATGTCCTGGATATACCTGAAACTCTACAATCCCTCCTGTCTTTGATATGCCAGAAACTCTACCATCCCTGCTGTCATGGATATACATGAAACTCTACTATCCCTCCTCTACTGGATATTCCTGAAAATCTCCCATCCCTCCTGACTTTGGTATTCCTGAAACACTACAACCAATCCTGTCCAGGGTATACATGAAACTCTACCATCCCTCCTGTCCTGGATGTACCTAAATCTTTACCATCCCTTCTGTCCGTTACATAACTGAAACTCTACCATCCCTCCTGTCCTGGGTATTCATGGAACTCTACCATCACTCCTTTCCTGGTTATACCACAATCTCTACTATCCCTACTATCCTGGATATACTTGAAACTCTTTCATCCCTCTTGTCCTGGGTATACCTAAAACTCCAGCATCCCACCGGTCCTAGATATAACTGAAGCTCTACCATCAATCTTGTTCTTTGTATACCTAAAACTCTACCATCCCATCTGTCCTGGGTATACCTGAATCTCTACAATCCCTACTGTAATAGATATACCTAAAACTCTACCATTCCTTTTGCCCTGGATATACCTGAAACTCTACAATCCCTCCCATCCTTTACATACCTGAAACTCTACCATCCCTCATGTCCTGGATATACATGAAACTCTACAATCCCTAATGCCCTGGATATACCTTAACCTCTACCATCCCTCATGTCCTGGATATACCTGAAACTCTATAATCCCTCCTGTCCTGGATATACCTGAAATTCTGCCATCCCTCCTATCCTTTACATAACTGAAACTCTACCATCCCTTCTGCATTGGGCATTCCTGAAGCTCTAAAATCCCTCTTGTCCTGGTTATATCTCAAACTCCACCATCCCTCCAGTCCTGGATATACATTAAACTCTACCATCCCTCCTGCCCTAGATATACCTGAAACTCTACCATCCCTGCTCTCCAGGATATACCTGAATCTCTACCATCCCTCCTGTCCTGGATATACCTGAAACTACCATCCCTCCTGTCCTGGATATACCTTAAACTCTATCATCCCTGCTGTCCTGTATATACCTGAAACTATACCATCCCTACTGTCCTGGGTATACATGAAGCTCTACCATCCCTCTTGTCTTGGATACACCTGAAACTCTACCATCGCTCGTGCCCTGGACATATATGAAACTCTACTATCCCTTCTGTACTGGATATTCCTGAAACTCTACCATCCCTCCTGTCCTGGGAATTCCTGAAACTCTACCACCGATCCTGTGCTATGTACATGAAAATCTACAATCCCTCCTGTCCTGGATGTTCCTGAAACTTAACTATCCCTTCCGTCCTTTATGTACCTGAAACTCTACCATCCCTCCTGTCCTGGTTATACCACAAACTCTAACATTCCTACTATCCTGGATATACTTGAAACTCTTTCATCCCTCCTGTCATGGACATATCTGAAACTCTACAATCCCTCTTGTCCTGGGTATACCTGAAACTCCAGCATCCCACCGGTCCTAGATATACCTAAAACTCTACCATCCCTCCTGTCCTAGGTATACCTGATTCTCTACCATCTCTCCTGTCCTAGATATACCTGAAACTACCATCCATTTTGTCCACGATATTCCTGAAACTCTAAAATCCCTCTTATCCTTTATATACCTGAAACTCTACCTTCCCTCGTGTCCTGGGTATACACGAATCTCTTCCAACTCTCCTGTCCTGGATATACCTGAAACTCTACCATCTCTCCTGTCCTGGATATACCTGAAACTCTATAATCCCTCCTGTCTTGGATATTCCTGAAACTCTAATAATCTTCTTGTTCTGGATATTCCTGAAACTCTATCATCTCTCCTGTCATGGATATACCTGAAACTCTACAATCCCTTTTGTCCTGGATATATTTGAAATTCTACCATCCCTCCTATCCTTTATATATGTGAAACTCTACCATCCTTCCTGTCCAGGGTATACCTAGAACTCTACTATCCCTCCTGTTCCGGGTATACCTGAAGCTCTACCACCCCTCCTGTCCTGGGTATACATGAAACTCTACCATCATTCCTGTCCTAGATACGCCTGAAACTCAACCAACCCTCCTGTCCTGGATATACCTGAAACACTACTATCCCTCCTGTTATGGATATTCCTGAAACTTTACC
Organism: Cherax quadricarinatus; assembly: GCF_038502225.1. Lineage (NCBI taxonomy): Eukaryota > Metazoa > Arthropoda > Malacostraca > Decapoda > Parastacidae > Cherax > Cherax quadricarinatus. The sequence continues at coordinate 38,064,749 of NC_091296.1, read as the reverse complement.
ATCCCTCCTGTCCAGGGTATACCTGAAACTCTACTATCCCAACTGTACTGGATGTACCTGAAACTCTTTCATCCCTCCTGTGATGGGTATACCTGAAACTCTACCATCCTTCCTGTCCTGGATATACCTGAAACTCTACAATCCCTTCTGTCCTGGATATAGCTGAAACTCTACTATCCCTCTTATCCTGGTTATACCTGAAACTCTTTCATCCTTCCTATCCTGGGTATACCTGAAACTCTGCCATCCCTACTGTCTCGGATATTCCTGAAACTCTACCATCACTCCTGTCCATGGTATACCTGAAACTCTACCATCCCTCCTCTCTTGGATATACCTGAAACTCAACCATCCCTCGTGACCCTTATATACTGGAAACTCTACCATCCCTCCTGTCCTGGATATACCTGAAACTCTACTATCGCTCCTGTCCTGGATATTCCTGAAACTATACCCTCCCTCCTATCCTGGATATATCTGAAACACAATCTATCCCTCCTGTCCTGGATATACCTGAAACCCTGCAATCCCTCCTGCCTTGGATATTCCTGAAACTATACCCTCCTTCCTGTCCTGGATATACCTGAAACGCAATCCATCGCTCCTGTCTTAGATATACCTGAAACCATACAATCCCTCCTCTCCTTGATATACCAGAATCTCTACCATCCCTCCCGTCCTGGACATACATGAAACTCTACTATCCCTTCTGTCCTGGATATTCCTGAAACTCTACCATCCCTCCTGACCTGGGTATTACTGAAATTCTACCACCCATCCTATCCTATGTATACAAGAAACTCTACCATCCCTCCTTTCCTGGATATACCTGAAACTCTGCAATCCCTCCTGTCCTGGATATACCTGAAAGTCTAACATCCCTCCTGTCCTGGATATACCTGAAAGTCTAACATCCCTCCTGTCCTGGTTATACCACAAACTCTACTATCCCCACTGTCCTGGATATTCTTGAAACTCTTTCATCCCTCCTCTCCTGGACATATCTCAATCTCTACAATCCGTCTTGTCCTGGGTATACCTGAAACTCCAGCATCCCACCGGTCCTACGTATGCCTGAAGCTCTACCATCCCTCTTGTTCTGTATATACCTAAAACTCTACCACCCCTACTGTCCTTTTGTATACCTGAATTTCTACCATCCCTCATGTCCTAGATATCCCTGAAACTCTACCATCCCTCCTGTCCTGGGTATACATGAAACTCTACCATCCCTCCTGTCCTGGATATACCTGAAGCTCTACCTTCCCTCCTGTCCTGGATATACCTGAAACTCTATAATCCCTCCTTTCCTGGATAAACCTGAAACACTAATATCCTTCCTATCCTGGAAATACCTGAAACTCAACCATCCCTCATGTCATTGATACACCTGAAACTCTACCATCCCTTTTGTCCTGGATATACCTGAAATTCTACCATCCCTCTTATCCTTTATATACCTGAAACTCTACCATCCCTCCTGTCCTGGGTATACCTGAAACTCTCCCATCCCTCCTGTTCTGGGTATACCTGAAACTCTACCACCCCTCCTGTCCTGGGTATACATGAAACTCTACCATCATTCCTGTCCTATATATACCTGAAACTCTACCAACCCTCCTTCCCTGGATACACCTGAAACACTACCATCCCTCATGTCCTGGATATACCTGAAACTCTATAATCCCTCCTGTCCTGGATATACCTGAAATTCTACCGTCCCTCCAATCCTTCATATATCTGAAACTCTACCATCCCTTCTGCATTGGGTATACATGAAGCTCTAAAATCCCTCTTGTCCTGGATATCTCAAACTCTACCATACCTCCTGTCCTGGATATACATTAAACTCTACCATCCCTCCTGCCCTAGATATACATGAAACTCTTCCATCCCTGCTCTCCAGGATATACCTGAAACTACCATCCCTCCTGTCCTGGGTACATATGAAACTCTAACATCCCTGCTCTCCTGTATATACCTGAAACTCTACCATCCCTACAGTCATGGGTATACCTGAAATTTTACCATCCCTCTTGTCTTGGATACACCTGAAACTCTACCATCGCTCCTGCCTTGGATATTCCTGAAACTATACCCTCCCTCCTGTCTTGGATATACCTGAAACGCAATCCATCGCTCCTGTCCTGGATATACCTGAAACCCTACTATCCCTCCTCTCCTTGATATACCAGAAACTCTACCATCTCTCCCGTCCTTGACATACATGAAACTCTACTATCCCTCCTATCCTGTATATTCCTGAAACTCTACCATCTCTCCTGACCTGGGTATTCCTGAAACTCTACAACCCATCCTGTCCTATGTATACATGAAACTCTACTATCCCTCCTGTCCTGGATATACCTGAAACTTTACTATCCCTTCTGTCCTTTATGTTCCTGAAACTCTACCATCCCTGCTGTCCTGCGTATACCTGGAACTTTACCATCCCTCCTGTCCTGGATACACCTGAAACTCTACAATCCCTCCCGTCCTGGGTATACCTGAAAGTCTAACATCCCTCCTGTCCCGGTTATTCAACAAACTCTACTATCCCTACTATCCTGGATATACTTGAAACTCTTTCATCCCTGCTGTCCTGGACATATATCAAACTCTACAGTCCGTCTTGTCCTGGGTATACGTGAAACTCCAGCATCCCACCGGTCCTAGATACACCTGAAGCTCTACCATCCCTCTTCTTCTGTATATACCTAAAACTCTACCATCCCTCCTGCCTGGTGTATACCTGAATCTCTTTTGTCCTGGATTTACTTGAAACTCTAAAATCCCTCCTATCCTTTATAAACCTGAAACTCTACCATCCCTCTTGTCCTAAGTATACATGAAACTCTACCATCTCTCCTGTCCTGGATATACCTGAAGCTCTACCTTCCCTCCTATCCTGGATATACCTGAAACTCTATAATCCCTCCTGTCCTGGATATACCTGAAACTCTAACATCCTTCCTGTCCTGGATATACCTGAAACTCTACCATCCCTTATGTCATGGATATACCTGAAACTCTACCATCCCTTTTGTCCTTGATATACCTGAAATTCTACCATCCCTCCTCTCCTTTATGTACCTGAAACTCTACCATCCCTCCTGTCCTGGGTATACCTGAATCTCTACCCTCTCTCCTCTTCTGGGTATACCTGGAACTCTACCACCCCTCCTGTCCTGGGTATACATGAAACTCTACCAGCATTCCTGTCCTAGATATACCTGAAGCTCTTCCAACCCTCCTGCCCTGGATACACCTGTAACACTACCATCCCTCCTGTCATGGATATTCCTGAAACTCTACCATCCCTCCTGTCCTGGGTATACCTGAAACTCTACCATCACCCCTGTCCTGGATATACCTGAAACTCTACTATCCCTCTTTTCCTGGACATACCTGAAACTCTTTCACCCCTCCTGTCCTGGGTGTACCTGAAACTCTACCATCCTTCCTGTCCTGTATGTACCTGAAACTCTACAATCCCTCCTGTCCTGAATATATCTGAAACTCTACCATCCCACTTCTCATGAGCATACCTGAAACTCCAGTATCCCACCTGTCCTAGATACCTGAAGCTCTACAATCCCTCTTGTCCTGGACATACCTGAAACTCTACCATCCCTCCTGTCCTGTGTATATCTGAATCTCTACCATCCCTCCTGTCCTAGATATACCTGAAACTCAACCATCCCTCCAGTCCTGGAAATACGAGAAACTCTACAATCCCTCCTGTCCTTTATATACCTGAAACTCCACAATCCCTCCTGTCCTGGATATACCTGAAACTCTACCATCCCTGCTGTCCTAGATATACCTGAAACTCTACCATCCCTGCTGTCCTGGATACACGGGAAACTCTACCATCCCTCCAGTCCTGGGTATACATGAAACGCTAAAATCCCTCTTGTCCTGGATATTTCTGAAACTCTTCAGTCCATCCTGTCCTGGATATACCTGATTTTCTATAATCAATATTTCCTTGGTGTACCTGAAACTCTACTGTCTATCCTATTTTTGATATACATAAAACTCTTCCATCCCTCTTGTCCTGGACATATCTGAAACTTTACCATCCCTTTTGTCCTGGGTATACCTGAAACTCCTGCATCCCACCTGTCCTAGATATACCTGAAGCTCTACCATCCCTTATATCCTGGATATATCTGAAACTCTACAATCCCTCCTGTCCTGGGTATACCGGAATCTTTACCATCCCACCTGTCCTGGATGTATATGAAACTCTCCCATCCCTCTTGTCCTGGATATTGCTGAAACTTTGAAATCCCTCCTGTTCTGGATATAACTGGAACTCCATTATCCCTCCTGTCCTGGGTACACTTTAAACTACAATCCCTCCTGCGCTGGGTATACATGAAACTCTACCATCCCTACTGTCCTGAGTATACCTGAAACTCTACCATCCATCTTTTCCTGGGTATACTTGAAACTGTGACATCCCTCTTGTCCTGGGTACACATAAAGCTCAACCATCCCTCCTCTCCTCGACATACCTGAAACTCTACAATCCCTCCTGTCCTGTATATACCTGAAACTCTAACATCCCTCCTGTCTTGGGTACATATGAAACTCTACAATCCCTCCTGTTCTGGATATACCTGAAACTCTACATTACCTCCTGTCCTGCATGTACCTGAAACCCAATCATCGCTCCTGTTATGGTTATACCTGAAACTCTACCATCCCTCCTGTCCTGGGTATGCATGAAACTCTACCATCCCTCCTGTTTTAGATATAACTGAAACTCTACCATCCCTCCTGTCCTGCATATTCCTGAAATTCTACCATACCTCCTGTCCATGGTATACCTGAAACTCTTCCATCACCCCTATCCTGGAAATACAAGAAACTCTACCGTCACTCCTGTCCTGGATATACCTGAAACTCTATCATCCCTCCTGTCCTGGATATACCTGAAACTCTGCCATCACTCTCGTCATGGGTATACATGAAACTCTACCATCTCTCCTGTCCTGGATTTATCTGAAACTCTATCATCCCTCCTGTCCTGGATATACCTGAAACTCTACCATCCCTCATGTCCAGGGTATACCTGAAACTCTACCATCCCTCTTGTCCTGGATATATCTCAATCTCTTCCATCCCTCCTGTCGTGGATATACCTCAAACTCCTCCATCTCTCCTGTCCTGGGTATACCTGAAACTCTACCATCCCTCCTCTGCTCGGTATTCCTGAAACTCTACCATCCCATCTGTCCTAGATATACCTGAATCTCTACCATCCCTTCTGTTCTGGACATACATGAAACTCTACCATCCATCCTGTCGTAGATATACCTGAAACTCTACCATGCCTCCTGTACAGGTTATACATGAAACTCTTCCATCCCTCCTGTCATAGATATACATGAAACTACCATCCCTCCTCCCCTGGGTATACCTGAAACTCTACCATCCCTTCTGTCCTGGATATACCTGAAACTCTACCATCCCTCGTGTCCTGGATATACCTGAATCTCTACCATCCCACCTGTCCTGGATATACATGAAACTCTACAATCCCTCTTTTCCTGGATACAGCAGAAACTCTGAAATCGCTACTGTTCTGGATATACCTGAAACTCTACCATTCCTCAAGTCATGGATATAGCGGAAACTTTAAAATCCCTCCTGTTCTTGATATACCTGAAACTCTACCATCCCTCCCGACCTGAATATACCTGAAACTACCATCCCACCTGTCCTGTGTATACCTGAAAATCTTGCATACCTTCTGTCCAGTATATACCTGAAGCTGTACCATCCCTCCTGTACTTTATATACCTGAAACTCTACCATCCCTACTGTCCTAGGTATACATGAAACTCTACAATCCCTGCTGTCCAGGGTACACCTGAAACTCTACAATCCCTCCCGTCCTGGATATTACTGAAACTCTACAATCTCTCATGTCCTTGATGTACCTGAATCTCTACCATGCTTCCTGTCCTGAATATACCTGAAACCTTACCATCGTTCCACTTCTGGATATACCTGTTACTCTACCATCCCTTCTCTCCTGGGTATACCTGAAACTCTACCACCCCTCCTGTCCTGGATATACATGAATCTATACCATCACTCGTGTCCTAGATATATCTGAAACTCTACCATCCCTCATGGCCTGGATATACCTGAAACTCTACCATCCCTCCTGTCCAGCGTATACATGAAACTCTACCATCCCTCGTGTCCTAGATATACCTAAAACTACCATCCCTCCTATCCTGGGTATACCTGAAACTCTACCATCCCTGCTGTCCTGGATATACCTGAAACTCTACCATCCTTACTGTCCTGGGTATACCTGAAACTCTACCATCCCTCTTGCCTTGGATATACCTCAAATTCTACAATCGCTCCTGTCCTGGATATTCCTGTAACTATACCCTCCCTCCTGTCCAGGATATACCTGAAGCTCTACCATCCTTCCTTTTCTGGATATACCTGAAACTCTACCATCCCTCTTGACCTGGGTATTCCTGAAACTCTGCCACCCATCATGTCCTGGGAATACATGAAACTCTACTATCCCTCCTGTCCTGAATATACCTGAAACTTTTCCATTCCTTCTGTCATTTATATACCTGAAATTCTACCATCCCTCCTGTCCAGCGTATACTTGAAACTCTACCATCCCTCCTGTCTTGGATATACCTGAAGCTCTACAATTCCTCCTGTCCTGAATATACATGAAACTCTAACATCACTCAAGTCCTGTTTATACAACAAGCTCTACTATCCCTCCTATGATTCATATACCTGAAACTCTTTCATTTCTCCTGTCCTATATATATCTGAATCTCTACAATCCGTCTTGTCCTGGGTATACCTGAAACTCCAGCATCCCACCTGTCCTAGATGCACATGAAGCTCTTCCGTCCCTCTTGTCATGTATATACCTAAAACTCTACCATCCCTCCTGTCCTAGGCATACCTGAATCTCTACCATCCCTCCTGTCCTAGATATATCTGAAACTCTAAAATCCCTTTTGTCCTGGATATACCTGAAACTCTACCATCCCTCCTATGCTTTATATACCTGAAACTCTACCATCCCTAGTGTCCTGGGTATATCTGAAACTCTATCATCCCTCCTGTCCTCGATATACCTGAAACTCTACCATCCCTCATGCCATGGATATACCTGAAACTCTACAATAGCTCCTATCCTGGATATACCTGAAACTCTACCATCCCTCCTGTCATGGATATATCTGAAACTCTACCATCGCTTTTCTCCTGGATGTATCTGAAACTCTACCATCCATCCTATCCTTTATATTCCTGAAACTCTACCACTCCTCCTGTCCATGGTATACCTGAAACTCTACCATCACCCCTGTCCTGGATATACATGAAACTTTACTATCCCTTCTATCCTGGATATTCCTGAAACTCTTTCATCCCTCCTGCCTTGGTATACCTGAAACTCTACCATCCTTCCTGTCCTTGATATACCTGAAACTCTATAATCCCTCCTGTCTTCCTAATACCTGAATCTTTACCATCCTTCTTGTCCTGGTTATACCTGAAACTCTACTATCCCTCCTATCCTGGATATGCCTGAACTCTTTCATCCGTCCTGTCCTTGCTATATCTGAAACTCTACCATCCCTCTTGTCCTGGGTATACCTGAAACTCCAGCATCCCACCTGTCCTAGATTTACCTGAAGCTCTACCATCCCCCTTGTCCTGGATATACCTGAAACTATACCATCCCTTTTATCCTGAGTATACCTGAAACTCTACCATCCCTTCTCTAATGGATATACCTGAAACTCTTCCATCTCTCCTGTACTGCATATATCTGAAAGTCTTCCATCCCTCCGGTTCTGGGTATACCTGAAACTATACCACCCATATTCTCTTGGGTATACATGGTCCTCTACTATCCCACCTGTCCTAGATATACCTGAAGCTCTACCGTCCCTCCTGTCCTGGATATACCTGAAACTCTACCATCCCTTCTTCCTGGGCATACTTGAATCTCAACCATCCCTCTTGTCGTGGATATACATGAAACTCTATCATCCCTCATGTACTGGATACCTAAAACTCTAAAATCCCTCCAGTCGTGGATATACCTGAAACTCTACCATCCCTCCTGCCCTGGGTGTTTACCTGGAGTTTACCTGGAGAGAGTTTCGGGGGTCAACGCCCCCGCGGCCCGGTCTGTGACCAGGCCTCCTGGTGGATCAGCGCCTGATCAACCAGGCTGTTGCTGCTGGCTGCACGCAAACCAACGTACGAGCCACAGCCCGGCTGATCAGGAACTGACTTTAGGTGCTTGTCCAGTGCCAGCTTGAAGACTGCCAGGGGTCTGTTGGTAATCCTGAAACTCTACCACACCTTCTCTCCTGTGCATAACTGAAACTCTACCATCCCTCCTGTCCCAGATATACATGAAACTCTACCATTACTCCTGTCCTTGGCATACCTGAAACTCTACCATCCCTCCTGTCTTGGATACACCTGAAACTCAACCATCCCTCCCGTCCTTAACTTACTGAAAACTCTACCATCCCTCCAGTCCTGGATATACATGAATGTCTATCATCCCTCATGTCCTGGATATAACTGAAACTCAAACATCCCTCCTGTCCCGTGTATACCTAAAACTCTACCATCCCTCGTCTCCTGGATATACCTGAAACTCTACCATCCCTCCTGTTATGGATATACCAGAAATTCTAACATCATTCCTGTCCTATATATACCTGAAACTCTTCCATCCCTCCTGTCCTGGTTATACCTGAAACTCTTCCATCCCTCCTGTCCTGGGTATACCTGAAACTCTACCATCCCACCTGCCCTAGATACACCGGAAACTCTACCATCCCTCCTGTGCTGGGTATACCTGCATCTCTGCCATCCCACCTCTCCTGGATATACATGAAACTCTACCATCCCTCCTGTCCTGGATATACATGAAATTCTACCATTATTCCTGTTCTGGATATAGCTGAAACTCTAAAATCCCTGCTGTCCTGAATATACCTGAAACTCTACCATCCCTCATGTCCAATATATACCTGAAACTCTAACATCCCTCCTGCCCTGGATATACTTGAAAATCTACTATCCCTCTTGTCATGGATATACTTGAAACTACATTCCCTGCTGCTCTGGATAAAATTGAAACTCTACCATCCCTCCTGTCCTGGATATACCTGAAACTCTACCATCCCTCCTGTCTTGGATATACCTGAAACTCTCCCATCCCTCCTCTCCTGGATATTCCTAAAACTCTACCCTCCCTCCTGTCCTGGATATACCTGAAACTCTACCATCCCTCCTCACCCAGATATACCTGAAACTCTACCATCCCTCTTGTCCTTGATATACCAGAAACTCTATTGTCCCTCCTGTCCTTGACATACCTGAAACTCTACCATCCCTCATGTCCTGGGTATTCCTGAAACTCTACCACCCCTCCTGTCCTGGGTATACATGAAACTCTACCATCACTCCTGTCCTGGATATACCTGAAACTCTACCATCCCTCCTGTCCTGGATATACTTTAAATTCTACCATCCCTCCTGCCCTAGATATACCTGAAACTCTACCATCCCTGCTCTCCAGAATAAACCTGAATCTCTACCATCCCTCTTGTCCTGGATATACCTGAAACTACCATCCCTCCTGTCCTGGATATACCTGAAGCTCTGCCATCCCTCTTGTCCAGGGAATACCTGAAACTCTTCCATCGCTCCTGTCCTGGAAATACCTGTAACTCTACCATCCCTATTGTCCTTGATATACCTGAAACTCTACAATCCGTCCTGTCCTGGGTATACCTGAAACTCTACCATCCCTCCTGTAGATGAGTGGTTCAAAGAACCGACATCTTGTTAAATTAGACACATGTGCAACTTTTGGGTATCTTTAATGAGGAAACGTTTCGCCACACAGTGGCTTCATCAGTCAATACATAGGAGAAACTTGAAGAGCAGGAGGAGAATGAGGTAATCAGTCCCTCAACCTTGAGTCGATGTGGTCAGTCCATCAATCTTGAATTGATTGATGGACTGACCACATCGACTAAAGGTTGAGGGACTGATTACCTCATTCTCCTCGTGTTCTTCAAGTTTCTCCTATGTATGGACTGATGAAACCACTTTGTGGCGAAACGTTTCCTCAATAAAGAGACCCAAGGGTTGCACATGTGTCTAATTTAACATCCTTCGTGTCCTGTATATACCTGAAACTCTTCCATCCCTCCTGTCCTGGATATACCTGAAACTCTACCATCCCACCTGTTCTAGATACACCTGAAGCTCTACCATCCCTCCTGTCTTGGATATTCCTGAAACTCTACCATCCCTCCTGTACTGGGTATACCTGCATCTCTACCATACCACCTCTCCTGGATATACATGAAACTCTACCGTCCCTCCTGTCCTGGATATGCATGAAACTCTACCATCCCTCCTGCCCTGAATATAGCCGAAACTCTAAAATCCCTCCTGTCCTGGATATACCTGAAACTCTACCATCCCTTCTGTCCTGTATACATGAAACTCTACCGTCCCTCCTGTCCGGGACATACCTGAAACTCTATCATCCCTCCTGTCCTGGATATACTTGAAACTCTACCATCCCTGCAGTTCTGGATATACCTTAAACTCTACCATCCCTCCTGTCCTGGGTATCCCTGAAACTCTACCATCGCTCCTGTCCTGGATATACCTGAAACTCTACCGTCCCTCCTGTCCTGGATATACCTGAAACTCTACCATCCCTCCTGTCCTGGGTATACCTGAAACTCTACAATCCCTCCTGCCCTGGATATACCTGAAGCACTACAATCCGTCAAGTCCTGGATATACATGAAACTCAACCATCCCTCCTGTATTGGGTATACCAGAAACTGTACTATCTTCAAGTCCTGAATATACCTGAAACTCTTCCATCCCTCCTGTCCTAGATGTATCAGAAACTCAACCATCCTTCCTGTCCTAGGTATACATAAAACTCTACCACCCCTCCTCTCCTGGGTATACCTGAAACTACGATCCCACCTCTCCTAGATATAATTGAAGCTCTACCATCCCTCCTGTCCTCGATATACCTGAAACTCTAAAATCCCTCCTGTCATGGATATACCTGAAACTCTACCATCCCTCCTGGCATGGATACACCTGAAACTCTACCATCCCTCCTGTCCTACATATACCTGAAACTCTGCCACCACCCTTGTCCTGGGTACACATGAAACTCTACCATCTCTCCTGTCCTGAATATATCGGATACTCTACCATCCCTCCTGTCCTGGATATACCTGAAACTCTACCATCCCTCCAGTACTGGGTATACCTGAAACTCTACCATCCCTCCTCTCCTGGATATATCTCAAACTCTTCCATCCCGCCTGTCGTGGATATACCTCAAACTCCTCCATCTCTCCTGTCCTGGGTATACCTGAAACTCTACCACCCCTCCTCTGCTGGGTATTCCTGAAACTCTACCATCCCATCTGTCCTAGATGTATCTGAAGCTCTACCATCCCTCCAGTCCTGGATATATCTGAAACTACCGTCCCTACTGTACTGGGTATACCTGAATCTCTACCATCCCTTCTGTACTGGACATACATAAAACTCTACCATCCCCCCTGTTGTAGATATACCTGAAACTCTACCATGTCTCCTGTACAGGTTATACAAGAAACTCTTCCATCCCTCCTGTCCTAGATGTACATGAAACTACCATTCCTCCTATCCTGGGTATACCTGAAACTCTACCATCCCTTCTCTCCTGGATATACCTGAAACTCTACCATCCCTCGTCTCCTGGATATACCTGAATCTCTTCCATCCCACCTGTCCTGGATATACATGAAACTCTACAATCCCTCTTGTCCTGGATACAGCTGAAACTCTGAAATCCCTACTGTTCGGGATATACCTGAAAATCTACCATCCCTCATGTCCTGGATATACATTAAACTCTACAATCCCTCAAGTCATGGATATACCTGAAACTCTACTATCCCTCCTGACCTGAATGTACATGAAACTCTATCATCCCTCCTGTCCTGGATATACCTGAAACTACCATCCCACCTGTCATGTATGCCTGAAAATCTACCAAACCTTATATCAGAATATACCTGAAACAGTACCATGCCTCCTGTCCTTTATGTACATGAAACTCTACCATGCCTCCTGTAATTTATGTACATGAAACTCTACCATCCCTACTGTCCTGGATATACCTGAAACTCTACAATCCATGCTGTCCTGGATACGCCTCAAAACTCTACCATCCCTCCTGTCTTGGATATTCCTGAAACTCTACCCTCCATCCTGTCCTGAATATTCCTGAAACTCTACCATCCATCCTGTCTTGGATGTACCTGAATCTCTACCATGCTTCCTGTCCTGAATATACCTGAAACCCTACCATCGTTCCACTTCTGGATATACCTGTTACTCTACCATCCCTCCTGTCCTAGATATACCTGAAGCTCTACCATCCCTTTTGTGCTGGATATACGTGAAACTCTACCATCCCTCCCATCCTTTATATACCTGAAACTCAACCATCCCTCCTGTCCTGGATACACATGAAACTCTACCATCCCTCCTGTCCTGGATATACCTTTAACTCTACCATCCCTCATGTCCTGGATATACCTGAAACTCTAAAATCCCTCCTGTCCTGGTTATATCTCAAACGCTACCATCCCTCTTGTCCTGGATATACATTAAATTCTACCATCCCTCTTGTCCTGGATATACCAGAAACTACCATCCCTCGTGTCCTGGGTATACCTGAAATTCTATCATCCCTGCTGTCCTGTATATACCTGAAACTCTACCATCCCTACTGTCCTGGGTATACCTGAAACTCTACAATCCCTCCTGTTCTGGGTATACATGAAACTCTACCATCATTCCTGTCCTAGATATACCTGAAACTCTGCCAACCCTCCTGTAATGGATACACCTGAAACTCTACCATCCTTCCTATCATGGATATTCCTGAATCTCAACCATCCCTCCTGTCCTGGGTTTACCTGAAACTCTACCATCACCCCTGTCCTGGATATACCTGAAACTCTACTGTCCCTCTTATCCTGGATATACCTCAAACTCTTTCATCCCTCCTGTCCTGGGTGTACCTGAACCTCTACCATCCTTCCTGTCCTTTATATACCTGAAACTATACAATCCCTTCTGTCCTGGATATACCTGAAACTCTACCATCCCTCCTGTTCTGGTTATACCTTATACTCTACTATGCCTCCTATCCTGGATACATCTGAAACTCTTCGATCCCTCCTATCCTGGATATATCTGAAACTCTACCATACCACTTGTCCTGGATATACCTGAAACTCTAATATCCCTCCTGTCGTGGGTACACCTGAATCTCTACCATCCCCCTGTCCTAGATATACCTGAAACTCTAGCATCCCTGCTGTCCTGGATACACCTGAAACTCTTCCATCCCTCTTGTCCTGGACATATCTGAAACTCTACCATCCCTCTTGTCCTCGGTATACATGAAACTCCTGCATCCCACCTGTCCTAGATATACCTGAAGCTCACCCATCCCTCTTACCCTGGATATTTCTGAAACTCTACCATCCCTCCTGTCGTGGGTATACCTGAACCTCTACCATCCCACCTGTCCTAAATATATATCAAACTCTCCCATCCCTCTTGTCCTGGATATTTGCTGAAACTCTGAAATCCCTCCTGTTCTGGATATAACTGAAACTCCACCATCCCTCCTCTCCTGGGTACACTTCAAACTACAATCCCTCCTGCCTTGGGTAAACCTGAAACTCTACCATCCCTACTGTCCTGGGTATACCTGAAACTCTACCGTTCATCTTTTCCTGGGTATACTTGAAACTCTGACATCCCTCTTTTCCTGGGGACACATAAAGCTCTACCATCCTTCCTCTCCTCGGCATACTTGAAACTCTACAATCCCTCCTGTCCTGGGTATATCTGAAAATCTACCATCCCTCCTGTCCTGGGAATACCTGAAACTCTACCGTCCGTCTTTTACTGGGTATATCTGAGACTCTAATATCTCCAGAGTCCTGAATATACCTGAAACTCTACCATCCTTCCTGCCCTGGATATACATGAAACTCTACCATCCCTCATTCCCCGATATTCCTGAAACTCTACAATCCATCCTGTCCTGGATATACCTGAAACTCTACAATTCCTCCTATCCTGGATATACCTGAAACTCTACCATCCTTCTTGTCCTGTATATACCTGAAACTCTACCATCCCTCCTGTCTTGGGCACATCTGAAACTCTACCATCCCTCCTGTCCTGGATATACCTGAAACCCTACCATCCCTCCTGTTATGGATATACCTGTAACTCTACTATTCCTTCTTTCCTGCGTATACCTGAAACTCTACCACCCCTCCTGTCCTGGGTATGCAAGAAATTCTACGATCCATCCTGTCCTGGATATACCTGAACTTCTACCATCCCTCCTGTCCTGCATATTCCTGAACCTCTACCATCCCTCCTGTTATGGACATACCTGTAACTCTACCATCCCTCCTTTCCTGCGTATACCTGGAACTCTACCATCCCTCCTGTCCTGGATATACCTGAACCTCTACCATCCCTCCTGTCCTGCATATTCCTGAAACTCTTCCATCATCCCTGTCTCGACATACATGAAACTCTTCCATCCCTCCAGTCCTGGATATACCTGAAGCTCTACCATCCATCCTGTTCTGGATACACCTGAAACTCTGCCATCACTCTCGTCCTCGATATATCTGAAACTCTACCATCCCTCCTGTCCTGGATATACCTGAAACTCTACCATCCCTCCTGTCCTGGGTATACCTGAAACTTTACCATCCCTCATGTCCTGGATATATCTGAAACTCTTCTATCCCTCGTGTCGTGGATTTACCTCAAACTCCTCCATCTCTCCTGTCCTGGGTATACCTGAAACTCTACCACCCCTCCTCTGCTGGGTATTCCTGAAACTCTGCCATCCCATCTGTCCTAGACGTACCTGAAGCTATACCATCCATCCTGTCCTGGATATACCTGAAACTACCGTCCCTACTGTTCTGGGTATACCTGAATCTCTACCATCCCTTCTGTTCAGGACATACATGAAACTCTACCATCCCTCCTGTCGTAGATATACCTGAAACTCTACCATGCCTCCTGTACAGATTATACATGTAACTCTTCCATCCATCCTGTCCTAGATATACATGAAACTACCATCCCTTCTGTATTGGATATACCTGAAACTCTACCATCCCTCGTGTCCTGGATATACCTGAATCTCTACAATCTCACCTGTCATGGATATACATGAAACTCTGCAATCCCTCTTGTCCTGGAGACAGCTGAAACTCTGAAATCCCTCCTGTTCTTGATATACCTGAAACTCTACCACCCCTCCTGACCTGAATATACATGAAACTCTACCATCCCTCCTGTCTTGGATATACCTGAAACTACCATCCCACCTGTCCTGTGTATACCTGAAAATCTGCCATACCTTCTGTCCAGTATATACCTGAAACTGTACCATCCCTAATGTCCTTTATATACCTGAAACTCTACCATCCCTACTGTCCTGGATATACCTGAAACTCTACCATCCCTGCTGCCCTGGATACGCCTGAAACTCTACCATCCGTCCTGTCCTGGATATTCCTGAAACTCTAATCTCCATCCTGTCCTGAATATTCCTGAAACTCTACAATCCCTCCTGTCCTGGATGTACCTGAATCTCTGCCATGCTTCCTGTCCTGAATATACCTGAAACCCTACCATCGTTCCACTTCTGGGTATACCTCTTACTCTACCATCCCTCTTGTCCTGGATATACCTGAAACACTATCATCCCTCCTGTCGTGGGTATACCTGAATCTCTACCATCCCCCCTGTCCTAGATATACCTGAAATTCTACCATCCCTCCTGTCCTGGATATACCTGAAACTCTACCATCCCTGCTGTCTTGGATACACCAGAAACTCTATCATCCCTCCTGTCCTGGGTATACATGAAACGCTACCATCCCTCCTGTCCTGGATATATCTGAAACTCTACAGTCCCTCCTGTCCTGGATATACATGATTTTCTATAATCCCTCTTTCCTGGGTATACCTGAAACTCTACTATCCATCCTATTTTTGATATACCTGAAACTCTTCCATCCCTCTTGTCCTGGACATATCTGAAACTCTACCATCCCTCTTGTCCTTGGTATACATGAAACTCCAGCGTCTCACCTGTCCTAGATATACCTGAAGCTCACCCATCCCTCTTATCCTGGATATTTCTGAAACTCTACCACCCCTCTTGTCGTGGGTATACCTGAATCTCGGCCATCCCACCTGTCCTAAATATATATGAAACTCTCCCATCCCTCTTGTCCTGGATATTTGCTGAAACTCTGAAATCCCTCCTGTTCTTGATATAACTGAAACTCCACCATCCCTCCTCTCCTGGGTACACTTCAAACTACAATCCCTCCTGCCTTGGGTATACCTGAAACTCTACCATCCCTACTGTCCTGGGTATACCTGAAACTCTACCGTTCATATTTTCCTGGGTATGCTTGAAACTCTACAATCCCTCCTGTCCTGGGTATATCTGAAAATCTACCATCCCTCCTGTCCTGGGAATACATGAAACTCTACCGTCCGTCTTTTACTGGGTATACCTGAGACTCTACCATCTCCACAGTCCTGAATATGCCTGAAACTCTACCATCTTTCCTGCCCTGGATATACATGAAACTCTACCATGCCTCATTCCCCGATATTCCTGAAACTCTACAATCCATCCTGTCCTGGATATACCTGAAACTCTACAATCCCTCCTATCCTGGATATACCTCAAACTCTACCATCCTTCCTGTCCTGTATATACCTGAAACTCTAACATCCCTCCTGTCTTGGGTACATCTCAAACTCGACCATCCCTCCTGTCCTGGATATACCTGAAACCCTACCATCCCTCCTGTCCTTCATATACCTGAAACCCTACCATCCCTCCTGTTATGGATATACCTGTAGCTCTACCATCCCTCCTTTCCTGCGTATACCTGAAACTCTACCATCCCTCCTGTCCTGGATATACCTGAACCTCTACCATCCGTCCTGTCCTGCATATTCCTGAAACTCTTCCATCATCCCTGTCTCAATATACATGAAACTCTACCATCCCTCCTGTCCTGGATATACCTGAAACTCTACCATCCCTCCTGTCCTGGGTATACCTGAAACTTTACCATCCCTCATGTCCTGGATATATCTGAAACTCTTCCATCCCTCCTGTCGTGGATTTACCTCAAACTCCTCCATCTCTCCTGTCTTGGGTATACCTGAAACTCTACCACCCCTCCTCTGCTGGGTATTCCTGAAACTCTGCCATCCCATCTGTCCTAGATGTACCTGAAGCTCTACCATCCATCCTGTCCTGGATATACCTGAAACTACCGTCCCTACTGTACTGGGTATACCTGAATCTCTACCATCCCTTCTGTCCTGGACATACATGAAACTCTACCATCCCTCCTGTCGTAGATATACCTGAAACTCTACCATGCCTCCTGTACAGATTATATATGAAACTCTTCCATCCATCCTGTCCTAGATATACATGAAACTACCATCCCTCCTATCCTTGGTATACCTGAAACTCTACCATCCCTTCTGTCTTGGATATACCTGAAACTCTACCATCCCTCGTGTCCTGGATATACCTGAATCTCTACAATCCCACCTGTCCTGGATGTACATGAAACTCTGCAATCCCTCTTGTCCTGGAGACAGCTGAAACTCTGAAATCCCTACTGTTCTGGATATACCTGAAACTCTACCATCCCTCAAGTCATGGATATAGCGGAAACTTTAAAATCCCTCCTGTTCTTGATATACCTGAAACTCTACCACCCCTCCTGTCCTGGATATACCTGAAACTACCATCCCACCTCTCCTGTGTTTACCTGAAAATCTGCCATACCTTCTGTCCAGTATATACCTGAAACGGTACCACCCCTAATGTCCTTTATATACCTGAAACTCTTCCATCCCTACTGTCCTGGATATACCTGAAACTCTACCATCCCTGCTGCCCTGGATACGCCTGAAACTCTACCATCCCTCCTGTCCTGGATATTCCTGAAACTCTAATCTCCATCCTGTCCTGAATATTCCTGAAACTCTACAATCCCTCCTGTCCTGGATGTACCTAAATCTCTGCCATGCTTCCTGTCCTGAATATACCTGAAACCCTACCATCGTTCCACTTCTGGGTATACCTCTTACTCTACCATCCCTCTTGTCCTGGATATACCTGAAACTCTATCATCCCTCCTGTCGTGGGTATATCTGAATCTCTACCATCCCTCCTGTCCTAGATATACCTGAAACTCTACCATCCCTCCTGTCCTGGATATACCTGAAACTCTACCATCCCTGCTGTCTTGGATACACCAGAAACTCTACCATCCCTCCTGTCCTGGGAATACATGAAACGCTACCATCCCTCCTGTCCTGGATATATCTGAAACTCTACAATCCCTCCTGTCCTGGATATACATGATTTTCTATAATCCCTCTTTCCTGGGTATACCTGAAACTCTACTAACCATCCTATTTTTGATATACCTGAAACTCTTCCATCCCTCTTGTCCTGGACATATCTGAAACTCTACCATCCCTCATGTCCTTGGTATACATGAAACTCCTGCATCCCACCTGTCCTAGATATACCTGAAGCTCACCCATCCCTCTTATCCTGGATATTTCTGAAACTCTACCATCCCTCCTGTCGTGGGTATACCTGAATCTCTGCCATCCCACCTGTCCTAAATATATATGAAACTCTCCCATCCCTCTTGTCCTGGATATTTGCTGAAACTCTGAAATCCCTCCTGTTCTGGATATAAGTGAAACTCCACCATCCCTCCTCTCCTGGGTACACTTCAAACTACAATCCCTCCTGCCTTGGGAATACCTGAAACTCTACCATCCCTACTGTCCTGGGTATACCTGAAACTCTACCGTTCATCTTTTCCTGGGTATGCTTGAAATCGGACATCCCTCTTTTCCTGGGTACACATAAAGCTCTACCATCCTTCCTCTCCTCGGCATTCTTGAAACTCTACAATCCCTCCTGTCCTGGGTATATCTGAAAATCTACAATCCCTCCTGCCCTGGGAATACATGAAACTCTACCGTCCGTCTTTTACTGGGTATACCTGAGACTCTACCATCTCCACAGTCCTGAATATGCCTGAAACTCTACCATCCTTCCTGCCCTGGATATACATGAAACTACCATCCCTCCTATCCTGGGTATACCTGAAACTCTACCATCCCTTCTGTCTTGGATATACCTGAATCTCTACAATCCCACCTGTCCTGGATGTACATGAAACTCTGCAATCCCTCTTGTCCTGGAGACAGCTGAAACTCTGAAATCCCTACTGTTCTGGATATACCTGAAACTCTACCATCCGTCATGTCCTGGATATAGCGGAAACTTTAAAATCCCTCCTGTTCTTGATATACCTGAAACTCTACCACCCCTCCTGTCCTGGATATACCTGAAACTACCATCCCACCTCTCCTGTGTTTACCTGAAAATCTGCCATCCCTACTGTCCTGGATATACCTGAAACTCTACCATCCCTGTTGCCCAGGATACGCCTGAAACTCTACCATCCCTCCTGTCCTGGATATTCCTGATACTCTAATCTCCATCCTGTCCTGAATATTCCTGAAACTCTACAATCCCTCCTGTCCTGGATGTACCTGAATCTCTGCCATGCTTCCTGTCCTGAATATACCTGATACCCTACCATCGTTCCGCTTCTGGGTATACCTCTTACTCTACCATCCCTCCTGTCCTGGGTATACCTGAAACTCTACCACCCCTCCTGTCCTGGGTACACATGAAACTATACCATCCATCGTGTCCTAGATATATCTGAAACTCTACCATCCCTCCTGTCCTGGATATATTTGAAACTCTACCATCCCTCCTGTCCAGGGTATAACTGAAACTCTGCCATCCCTCCTATCCTGGATATACATGAAACTCTACTATCCCTCCTGTCCAGCGTATAAATGAAACTCTACCATCCCTCGTGTCCTAGATGTACCTGAATCTACCATCCCTCCTATCCTGGGTATTCCTGAAACTCTACCATCCCTGCTGTCCTGGATGTACCTGAAACTCTACCATCACTACTGTCCTGGGTATACCTGAAACTCTACCATCCCTCTTGTCTTGGATATAACTCAAACTCTACAATCGCTCCTGTCCAGGATATTCCTGAAACTATACCCTCCATCCTGTCTTGGATATACCTGAAGCTCTACTATCCCTCCTTTTCTGGATATACCTGAAACTCTACCATCCCTCTTGACCTGGGTATTATTGAAACTCTGCCACCCATCCTGTCCTGGGAATACATGAAACTCTACCATCTCTCCTGTCCTGCGTATACCTGAAACTCTATCGTCCCTCCTGTCCTGGATATACCTGATACTCTACAATTCCTCCTGTCTTGGATATACCTGAAACTCTAACATCACTCAAGTCCTGCTAATACCACAAACTCTACTATCCCTCCTATCCTTGATATACCTGTAACTCTTTCATCCCTCCTGTCCTGGATGTATCTGAAACTCTACAATCCGTCTTGTCCTGGATATACCTGAAACTCTAACATCACTCATGCCCTGGTTATACCACAAACTCTACTATCCGGATCCCTAGCTTTATTGACAAGCTATTTACAGGTTAAGGATTCCTAACTTTATTGACAAGCTAAGAGCTGTTACCTACATCAGCTCATTTGAAGAACATCATTTCAAGATGAGTAGGGGTGGAAACAACAATGTGCTGGGCATGAACACTTTTAGAGAAGCACACAGCAACACCTCCTCCTTGCCCTTGCCTGTCTCTTCTCATCCATGAGGTGTAGCCAGCAATTCTTGCAAAATTTTCTGGAGTCCTGTCGTCCAAAAATGTTTCAACAACAGCTATCATGTCGGGACGTCGAGTGTTCACAAAACTATGAGTGAGCTCTCCAACATTAGTAATGAAACCTCTAATGTTGGCCGACAGGATGCTGATAGACTGGCTCCTCATGATGTGGTCAGCTTGAGGTGGTGGGTGTGTAGGGCATGTATGGTGCCTGCCCTTGAGAGAGGTAGGGTACTGAGGCAGCTGCAGGGATGTAGGTCTGTGGTCTTGTATAAGGCACAATGCCACCTGCTGGGCTGAGATAGGAGTAGCTGAGCGGGTGACGTGTGAGAGTGTTCACCAATTCAGAGATCCTGCTGGTTTGTTCTGAGAACAGGTCTCTAAACAGGTTGTCCTGTCTGTCAAGTTCCTTTTTCTTCCGACACTGGTCCTCCTGATGTCCTTTCTTGTAGCAGTAATTGCACCTGGTATCTCGCAGGCAGATTTGGCGGTGTGCCCTTTCCGGTGACAGCGAGAGCTTAGCCTAGGTGCCTGGGAGGGTGGACTATGATTTGTTGCACCTCCTGTGTTTTGCAGATTTATCCTCAGGTTCTGCCGCTGGGACTGTGTTAGTAAAGGGTGAGACGGCTGTAGATGTCTTCCTCCTCCACGTCCTCTTCCACGTCCTCTACCCCGTCCTCTACCAGTTCTGACAGATGTGTCCCTGCTGTTCGTACTTTGGCGCGGTAGGTTATCAGGTGCAGTGATAGTTCCCTGATTATTAACTACACCAATCTCTGGTGAAGAAACTCCTGACTCAGAACTTGCCGATGAAGTACTGCTGCCAGATTCTGGAATAGTGTCTTCAGGTGTGCTGACAGGTGTAGGATCAGAGATGGTATGTGCACTGTCTAGTGGACTGGCAGTGGCTGAAGCAGAGATGTCAGGTGTAGGAGAATTAACATATCCAAGGCTTCCTTCGTTGCTGGGAAGAGGATTTGTTCCCTCTGTGGTGGTCAGAGGAATTGTGTTAGAATTCCCAAAGGTAGTGTTTTGAACTCTGTCAGTCTGTGGGACCTTAGTGATGACAGAATTCCACCAGTTATTTACCCCTGAGTTAAGCTCAGTGTGGGACTTCCAGTCTTTGTCAATAGTGTCAACATCAGCTGAGCAGCTTATGTCACTTGATGTAGGCTTGCACTGGCCTTCTACAATAGCTTGAAGGTTATCTAATGATCTGAGGAGCTCATGAAGTGCTTCCCTGTGATGGATTATCTTAGCTGCGACTTTACAACACAGCCCAACAGGGCAGTCTTGATCTTTGGACAGAAGCCCCTGAGGTAGGACTTCTGAACCTTCCTCCTGTAGCTCCAGGCTTGTATCCACATATACCACAGGATTATGGATATCCTTCAATTTTCTGAAATTTTCAACCTGGCTGCAACAAAATTCTTCTTCTGGAATGCAATCTGTGTGGCAGTAGTTGGAACAAGCAAGCTCATTACATCTAAGAAGAATTTTATCCCTTGTGGTATACCCACAAACACTGCAGTAACTACTGGGACAATAGCCAGATAGCGTAGATATTCTTGCTATTTTGCGATGTGAAGTCATCCCAGAGGAGGCTTGTAGGCTTGCAATGAAGTTCACAGGAGAGAGAGAGTGGGTGGTGGTATCGTGGGTGGGTGTTTATAACGGGGTGGGTAGAGAGGGCAGGCAGTGGGCCGGCAACCTGGAAGTGTTGCCTTCTCACTATCACTTAATAAACACTGTTTATGCTATCCACTTTTTCACTAAAGATGTTACACAAATAACTATGTTGTATTGTACCAGTCTCTCTCTCTCTCTCTCTCTCTCTCTCTCTCTCTCTCTCTCTCTCTCTCTCTCTCTCTCTCTCTCTCTCTCTCTCTCTCTCTCTCTCTCTCTCTCTCTCTCTCTTTCTCTCTCTCTCTCTCACCCTTCCCCTCTCTTTTTTTTTACACAGGGTTTGACAAGGTTAAGGATCCCTAGCTTTATTGGCAAGCTCTTTACAGGTTAAGGATTCCTAACTTTATTGGCAAGCTAAGAGCTGTTACCTTCATCAGCTCATTTGAAAGCATTTTTATTGTTATGAGACATACAAGTAGGAAACAGGTTGAAGTTGGAGCCATCTGTGGGCCAGCATTTTCATTTGATCAACTGACTTTATCTCGTTGACATCATTATGCTGTACGAATGTGTTCCATACTCGAGTCATCCTGGGTATATATGATCTCAGATGGAGTGATGTTCTGGAGAAGGGTACAGCCAGAGTGAAGTTGCTGCTTTCTGACCGTCTTGTGGCATAAAAGCTTGTTTCACGCTGTCCTCGAAATGGATCCAAGTGCGGTACTTTGACAATATTGGCCTTGTACATAACAGTAAGGCCACCCACTTCCCTCCTATGTTGAAAGCTCTGCTGAAATGACAGATCTATCCAGGATGGGTCCAGGCGAGAGATGAGATGTCTTGCTCTGTTCTCCACTCTGTGAAGCAGTCGCAGATGAGAGAGGGGGCAGGCAAACCAAGAAAGTGGGGCATTCTCTAGGTGTGAGCGTACTTGTCCCTAGTACAGAATCTTGCATCCCCTACTGTCAAGCAGATGCAAGATACGGCGGAGTGCTGTAAGCTTCCTGGCTGCCTTGTTTGGAAGATTTACAACATGGTTCTTCATGGTTAGTTTGGAGTCAAATTTCACCCCAAGGATATCAATTTCTTCTCCAGGTGCCAACACCCTCCCATTCATCCTATCTACTGGACCAGCATTACCATCATGGTGCCTAGAGACGATCATCATTTGCGTTTTCTCAGGTGCAAATGTTGCTTGCCATCTATTTCCCCAAGCTGATATAGCTCTTAGCTGGTGATTGATGTAGCTTAGAGCAGCTGGCATTTCTTCTCTTGGATAAGTGAATGTCAGTGTACAGTCATCTCCATATGCATGTGATTCTGGGATGAGATAAAGAAGGTCGTTGAAGTAGACATTCCATAACAATGGTCCCAGCACGCTTCCTTGTGGAACACTTGCCCCAATAGGATGTCTTGCTGATTCCGTTCCATTGAGAACTACACTTAGAGATCTACCATGAAGGTAATCACTGAGGAGACATAGTTTAGAGCCTGCAATTCCCAGTGCTTGAAGTTTTGCTAAGAGGCCCTAGTGCCCTTCCCCTCTCCTTCTCTTGAGCTTCCTCTCTCTTTCTCTTGAGCTTTCTTTCTCTTTCTCTTGCCCTTCCCCTCTCTTTCTCTTGCCCTTCCCCTCTCTTTCTATAGCCCTTCCCCTCTCTTTCTCTCGCCCTTCCCCTCTCTTTCTCTTGCCCTTCCCCTCCCTTTCTATTGCACTTCCCCTCCCTTTCTATTGCCCTTCCCCTCTTTTTCTATTGCCCTTCCCCTTTCTTTCTGTTGCCCTTCCCCTCTCTTTCTATTGCCCTTCCCCTCTCTTTGTCTTGCCCTTCCTCTCTCTTTCTCTTGCCCTTCCCTTCTCTTTCTCTTGCCCTTACCTTCTCTTTCTCTTGCCCTTCCTTTCTCTTTCTCTTGCCCTTCCCTCTCTCTTTATCTTGAGCTTCTCTTTCCTCTCTTCATTCTTCCTTCACAACAGCTACTCTGTCTCACCTTTATTCTTCCTGTCTTTGCCACTGTCTCCATCCATCTTAATGAGGGTCTAAACTCCCCTCTGTCTCCCCTCCCTTCACTATCACTCCCCTCCTCCCCTCACTATCTCCCCCTTCCCTCATTTTCTCTCTTCCCTCACTCTAACTCCCAGCCTTAACGTCACTACACTATCCCCTTATATCCCACATTTCGTGACCTTTAATACTGTTACTCCTTGACTAGCTCCTCTTACTACCTGACCTTAATTTCAGAAGCTAACCCTAACACCCCTGATCCCTTAACTGAAGATCCCACCTTAACACCCTTACCTTAGCAGACACCTTAACCGTAACTCTTATAATCCCTGAATTTAATTTATCACTCTGACCTTAACTAAATTCTAAACTTCTTGCAGCCCCTAACTTACTCCTGACCCTTAACTTAATTCTCGGCTCTGAAAGCCACATCTCACCTTGTTTTTATCTTAACTCCGCCCGTGACCTTTCTTTGCTCTGAGACTTTCATTCTCCCTGATGTCTGCCATCTTCCATACCTGTAATTTTTTCTCACTCCTCTCTCCTTCTCTTTATAACCACCTCCCCCATTGTTCTCCTCTTTACATTCTCCTTCCACGCACTTTATCTTCATTTTCTGCCCACATTAACCTCCCAAACATTTCCTCAGCTAGGGCGTGGTAGCTCAAACTCTCGTTATTTCAACGTATTTGCATTTATATGTTTCTTTTAGTCAAGCTTCAGTCTAGTTACATCGTGTATTTATATTATATTAATTTCCACTTTCCATATATTCCACTTCTATTCTGTTGTTTCAGGCAACATTCTGCCTTTTGTTTTTTCGTTCAGAGAGAAGTAAACAGGAGCTCGTCTTAGGTACCATGACCCAGCGCCACCACCAACCTGTATCTTAGGTGTCCCGTTGCTCGATCGCTAGAACACCCAGCTCACACACTGAGGTTCGGGGGTTCGAATCTCCTCCGGTACGCCTGGAAAACATTAGGAACGTGTTTCTATAAGCCACCTGCTATCCCTGTCCCTGTTCACCCAGAAGTATCAAATGGGTACCTGGGTGTTAGTGGACTGGTGTGGGTCACATCCTGGGACAAAACTGATCTATTTTGCCCGAAATGCTCAACATAACAAGCAGCTTTCTATATAGTAGTATGTCCCTGATGTCAGCTAGCATTGTATTCCTTATACATGTACTTGTAGAAAATAAAGATATTATTAAATTATTATTACTTATCAGACTATATGTTAAGGTGAATGCTTCACTTTACAACACTGGTTTTCTCTCGCTATATTTGTCACTCATCTTATCTAGTTTCTTTGTTAATGCATTAAAAGTCTATCGACTAGACGAGGGTCATTATGACTCAAGAAATCGTAATGACACGATTGCAAACAAACCATACCCACGGCCGGGATTGAACCCGCGGTCATAGAGTCTCAAAACTCCAGCCCGTCGCGTTAGCCACTAGACCAGCTAGCCACAATAAGATTCATCCAACTAGGTATATTTCTACACGATAGTTGGATGAATCTTATTGTGGCTAGCTGGTCTAGTGGCTAACACGACGGGCTGGAGTTTTGAGACTCTATGACCGCGGGTTCAATCCCGGCCGGGGGTATGGAGGGTCATTATGGTTGCATGTATATATAACCAGACAAGGAAGCTAAAAGCACTGGAAAGGGGATTCAAATAAATTCTTAGTATTTTCTTATCCCTCTGAAGAAATGACTTTAAACACACGAAAGCCGTCAGGTTTTCCTACTTTCTTTTCAGAAAGTAGCAAACTTCCAAGCGCTTTCGTGATTTCTCATAATATCAAGGAACTGTAAAAGTAATAAAAAAGCAGAAGGTATACAAGACAAAAATACCACCAGAGAGTCAGCATGGTACACCTCACCTGTCACTTGTGTGATGATGCAGGTAACACTCTCAAACACTTGTCACACCTAACTTATCTTAATCCAAAGTTTACGATATAACTTGTCAAAAATAGCTTAAAATCTTCAAAATTTTTATCTATTACGAATTAAAACCTAATTTGTACCTAATGAAGGAGGACTCCTTCCTGTGGTTGAGAGGCTAGTAGTCACAGCAATTGATGTGGTGGAGGGGCTAGTAGTCCCAGTAATTGCTGTGGGTGAGAGTCTAGTAGTCTAAGTAATTGCTGTGGTGGAGAGACTAGTAGTCTCAGTAATTGCTGTGGTGGAGAGTCTAGTAGTCTCAGTAATTGCTGTGGTGGAGAGTCTAGTAGTCTCAGTAATTGCTGTGGTGGAGAGTCTAGTAGTCTCAGTAATTGCTGTGGTGGAGAATCTAGTAGTCTCAGTAATTGCTGTGGGGGAGAGTCTAGTAGTCTCAGTAATTGCTGTGGTGGAGAGTCTAGTAGTCTCAGTAATTGCTGTGGTGGAGAGCCTAGTAGACTCTAATTGCTGTGGTGGAGAGCCTAGTAGTTTCAGTAATTGCTGTGCTTGTGAGACTAATAGTCTCAGTAATTGCTGTGGTGGAGAGTCTAGTAGTCTCAGTAATTACTGTGGTGGAGAGTCTAGTAGTCTCAGTAATTGCTGTGGTGGAGAGGCTAGTAGTATCAGTAATTGCTATTGGAGTAGAGGATAGAAGTCTAAGTAATTGCTGTGGTGCAGAGTTTAGTAGTCTCAGTATTTGCTGTGGTGGAGAGGCTAGTAGTCTCAGTAATTGCTGTAGTGGAGAGGCTAGAAGTCACAGTAATTGCTGTGGTGGAAAGGCTAGCACTCAGATTAATTGCTGTGGTGGAGAGTCTAGTAGTCTCAGTAATTACTGTGGTAGAGAGGCTAGTAGTCTCAGTAATTGCTGTTGTGGAGTGGCTGGTAGTCTCAGTAATTGTTGTGGTGGAAAGGCTAGTAGTCTCAGTAATTGCTGTGGTGGAGAGGCTACTAGTCTCAGTAATTGCCGTGGTTGAGAGTCTACTAGTTTCAGTAATTGCTGTGGTGGAGAGGCTAGTAGTCTCAGTAATTGCTATGGTGTAGTAGCTAGTAGTCTAAGTAAATGCTGTGGTGCGTAGGCTAGTAGTCTCAGTAATTGCTGTGGAAGACAGGCTAGTAGTCTCAGTAATTGCCGTGGTGGAAAGTCTAGTAGTCTCAGTAATTGCTGTGGTGGAGAGTCTAGTAGTCTCAGAAATTACTGTGCTGGAAAGGCTAGTAGTCTAAGTAATTGCTGTGGTGGAGTGGCTAGTAGTCTCAGTAATAGCTGTGCTGGTGAGTATAGTAGTCTCAGTACTTGCTGTGGAGGACAGGCTAGTAGTCTCAGTAATTGCTGTGGTGGAGAGGTTGGTAGTCTCAGGAAATGTTGGGGTGGAAAGGATAGTAGACTCAGTAATTGCTGTGGTGTAGAGGCTAGTAGTCCAAGTAATTGCTGCGGTTCTGTGGTTAAGAGGCTAGTAGCCTCAGTAATTGCTGAGGTGGAGAGGCAAGTAGTCTCAGTAATTGCTGTGCCGGAGAGGCTAGCAGTCTCAGTAATTACTGTGGTGGAAAGTCTAGTAGTCTCAGTAATTGCTGTGGTGGACAGGCTAGTAGTCTCAGTAATTGCTGAGGTGGAGAGTCTAGTAGTCTCAGTAATTGCTGTGCTGAAGAGGATAGTAGTCTCAGTAATTGCTGTGATTGAGCGGCTAGTAGTTTCAGCAAATGCTGTGTTAGAGAGGCTAGTAGTCTCAGTAATTGCTCTTGTGTTGAAGCTAGTAGTCTCAGTAATTGCTCTGGTGGAGAGGTTAGGTGTCTAAGTAACTGATGTGGAGGACAGGTTAGTAGTCTCAGGAATTGCTGTGGTGGAGAGTCTAGTAGTCTCAGTAATTGTTTTGCTGAAGAGGCTAGTAGTCTCAGAAATTGCTGTGGTGGAGAGGCTAGTAGTGTCAGTAAATGCTGGGGTGGAGATGCTAGTAGTCTCAGTAATTGCTGTTGTTGAGAATCTAGTGGTCTCAGTAATTGCTGTAGTTGAGAAGTTAGTAGTCTCAGTAATTGTTGTGGTGGAGAGGCTAGCAGTCTCAGTAATTGCTGTGGTGGAGAGGCTAGAACTCTCAGTAATTTCTATGGTGGACAGTCTAGTGGTCTCAGTAATTGCTGTGGTGGAGAAGCTAGTAATCTCAGTAATTGCTGTGGTGGAGTGGCTAGCAGTCTCAGTAATTGCTGTGGTTGCGAACTTAGTAGTCTCAGTAATTTCTGTGGAGGAGAATCTAGTAGTCTCAGTAATTGTTGCGGTAGAGAGGCTAGTATTCTCAGTAATTACTGTAGTGGAGAGGCTGGAAATGTCAATTGCTGTGCTGAAGAGGCTAGTAGTCTCAGTAATTACTGTTGTGGAAAGTCTAGTAGTCTCAGTAATTGCTGTGGTGGAAAGGCTAGTAGTTTCAATAATTGCTGTGGTGGAGAGTCTAGTAGTCTCAGTAATTGCTGTGGTTGAGAATCTAGTAGTCTCAGTAATTGCTGACGTAGAGAGGCTAGTATTCTCAGTAATTGCTCTGGTTGAGAGGATAGTTGTCTCAGTAATTGCTGTGGTTGAGAGGCTAGTAGTTTCAGTAATTGCTGTGCTGAAGAGGCTAATAGTCTCAGTAATTACTGTTGTGGAAAGTCTAGTAGTCTCAGTAATTGCTGTGGTGGAAAGGCTAGTAGTTTCAATAATTGCTGTGGTGGAGAGTCTAGTAGTCTCAGTAATTGCTGTGGTGGAGAGGCTAGTAGTTTCATTAATTGCTGTGGTGGAGAGGTTAGAAGTCTCAGTAATTGCTGTTAGTAATCCAAGTAATTGCTGCGGTTCTGTGGTTAAGAGGCTAGTAGCCTCAGTAATTGCTGTGGTGGAGAGGCTAGTAGTCTCAGTAATTGCTGTGCTGGAGAGGCTAGTAGTCTCAGTAATTGACGTGGTGGAAAGTTTAGTAGTCTCAGTAATTGCTGTGGTGGACAGGCTAGTAGTCTCAGTAATTGCTGAGGTGGAGAGTCTAGTAGTCTCAGTAATTGATGTGCTGAAGAGGCTAGTAGTCTCAGTAATTGCTGTGGTTGAGAGGCTAGTAGTCTCAGTAATTGCTGTGCTGAAGAGGCTAGTAGTCTCAGTAATTGCTGTGGTTGAGAGGCTAGTAGTCTCAGTAATTGCTGTGGTGGAGAGGCTAGTAGTCTCAGTAATTGCTGTAGTGGAGAGGCTAGAAGTCTCAGTAATTGCTGTGATGGAGAGGCTAGTAGTCTCAGTAATTGCTGTGTGAAGAGGCTTGTAATCTCAGTAATTGCTGTGGTTGAGAGGGTAGTAGTCTCAGTAATTGCTGTGGTGGAGAGTCTAGTAGTCTCAGTAATTGCTGAGGTTCAGAGGCTAGTAGTTTCATTAATTGCTGTGGTGGAGAGGCTAGAAGTCTCAGTAATTGCTGTGGTGGAAAGTTTAGTAGTGCCAGTAAGTGATGTGTTGAAGAGGCTAGTAGTCCAAATAATTGCTACGGTTCTGTGCTTAAGAGGCTAGTAGCCTCAGTAATTGCTGAGGTGGAGAGGCTAGTAGTCTCAGTAATTGCTGTGGTGGAGAGGCTAGTAGTCTCAGTAATTGCTGTGGTGGAGAGTCTAGTAGTCTCAGTAATTGCTGTGGTGGAGAGGCTAGTAGTCTCAGTAATTGCTGTGGTGGAGAGTCTAGTAGTCTCAGTAATTGCTGTTGTGGAGAGGCTAGAAGTCTCAGTAATTGCTGTGGTGGAGAGGCTAGTAGTCTCAGTAATTGCTGTAGTGGAAAGGCTAGTAGTCTCAGTAATTGCTGTGGTGGAGAGTCTAGTAGTCTCAGTAATTGCTGAGGTGGAGAGGCTAGTAGTCTCAGTAATTGCTGTGGTGGAGAATATAGAAGTCTTAGTAATTGCTGTGGTGGAAAGGCTAGGAGTCTCGATAATTGCTGTGGGTGTGAGGTTAGTAGTCTCAGTAATTGCTGTGGTGAGAAGTTTGGTAGTCTCAGTAATTGCTGTATTGGAGAGACTAGTAGTCTCAGTAATAGCGGTGGTGGAGAGTCTATAAGTCTCAGTAATTGCTGTGGTTAACAAGCTAGTAGTCTCAGTAATTGCTGTGGTGGAGAGGCTAGTAGTCTCAGTAATTGCTGTGGTGGAGAGTCTAGTAGTCTCAGTAATTGCTGTGGTGGAGAGGCTAGTAGTCTCAGTAATTGCTGTGGTGGAGAGTCTAGTAGTCTCAGTAATTGCTGTGGTGGAGAGTCTAGTAGTCTCAGTAATTGCTGTGCCGGACAGGTTAGTAGTCTCAGGAATTGCTGTGGAGGAGAGTATAGTAGTCTCAGTAATTTTTGTGGTGGAGAGGCTAATAGTCTCAGTAATTGCTGTAGTGGAGAGGCTAATAGTCTCAGTAATTGCTGTGGTGGAGAGTCTAGTAGTCTCAGTAATTGCTGTGGTGGAGAGGCTAGTAGTCTCAGTAATTGCTGTGGTGGAGAGGCTAGAAGTCTCAGTAATTGCTGTGGTGGAAAGTCTAGTAGTCTCAGTAATTGCTGTGCTGAAGAGGCTAGTAGTCTCAGTAATTGCTTTGGTGGAGAGGCTAGTAGTCTCAGTAATTGCTGTGGTGGAGAGGCTAGTAGTCTCAGTCATTGCTGTGATGCAGAGGCTAGTAGTTTCAGAAATAGCTGTGGTGGGGAGTCTAGTAGTCTCAGTAATTGCTGTGGTGGAGAGGCTAGTAGTCTCAGTAATTGCTGTGGTGGAGAGGCTAGTAGTCTCAGTAATTGCTGTAGTGGAGAGGCTAGTAGTCTCAGTAATTGTTGTGGTCGAGAGGCTAGTCTTAGTAATTGCTGGGGTGGAGAGGCTAGTAGTCTTATTAATTGTTGTGGTTGAGAGTGTAGAAGTCTCAGTAATTGCTGTGGTTGAGAGGTTAGTAGTCTCAGTAATTGCTGTTGTGGAGAGGCAAGTAGTCTCAGTAATTGCTGTTGAGGAGACGCTAGTACTCTCAGTAATTGCTCTAGTGGACTATCTAGTAGTCTCAGTAATTGTTGTGGTGGAGAGTCTAGTAGTCTCAGTAATTGCTGAGGTGGAGAGGCTAGTAGTCTCAGTAAATGCTGTGGTAGAGAGGCTAGTAGTCTCAGTAATTGCTGTGGAGAGAGTAGTCTCAGTAATTGCTAGTAGTCTCAGTAATTGCTGTGGTGGAGTATCTAGTAGTCTCAGTAATTGCTGTGGTGGAGAGTCTAGTAGTCTCAGTAATTGCTGAGGTGGAGCGGCTAGTAGTCTCAGTAAATGCTGTGGTAGAGAGGCTAGTAGTCTCAGTAATTCCTTTTGTGTTGAGGCTAGTAGTCTCATTAATTGCTGCGGTGGAGACGTTAGTAGTCTAAGTAATTGCTGTTGTGGACAGGTTAGTAGTCTCGGGAATTGCTGTGGTGGAGAGTCTAGTAGTCTCAGTAATTGTTTTGGTGAAGAGGCTAATAGTCTCAGAAATTACTGTGGTGCAGAGGCTAGTAGTCTCAGTAATTGCAGTGGTTGAGAATCTAGTAGTCTCAGTAATTGCTGTAGTGGAGAGGTTAGTAGTCTCAGTAATTGCTGTGGTGGAGAGGCTAGCAGTCTCAGTAATTGCTGTGGTGGAGAGGCTAGTAGTCTCAGTAATTGCTGTGGTGGAGAGGCTAGTAGTCTCAGTAATTGCTGTGGTGGAGAGGCTAGTAGTCTCAGTAATTGCTGTGCTTGAGAGGCTAGTAGTCTCAGTAATTGCTGTGGTGGAGAGTCTAGTAGTCTCAGTAATTGCTGTGATGGAGAGGCTAGTAGTCTCAGTATTTGCTGTGGTGGAGAGGCTAGTAGTCTCAGTAATTGCTGTGGTGGAGAGGCTAGAAGTCTCAGTAATTGCTGTGGTGGTGAGGCTAGTAGTCTCAGTAATTGCTGTGTGGAGAGGCTAGTAGTCTCAGTAATTACAGTGGTGGAGATGCTAGTAGTCTTAGTAATTGCTCTGGTGGAGAGTCTAGTAGTCTCAGTAATTGCTCAGTGAGAAGTAGTCTCAGTAATTGCTGTGTGGAGAGGCTAGTAGTCTCAGTAATTACTGTGGTGGAGAGTCTAGTAG
Organism: Cherax quadricarinatus; assembly: GCF_038502225.1. Classification (NCBI taxonomy): domain Eukaryota; kingdom Metazoa; phylum Arthropoda; class Malacostraca; order Decapoda; family Parastacidae; genus Cherax; species Cherax quadricarinatus. The sequence goes on along the minus strand of NC_091296.1, from coordinate 38,032,130 downwards.
TCTCAGTAATTGCTGTGGTGGAGAGGCTAGTAGTCTCAGTAATTGCTGTGGTGGAGAGTCTAGTAGTCTCAGTAATTGCTGTGGTGGAGAGGCTAGTAGTCTCAGTAATTGCTGTGGTGGAGAGGCTAGTAGTCTCAGTAATTGCTGTGGTGGAGAGGCTAGTAGTCTCAGTAATTGCTGTGGTGGAGAGGTTAGTAGTCTCAGTAATTGCTGTGTGAGAGACTATAGTAATCTCATTAACTGCTGTAGTGGAGAGCCTAGTAGTCTCATTAATTGCTGTGGTGGAGAGGTTAGTAGTCTCAGTAATTGCTGTGGTGGAGAGGCTAGTAGTCTCAGTAATTGCTGTGGTGGAGAGGCTAGTAGTCTCAGTAATTGCTGTGGTGGAGAGGCTAGTAGTCTCAGTAATTGCTGTGGTGGAGAGGCTAGTAGTCTCAGTAATTGCTGTGGTGGAGAGTCTAGTAGTCTCAGTAATTGCTGTGGTGGAGAGGCTAGTAGTCTCAGGAATTACTGTGGTGGAGAGTCTAGTAGTCTCAGTAATTGCTCTGGTGGAGAGGCTAGTATTCTCAGTAATTGCTGTGGTGAAGAGTCTAGTAGTCTCAGTAATTGCTGTGGTAGAGAGGCTAGTAGTTTCAGTAATTGCTGTGGTGGAGAGGCTAGTAGGCTCAGTAGTTGCTGTGGTGGAGAGGCTAGAAGTCTCAGTAATTGCTATGGTGGAAAGTCTAGTAGTCTCAGTAATTGCTGTCCTGAAGAGGCTAGTAGTCTCAGTAATTGCTGTGATTGAGAGGCTAGTAGTCTCAGTAATTGCTGTGGTGGAGAGGCTAGTAGTCTCAGTAATTGCTGTGGTGGAGAGGCTAGTAGTCTCAGTAATTGCTGTGGTGGAGAGGCTAGTAGTCTCAGTAATTGCTGTGGTGGAGAGTCTAGTAGTCTCAGTAATTGCTGTGGTGGAGAGGCTAGTAGTCTCAGTAATTGCTGTGGTGGAGAGTCTAGTAGTCTCAGTAATTGCTGTGGTGGAGAGGCTAGTAGTCTCAGTAATTGCTGTGGTGGAGAGGCTAGTAGTCTCAGTAATTGCTGTGGTGGAGAGTCTAGTAGTCTCAGTAATTGCTGTGGTGGAGAGGCTAGTAGTCTCAGTAATTGCTGTGGTGGAGAGGCTAGTAGTCTCAGTAATTGCTGTGGTGGAGAGGCTAGTAGTCTCAGTAATTGCTGTGGTGGAGAGGCTAGTAGTCTCAGTAATTGCTGTGGTGGAGAGGCTAGTAGTCTCAGTAATTGCTGTGGTGGAGAGGCTAGTAGTCTCAGTAATTGCTGTGGTGGAGAGTCTAGTAGTCTCAGTAATTGCTGTGGTGGAGAGCTTAGTAGTCTCAGTAATTGCTGTGGTGGAGAGGTTAGTAGTCTCAGTAATTGCTGTGGTGGAGAGTCTAGTAGTCTCAGTAATTGCTGTGGTGGAGAGGCTAGTAGTCTCAGTAATTGCTGTGGTGGAGAGGCTAGTAGTCTCAGTAATTGCTGTGGTGGAGAGGCTAGTAGTCTCAGTAATTGCTGTGGTGGAGAGGCTAGTAGTCTCAGTAATTGCTGTGGTGGAGAGGCTAGTAGTCTCAGAAATTGCTGTGGTGGAGAGGCTAGTAGTCTCAGTAATTGCTGTGGTGGAGAGGCTAGAAGTCTCAGTAATTGCTGTGGTGGAGAGGCTAGTAGTTTCAGTAATTGCTGTGGTGGAGAGGCTAGTAGTCTCAGTAATTGCTGTGGTGGAGAGGCTAGTAGTCTCAGTAATTGCTGTGGTGGAGAGGCTAGTAGTCTCAGTAATTGCTGTGGTGGAGAGGCTTGTAATCTCAGTAATTGCTGTGGTAGAAAGGCTAGTAGTCTCAGTAATTGCTGTGGTGGAGAGGCTAGTTGTCTCAGTAATTGCTGTGGTGGAAAGGCTAGAAGTCTCAGTAATTGCAGTGATGGAGAGGCTAGTAGTCTCAGTAATTGCTGTGGTGGAGAGTCTAGTAGTCTCAGTAATTGCTGTGGTGGAGATACTAGTAGTTTCAGTAAGTCTCAGTATTTGCTGTGGTGGAGAGGCTTGTAGTCTCAGTAATTTCTGAGGGGGAGAGGCTAGTAGTCTCAGTAATTGCTGTTAAGGAGGGGCTACTAGTCTCAGTAATTGCTCTGATGGAGAGGCTAGTAGTCTCAGTAATTGCTGTGGTGGAGAGGCTAGTAGTCTCAGTAATTGCTGTGGTGGAGAGGCTAGTAGTCTCAGTAATTGCTGTGGTGGAGATGGTAGTAGTCTCAGTAATTGCTGTGGTTGAGAGGCTAGTAGTCTCAGTAATTGCTGTGGTGTAGAGGCTAGTAATCTCAGTAATTGCTGTGGTGGAGAGGCTAGTAGTCTCAGTAATTGCTGTGGTGGAGAGGCTAGTAGTCTCAGTAATTGCTGTGGTGGAGAGGCTAGTAGTCTCAGTAATTGCTGTGGTGGAGAGGCTAGTAGTCTCAGTAATTGCTGTGGTGGAGAGGCTAGTAGTCTCAGTAATTGCTGTGGTGGAGAGTCTAGTAGTCTCAGTAATTGCTGTGGTGGAGAGGCTAGTAGTCTCAGTAATTGCTGTGGTGGAGAGGCTAGTAGTCTCAGTAATTGCTGTGGTGGAGAGGCTAGTAGTCTCAGTAATTGCTGTGGTGGAGAGTCTAGTAGTCTCAGTAATTGCTGTGGTGGAGAGGCTAGTAGTCTCAGTAATTGCTGTGGTGGAGAGGCTAGTAGTCTCAGTAATTGCTGTGGTGGAGAGGCTAGTAGTCTCAGTAATTGCTGTGGTGGAGAGTCTAGTAGTCTCAGTAATTGCTGTGGTGGAGAGGCTAGTAGTCTCAGTAATTGCTGTGGTCGAGAGTCTACTAGTCTCAGTAATTGCTGTGGTGAAGAGGATAGCAGTCTCAGTAATTGTTGAGGTGGAGAGAATAGAAGTCTCAGTAATTGCTATGGTGGAAAGTCTAGTAGTCTCAGTAATTACTGTGCAGAAGAGGCTAGTAGTCTCAGTAATTGCTTTGGTGGAGAGGCTAGTAGTCTCAGTAATTGCTCTAGTGAAGAGGTTAATAGTCTCAGTAATTGCTGTGATAGAGAGGCTAGTAGTCTCAGTAATTGCTGTGGTGGAGAGTCTAGTAGTCTCAGTAATTGCTGTGGTGGAGAGGCTAGTAGTCTCAGTAATTGCTGTGGTGGAGAGTCTAGTAGTCTCAGTAATTGCTGTGGTGGAGAGGCTAGTAGTCTCAGTAATTGCTGTGGTGGAGAGGCTAGTAGTCTCAGTAATTGCTGTGGTGGAGAGGCTAGTAGTCTCAGTAATTGCTGTGGTGGAGAGGCTAGTAGTCTCAGTAATTGCTGTGGTGGAGAGACTAGTAGTCTCAGTAATTGCTGTGGTAGAGAGGCTTGTAGTCTCAGTAATTGCTGTGGTGGAGAGGCTAGTAGTCTCAGTATCTACTCTTGTGGAGAGGCTAGTAGTCTCAGTAATTCCTGTGGTGGAGAGGTTAGTAGTCTCAGTAATTGCTGTGGTGGAGAGGCTAGTAGTCTCAGTAATTGCTGTGGTGGAGAGTCTAGTAGTCTCAGTAATTGCTGTGGTGGTGAGTCTAGTAGTCTCAGTAATTGCTGTGGTGGAGAGGCTAGTAGTCTCAGTAATTGCTGTGGTGGAGAGGCTAGTAGTCTCATCAGTAATTGCTTTGGTTGAGAGCCTAGTTCTCTCAGTAAGTGATGTTGTGGAGAGGCTAGAAATGTCAGTAATTGCTGTGATGGAGAGGCTAGTAGTCTCAGCAATTGCTGGGGCGGAGAGGCTAGTAGTCTCAGTAATTGCTGTGGTGGAGAGGCTAGAAGTCTCAGTAATTGCAGTAGTAGTCTCAGTTGCTTTGTGGAGAGTATCTAGTAGTCTCAGTAATTACTGTGGTGGAGATGCTAGTAGTCTCAGGAACTACTGTGGGAGAGAGTCTACTACTCTCAGTAATTGCTGTGGTGGAGATTCTTGTAGTCTCAGTAATTGCTATAGTGGAGAGGCTAGCGGTCTCAGTAATTGTTGTGGTGTAGAAGCTAGTAGTCTCAGTAATTGCTGTGGTGGAGTGTCTAGTAGTCTCAGTATTTGCTGTAGTGGAGAGGCTAGTAGTCTCAGTAATTGCTGTGGTGGAGAGGCTAGTAGACTCAGTAATTACTGTGGTGGAGATTCTAGTAGTCTCAGTAATAGCTATAGTGGGAAGGCTACTAGTCTCAGTAATTTCTGTGGTGGAGAAGCTAGTACTCTCAATAATTGCTGTGGTGGAATGTCTAGTAGTCTCAGTATTTGCTGTGGTGGAGAGGCTAGTAGACTCTGTAATTGCTTTGGTGGAGAGGCTAGAAGTCTCAGCAATTGCTGTTGTTGTGAGGCTAGTAGTCTCAGTAATTGCTGTGTGGAGATGCTAGTAGTCTTAGTAATTGCTCTGGTGGAGAGTCTAGTAATCTCAGTAACTGCGGGTGGGGAGAGTATAGTAATCTCAGTAATTGCTGTAGTTGAAAGCCTAGTAGTCTCGGTAAATTGCTGTGGTGGAGAGGTTAGTAGTCTCAGTATTTTCTGTGGTGGAGAGGTTAGAAGTCTCGGGAATTGCTCTGGTGGAGAGTATAGTAGTCTTAGTAATTGCTGTGGTGGAGAGGCTAGTAGTCTCAATAATTGCTGTGGTGGAGAGGCTACGAGTCTCAGTAATTGCTGCGGTATGGAGACTGGTAGTCTCAGTAATTGCTGTGGTGGAGAGTCTAGTAGTCTCAGTAACTGCTGTGGTGGAGAGGATAGAAGTCTCTGTAATTGCTGTGGTGGGGAGGTTAGTAGCCTCAGTAATTGCTGTGTTGGAAAAGGTCAGTAGTCTCAGGAATTGCTGTGGTGGAGACATTAGTAGTCTCAGTAATTGCTGTGGTGGAGAGGCTAGTAGTCTCAGTAATTGCTGTGGTGGAGAGTCTAGTAGTCTCAGTAATTGCTGTAGAGGAGAGGCTAGTACTCTCAGTAATTGCTGTGGTGGAGAGGCTAGTAGTCTCAGTAATTGCTGTGGTGGAGAAGCAAGTAGTCTCAGTAATTCTTGTGGAGGAGAGGCTAGTAGTCTCAGTAATTGCTGTGGTGGAGAGGCAAGTAGTCTCAGTAATTGATGTGGTGGAGAGGCTAGTAGTCTCAGTAATTGCTGTGGTGGAGAGGTTAGTAGTCTCAGTAATTGCTGTGGTGGAGAGGCTAGTAGTCTCAGTAATTGCTGTGGTGGAGAGGCTAGTAGTCTCAGTAATTGCTGTGGTGGAGAGGCTAGTAGTCTCAGTAATTGCTGTGGTGGAGAGGCTAGTAGTCTCAGTAATTGCTGTGGTTGAGAGTCTAGTAGTCTCAGTAATTGCTGTGGTGGAGAGGTTAGTAGTCTCAGGAATTGCTATGGTGGAGAGTCTAGTAGTCTCAGTAATTGCTGTGGTGGAGAGGCTAGTAGTCTCAGGAATTACTGTGGTGGAGAGGCTGATATTCTCAGTAATTGCTGTGGTGGAGAGGCTAGCTGTCTCAGTAATTGCTGTGTTGAAGAGGCTAGGAGTCTCAGTAATTGCTGCAGTGAAGAGGCTAGTAGTCTCAGTAATTGCTGTGGTGGAGATTCAAGAAGTCTCATTAATTGGTGCGGTGGACAGGCTTGCAGTCTCAGTAATTGCTTTGCTATAGAGGCTAGTAACCTCAGTAATTGCTATGGTGGAGAGGATAGTAGTCACAGTAATTGCTGTGGTGGAGAGTCTAGTAGTCTCAGTAATTGCTGTGGTGGTTAGTCTAGTAGTCCCAGTAACTGCTGTGGTGGAGAGGCTAGTAGTCTCAGTAACGGCTGTGGTGGAGAGTCTAGTAGTCTCAGTAACTGCTGTGGTGGACAATCTAGTAGTCTCAGTAATTGCTGTGGTGGAGAGGCTAGTAGTCTCAGTAACTGCTGTGGAGGAGAGGTTAGTAGTCTCAGTAATTGCTGTGGTGGTGAGGCTAATAGTCTCAGTAATAGATGTGGTGGAGAGTCTAGTAGTCTCAGTAATTAATGTGGTTGAGAGGCTAGTAGTCTCAGTAATTGCTGTGGTGGAGAGTATGGTAGTCTCAGTAATTGTTGTGGAGGAGAGCTTAGTAGTGTCAGTAATTGCTATGGTGGAGAGGTTAGTAGTCTCAGTAATTGCTGTGCTGAAGAGGCTAGTAGTCTGTAATTGCTCTGGAGGAGAGGCTACTAGTCTCAGTAATTGCTGTGGTTGAGAGGCTAGTAGTCTCAGTAATTGCTTCGAAGCATAGGCTAGTAGTCTCAGTAATTGCTGTGGTGGAGAGGCTAGTAGTCTCAGTAATTGCTGTGGTGGAGAGGCTAGTAGTCTCAGTAATTGCTGTGGTGGAGAGTCTAGTAGTCTCAGTAATTGCTGTGGTGGAGAGGCTAGTAGTCTCAGTAATTGCTGTGGTGGAGAGGCTAGTAGTCTCAGTAATTGCTGTGGTGGAGAGGCTAGTAGTCTCAGTAATTGCTGTTTTGGAGAGTCTACTAGTCTCAGTAATTGCTGTGGTGGAGATGCTAATAGTCTCAGTAATTGCTGTGGTGGTGAGGCTAGTAGTCTCAGTAATTGCTGTGGTGGAGTGGCTAGTAGTCTCAGTAATTGCTGAATTGAAGAGTCTAGTAGTCTCAGTAATTGCTGTGGTGGAGAGTCTAGTAGTCTCAGTAATTGCTGTGGTGGAGAGGCTAGTAGTCTCAGTAATTCCTTTGGAGGAAAGGGTAGAAGTTTCAGTAATTGCTGTGGTGGAGAGTCTAGTAGTCTCAGTAATTGCTGTGGTGGAGAGGCTAGTAGTCTCAGTAATTGCTGTGGTGGAGAGTCTAGTAGTCTCAGTAATTGCTGTGGTGGAAAGGTCTGGGGTGGAGAGGCTAGTAGTCTCATTAATTGTGGTGGTGTAGCTCTGGCGGAGAGTCAAGTAGTCTCAGTAATTGTTGCGGTCGAGAGGCTAGTAGTCTCAGTAATTGCTGTAGTGGAGAGGCTAGTAGTCTCAGTAATTGCTGTGGTAGAGAGGCTAGTTGTCTCAGTAATTGCTGTGGTGGAGAGGCAAATAGTCTCAGTAATTGCTGTGGGGGAGAGTGTAGTAGTCTCAGTAATTGCTGTTGTGGAGAGGTTAGTAGTCTCAGTAATTGCTGAAGAGGAGAGGCTAGAAGTCTCAGTAATTGTTGTGGTGGAGAGTATATTAGTCTCAGTAATTGCTGTCGAGGAGAGCTTAGTAGTCTCAGTAATTGATGTGGTGGAAGATTAGTAAGCTCATGAATGGCTGTGGTGGAGATTCTAGTACTCTCAGTAATTGTTGTGGTGGAGTGGCCAGTAGTCTCAGAAATTGCTGTGGTGGAGAGGCTAGTAGTCTCAGTAATTGCTATATTGGATAGGCTAGTAGTCTCATTAATTGCTGTGGTGGAGAAGCTAGTAGTCTCAGTAATTGATGTGGTAGAGATGCTAGAAGTCTCAGGAATTAGTATGGTGGAGAGGCTGACATTCTCAGTAATTGTTTTTGAGGAGAGTCTAGTAATCTCAGAAATTATTGTAGTGGAGAGGCTAGTAGTGTCAGTATTTGCTATGGTGGATAGGCAAGGAGTCTCAGTAATTGCTCTGGCGAAAAGGCTAGGAGTTTCAGTAGTTGCTGTGGAGGAGAGGCTAGTAGTCTCTGCAATTGCTGTGGAGGAGAGGCTAGTAGTCTCAATAATTGTTGCTGTAGAGAGGCTAGTAGTCTCAGTAATTGCTTTGGTGGAGATGCTAGTAGTCTCAGTAATTGCTATGGTGGAGAGGCAAGTAGTCACAGTAATTGCTGTGGCGGTAAGTGTATTAGTCTCAGTAATTGCTGTTTTGGAGAGTCTAGTAGTCTCAGTAACTGCTGTGGTGGACAATCTAGTAGTCTCAGTAATTGCTCTGGTGGAGAGGCTAGTAGTCTCAGTAACTGCTGTGGAGGAGAGGCTAGTAGTCTCAGTAATATTTGTGGAGGCGAGTCTAGTAGTCTCAGTAATTGCTGTGGTGGTTAGTCTATTAGTCTCAGTAATTGCTGTGGTGGAGAGTGTAGTAGTCTCAGTAATTGCTGTGGGGGAGAGGCTACTAGTCTCAGTAATTGCTGTAGTGGAGAGTCTAGTAGTCTCAGTACTTGCTGTAGTGGAGAGGCTAGTAGTCTCAGTAATTGTTGAGGTGGAGAGTCTAGTAGTCTCAGTAATTGCTGTAGTGGAGAACTTAGTAGTCTCAATAATTGCTGTGCTGGAGAGGGTAGTAGTCTCAGGAATTGCTATTGTGGAGAGTCTAGTAGTCCCAGTAATTGCTGTGGTGGAGAGGCTAGTAGTCTAAAGAATTACTGTGGTGGAAAAGCTGAAAATCTCACTAATTGCTGTTGTGGAGAGTCTAGTAGTCTCAGTAATTGCTCTGGTGGAGAGGCTAGTATTCTCAGTAATTGCTGTGGTGGAGAACTTAGTAGTCTCACTAATTGCTGTTGTGGAGAGTCTAGTAGTCTCAGTAATTGCTCTGGTGGAGAGGCTAGTATTCTCAGTAACTGCTGTGGTGGAGAGGCTAGCAGTCTCAGTAATTGTTGTGGTGGAGAGGCTCGAAGTCTCAGTGATTGCTGCGGTGAAGGGGCTAGTAGTCTCAGTAATTGCTGTGGTGGAGTATCTAGAAGTCTCAATAATTGCTGTGGAGGAGAGGCTAGTAGTCTCAGTAATTGCTGGTGTGCAGAGGCTAGTAGTCTCAGTAATTGCTGTGGTTGAGAGTGTAGTAGTCTCAGTAATTGCTGTGGTGGAGAAGCTAGTAGTCTCTGTATTTGCTCTGGTGCAGAAGGCAGAAGTCTCAGTCATGGCTGAGATTTACCGGCTAGTAGTCTCAGTAGTTGCTGTGGTGGAGAGTCTAGTAGTCTCAGTAATTGCTGTGGTGGAGAGACTAGTAGTTTCAGGAATTAGTATGGTGGAGAGGCTCATATTCTCAGTAATTTAGGTGGTGGAGAGTCTAGTAGTCTCAGTTATTGCTCTCGTGGAGAGGCTAGTAGTCACAGTAATTGCTGTGGTGGATACGCTAGTAGCCTCTGAAATTACTGTAGTGGAGTGGCTAGTAGTGTCAGTATTTGCTGTGGTGGATAGGCTAGAAGTCTCAGTAATTGCTCTGGTGAAGAGGCTAGTAGTTTCAATAGTTTCTGTGGTGGGGAGGCTAGTAGTCTCAGTAATTGCTGTGATGGCGAAGCTAGTAGTCTTAGTCATTGCTGTGAAGAAGAGGCTAGTAGTCTCAGTAATTGCTGTGTTGGAGAGTCTAGTAGTCTCAGTAATTGCTGTGGTGGAGAGACTAGTAGTCTCAGAAATTGCAGTGGTAGAGAGGCTAGTAGTCTCAGTAATTTCCGTGGTGGAGAGGCTATTAGTCTTAGTAGTTGCTGTGGTGGAGGGTCTAGTAGTCTCAGTAATTGCCTTGGTGTAGAGGCTGGTAGTCTCAGTAATTGCTGTGGGGGAGAGGTTAGTAGTCCCAGTAATTGCTGTGCTGGACAGGTTAGTAGGCTCATGAATAGCTGTGGTGAAGAGTCTAGTAGTCTCAGTAATTGTTGTGGTGGAGAGGCTAGTACTCTCAGTAATTGCTCTTGCGGAGTATCTAGTAGCCTCAGAAATTGTTGTGGAGGAGAGGCTAGTAGACTCAGTAATTGCTGTGGTGGAGAGGTTAGTAGTCTCAGTAATATTTGTGGAGGAGATTCTAGTAGTCTCAGTAATTCCTATAGTGGAGAGGCTACTAGTCTCAGTAATTGCTGTGGTGTATAAGCTAGTAGTCTTAGTAATTGCTGCGGTGGAATGTCTAGTAGTCTCAGAATTTGCTGTGGAGGAGAGGCTAATAGTCTCAGTAATTGCTGTGGTGGAGAGGCTAGTAGACTCAGTAATTTCTGTTGTGGAGAGTCTAGTAGTCTCAGTAATAGCTATAGTCTAGAGCCTACTAATCTCAGTAATTGCTGTGGTGGAGAAGCTAGTAGTCTCAGGAATTGCTGTGGAGGAATGTCTAGAAGTCTCAGTATTTGCTGTGGTGGAGAGGCTAGTAGTCTCAGTAATTGCTGTGGTGGAGAGGCTAGAAGTCTCAGTAATTGCTGTGGTGGAGAGGCTAGTAGTCTCAGTAATTACAGTGTTGGAGATTCTAGAAGTCTCAGTAATTGATAAAGTGGAGAGGCTACTAGTCTCAGTAATTGCTGTGGCGGAGAGGCTAGTAGTCTCAGTAATTGCTGTGGTGGAATGTCAAGTAGTCTCAGTATTTTCTGTGGTGGAGAGGCTAGTATTCTCAGCAATTGTTGTGGTGAAGAGGCTAGAAATCTCAGTAATTCCTGTGGTGGAGAGGCTAGTAGTCTCAGTAATTGCTGTGGTGGAGAGGCCAGTTGTCTCAATAATTCCTGTGGTGGAGAGGCTAGTAGACTTACTGAAGGCTCTTGTGGAAAGTTTAGTAGTCTCAGTAATTGCTGTGGTGGAGAGCCTAGTAGTCTCAGTAATTGCTGTGGTGGAGAGGTTAGTAGTCTCAGTAATTGCTGTGGTGGAGAGGTTAGTAGTCTCAGGAATTGCTGTGGTGGAGAGTTTAGTAGTCTCAGTAATTGCTGTGGTGGAGAGGCTAGTAGACTCAATAATTGCTGTGGTGGAGAGGCTAGTAGTCTCAGTAATTGCTGTGGTGGATAGGCTAGTAGTCTCAGTAATTACTGTGGAGGAGAATCTAGTAGTCTCATTAATTTCTGTGGTGAAGAGGCTAGAAGTCTCAGTTATCGCTGTGGTGGAGAGTCTAGTAGTCTCAGTAATTTCTTCTGTGGAGAGGCTTGTAGTCTCAGTAATTATTATGGTGGAGAGGATTCTAGTCTCAGTAATTTCTCTGATGGAGAGGCTAGTAGTCTCAGTAATTAATGTCGTTGAGATTCTAGAAGTCTCAGTAATTGCTATAGTAAGAGGCTACTAGTCTCAGTAATTGCTGTGGAGGAGTGGCTAGAAGTCTCAGTAATATCTGTGGTGGAATGTCTAGTAGTCTCAGTATTTTCTGTGTTGGAGAGTCTAGTAGTCTCAGTAATTGCTGTAGTGCAGAGGCTAGAAATCTCAGTAATTGCTGTGCTGGGGAGGCTAGTAGTCTCAGTAACTGCTGTGGTGGAGAGGCTAGTAGTCTCAGTAATTGCTGTGGTGAAGAGGCTAGTAGAATTACTAAATTCTCTGTTGGAAAGTTTAGAAGTCTCAGTAATTGATGTGGTGGAGAGGTTAGAAGTCTCAGTAACTGCTGTGGTGGAGAGGTTAGTAGTCTCAGGAATTGCTGTGGTGGAGAGTCTAGTAGTCTTAGTTTTTGCTAATATTCTCAATATTTGCGGTGGTGGAGAGGCTAGTAGTCTCAGTAATTCCTGAGGTGGGGAGTCTAATAGTCTCGGTAATTGCTGTGGTGGAGACGCTAGTAGTCTCAGTAATTGCTGTGGTGGAGAGGTTAGTAGTCTCAGTAATTGCTGTGGTGGAGAGTCTAGTAGTCTCAGTAATTGCTGTGGTGGAGAGGAGAGTAGACTCAGTAATTACTGTGGTGGAAAGGCTAGTAGTCTCAGTAATTGCTGTATTTAAGAGTCTAGTGGTCTCTGTAATTGCTGTGGTGAAGAGGCTAGAAGTCTCAGTAATTGCTGTGGTGGAGAGGCTAGTAGTCTCAGTAATTGCTGTGGTTGAGCATCTATTTGTCTCATTAATTGCTGTGGTGTAGAGGCTAGTAGTCTCAGTAATTGCTGTGGTGGAGAGGCTAGTAGTCTCAGTAATTGCTGTGGTGGAGAGGCTAGTAGTCTCAGTAATTGCTGTGGTGGAGAGGCTAGTAGTCTCAGTAATTACTGTGGTGGAGAGTCTAGTAGTCTCAGTAATTGCTGTGGTAGAGAGGCTAGTAGTCTCAGTAATTGCTGTGGTGGAGAGGCTAGTAGTCTTAGTAGTTGCTGTGGCGGAGAGTCTAGTAGTCTCAGACATTGTTGAGGAAGAGAGGCTAGTAGTCTCAGTAATTGCTGTCGTGGAGAGGTTAGTAGTCTCAGTAATTGCTCTGGTGTAGAGGCTGGTGGTCTCAGTAATTGCTGTGGTGGAGAGGTTAATAATCTCAAGAATTGCTGTGGTTGAGAGTCTAGTAGTCTCAATAATTGCTGTGGTGGAGAGGCTAGAAGTCTCATGAATTGTTGTGCTGGAGAGGCTAGTACTCTCATTAATTGCTGTGGTAGAGAGTATAGTAGTCTCAGTAATTGCTGTGGTGGAGAGGCTAGTAGTCTCAGTAATTGCTATGGTGGTGACGCTAGTAGTCTCATTGATTGCTGTGGTGGAGAGGCTAGTTGTCTCAGTAATTCCTGTAGTGGAGAGGGTAGTTTTCTCAGTAATTGCTGTGCTGGAGAGGCTAGTAGTCTCAGTAATTGCTGTGGTGGAGAGGCTAGTAGTCTCAGTAATTGTTATGGTGGAGAGGCTAGTATTCTTAGTAATTGCTGAGCTGGAGAGTTTAGTAGTCTCAGTAATTACTCTGGTGGAGATGCTAGTATTCTCAGTAATTGCTGTGGTGGAGAGGCTAGTAGTCTCAAGAATTGCTGTTCTGGAAAGTCTAGCAGTCTCAGTAATTGCTGTGGTGTAGAGCCTAGTAGTCTCAGTAATTGCTGTGGTGGAAAGGCTAGTAGTCTCAGTAATTGCTGTGGTGGACAGGCTAGTAGTCTCAGTAATTGCTGTGGTCAAGAGGCTAGTAGTCTCAGTAATTGCTCTGCTGGAGAGGCTAGTAGACTTAGTAATTGCTGTGGTGCAGAGGCTAGTAGTCTCAGTAATTGCTGTGATTGAGAGACTAGTGGTCTCAGTAATTGCTCTGGTGGAGAGCCTTGTAGTCTCAGCAATTGCTGTGGTGGAGAGGCTAGTAGTGTCAGTAATTGCTGTGGTGGAGAATCTAGTAATCTCATTAATTGCTGTTGTTTAGATGCTTGTAGTCTCAGTAATTGCTGTGGTGGAGAGGCTAGTAGTCTCAGTAATTGCTGTGGTGGAGTTGCTAGTTTTCTCGGTAATTAAGAACATAACATAAGAACATAAGAAAGGAGGAACACTGCAGGAGGCCTGCTGGCCCATACTAGGCAGGTCCTTTACAATTCATCCCACTAACAAAACATTTGCCCAACCCAATTTTCAGTGCCACCCAAGAAATAAGCTCTAATGTGAAAGTCCCACTCAAATCCAACCCCTCCCACTAATGTACTTATCCAACCTAGATTTGAAACTACCCAAAGTCCCAGCCTCAATAACCCAACTAGGTAGACTGTTCCACTCATCAACTACCCTATTTCCTATGTCCTTTCTAAATCTAAACTTATCTAATTTAAATCCATTACTGCGGGTTCTCTCTTGGAGAGACATCCTCAAGACCTTATTAATATCCCCTTTATTAATACCTATCTTCCACTTATACACTTCGATCAGGTCTCCCCTCATTCTTCGTCTAACAAGTGAATGTAACTTAAGAGTCTTCAATCTTTCTTCATAAGGAAGATTTCTAATGCTATGTATTAATTTAGTCATCCTACGCTGAATGTTTTCTAACGAATTTATGTCCATTTTGTAATACGGAGACCAGAACTGAGCTGCGTAATCTAGGTGAGGCCTTACTAATGATGTATAAAGCTGCAGTATGACCTCTGGACTTCTGTTGCTTACACTTCCTGATATAAATCCCAGTAATCTATTTGCCTTATTTCGTACGCTTAGGCAATGCTGTCTTGGTATAAGGTTGCTGCTCACCATAACCCCCAAGTCCTTTTCGCAATCTGTATGACTAAGTTCTACATCATTTAAATTATAAGTACTAGGGTTATGGGCACTCCCAAGCTGTGGTGGAGAGTCTAGTAGTCTTAGTAATTGCTGTGATGGAGAAGCTAGAAGTCTCAGTAATTGCTGTGGATGGAGAGGCTAATATTCTCAGTAATTGCTGTGGTGGAGAGGCTAGTAGTCTCAGGAATTGCTGTAGTGGAAAGTCTGGCAGTCTCATTATTAGCTGTGGTGGAGAGGCTAGTTTTCTCAGTAATTGCTGTGGTTGAGAGTCTATTAGTCTCAGTAATTGCTGTGGTGGAGAGGCTTGTGGTATCACTAATTGCTGTGGTGGAGAGGCTAGTAGTCTCAGTAATTGCTGTGGTGGAGAGGCTAGTAGTCTCAGAAATTGCTATGGTGGAGAGGCTAGTAGTCTCATTAATTGTTTTGATGGAGAGGCTCGTAGTCTCAGTAATTGCTGTAGTGGAGAGTCTAGTAGTCTCAGTAATTGCTGTGGTGGAAAGTCTAGTAGTCTCAGTAATTGCAGTAGTGGAGAGGCTACTAGTCTCAGTAATTGCTCTGGTGGAGAGGTTAATAGTCTTTGTGGTATAGAGTCTAGTAGTCTCAGTAATTGCTGTGGTGGAGAGGTTAGTAGTCTCAGTAATTGCTGTGATGGAGAGGTTTGTAGTCTCAGGAATTCCTGTGGTGGAGAGTCTAGAAGTCTCAGTAATTGATGTGGTGGATAGGCTAGTAGTCTCAGAAAGTGTTGTGGTGGAGAGGCTAGTAGTCTCAATAATTGCTGTTGTGGAGAGTGTAGTAGTCTCATTAATTGCTGTGGTGGAGAGGCTAGTAGTCTCAGTAATTGCTGTCGTGGACAGGTTAGTAGTCTCAGTAATTGCTGTGGTGGAGAGGCTAGTAGTCTCAGGAATTACTGTGGTGAAGAGGCTGATATTCTCAGAAATTGCTGTGGTGGAGAGTCTAGTAGTCTCAGTAATTGATGTGGTGGAGATGCTAGTAGTCTCAGGAATTACTATGGTGGAGAGTCTAGTAGTCTCAGTAATTGCTGTGGATGAGAGGCTAGTGGTCTCAGTAATTGCTGTGGTGGAGAGTCTAGTAGTCTCAGTAATTGCTGCGGTGGAGAGGCTAGTAGTCTCAGGAATTACTGTGTTGGAGAGTCTAGTAGTCTCAGGAATTGCTGTGGTTGAGAGGCTAGTGGTCTCAATAATAGCTGTGGTGGAGAGTCTAGTATTCTCAGTAATTGCTGTGGTGGAGAGGCTGGTAGTCTCAGGAGTTGATCTCGTGGAGAGTCTACTAATCTCAGTAATTGCTGTGGTGGAGAGGCTAGAAGCCTCAGTAATTGCTGAGGTGGTGAGGCTAGAAGTCTCAGTAATTGATGTGATAAAAAGTCTAGTAGTCTCAGTAATTACTGTGCTGAAGAGGCTAGTAGTCTCAGTAATTCCTGTGGTGGAGAGGCTAGCAGTCTCAGTAATTGCTGTGGTATAGAGGCTGGTAGTCTCAGTAATTGCTCTGGTGGAGAGGCTAGTAGTCTCAGTCGTTGCTGTGATGCAGAGGCTAGCAGTCTTAGTAGTTGCTGTGGCGGAGATTCTAGTAGTCTCAGTAATTGCTCTGGTGTAGAGGCTGGTTTTCTCAGTAATTGCTGTGGTGGAGAGGTTAGTAGTCTCAGTATTTGCTGTGATGGACAGGTTAGTAGTCTCAGTAATTGTTGTGGTGGAGAGGCTAGTAGTCTCAGTAATTGCTGTGGTGGAGAGGCTAGTAGTCTCAGTAATAGCTGTGGTGGAGAGGCAAGTAGTCTCAGTAACTGCTGTGGTGTAGAATCTAGTAGTCTCAGTAATTGTTGAGGAAGAGAGGCTAGTTGTCTCAGTAATTGCTGTCGTGGAGAGGTTAGTAGTCTCAGTAATTGCAG
Source organism: Cherax quadricarinatus (assembly GCF_038502225.1). NCBI lineage: Eukaryota > Metazoa > Arthropoda > Malacostraca > Decapoda > Parastacidae > Cherax > Cherax quadricarinatus. The sequence goes on along the minus strand of NC_091296.1, from coordinate 38,016,520 downwards.
TGGTAAAGAGTCTAGTAGTCTCAGTAATTCCTGTGGTGGATTGGTTAATAATCTCAGTAATTGCTATGGAGGAGAGTCTAGTAGTCTTAGTAATTGCTGTGGTGGAGAGGCTAGTAGTCTAAGGAATTAGAGTGGTGGAGAGGCTGATATTCTCAGTAATTGCTGTGGTGGAGAGTCTAGTAGTCTCAGTAATTGCTGTGGTGGAGAGCTTAGTAGTCTCAGTAATTGCTGTGGTGGAGAGGTTAGTAGGCTAATGAATAGCTGTGGTTGAGATTCTAGTAGTCTCAGTAATTGTTGTGGTGGAGAGGCTAGCAGCCTCAGAAAATGCTGTGGTTGAGAGGCTAGTAGTCTCAGTAATTGCTGGGGTGCAGAGGCTAGTAGTCTCAGTAATTGCTATGGTTGAGAGTGTAGTAGTCTCAGTTATTGCTGTGATGGACAGGTTAGTAGTCACAGTAATTGCTGTAGCGGAGAGGCTTGTAGTTTCAGTCATTGCTGTGATGAAGAGGCTAGTAGTCTCAGAAATTGCTGTGGAGGAGAGTCTAGAAGCCTCAGTAATTGCTGTGGTGGAGAGACTAGTAGTCTCAGTAATTGATGTGGTATTGAGGCTAGTAGTCTCAGAAATTACTATGGTGGAGAGGCTGATATTCTCAGTAATTGCTGTGGTGGAGAATCTAGTAGTCTCAGTAATTGCTCTCGTGGAGAGGCTAATAGTCTCAGTAATTTCTGTGGTGGAGAAGCTAGGAGCCTCAGAAATTATTGTAGTGGAGAGGCTAATAGTCTCAGTATTTGATGTGGTGGACAGGCTAGAAATCTCAGTAATTGCTGTGGTGGAGAGGGTAGTAGTCTCAGTAATTGCTGTGGTGGAGAGGCTAGTTGTCTCGGTAATTGCTGTGGTGGAGAGGCTAGTAGTCTCAGTAATTCCTGTGGTATAGAGGCTGGTAGTCTCAGTAATTGCTCTGGTGGAGAGGCTAGTAGTCTCAGTCATTGCTGTGATGCAGAGGCTAGTAGTCTCAGAAACTGCTGTGGTGGAGAGTGTATTAGTCTCAGTAATTGCTTTTGTGGAGAGACTAATAGTCTCAGTAATTGCTGTGGTAGAGAGGCTAGTAGTTTCAGTAATTTCTGTCGTGGAGAGGCTACCAGTCTTAGTAGTTGCTGTGGCGGAGATTCTAGTAGTCTCAGTAATTGGTCTGGTGTAGAGGCTGGTTTTCTCAGTAATTGCTGTAGTGGAGAAGATAGTAGTCTCAGTAATTGCTCTGCTGGACAGGTTAGTAGTCTCAGTAATTGTTGTGGTGGAGAGGCTAGTAGTCTCAGTAATTGCTGTGGTGGAGAGGCTAGTAGTCTCAGTAATTGCTGTGGTGGAGAGGCTAGTAGTCTCAGTAATTGCTGTGGTGGAGAATCTAGTAGTCTCAGTAATTGTTGAGGAGGAGAGGCTAGTAGTCTCAGTAATTGCTTTGGTGGAGAGGTTAGTAGTCTCAGTAATTGCTGTGGTTGAGAGTCTAGTAGTCTCAGTAATTGCTGTGGTGGAGAGGTTAGTAATCTCAGTAATTGCTATGGTGGAGAGTCAAGTAGTCTTAGTAATTGCTGTGGTCGAGAGGCTAGGAGTCTAAGGAATTATTGTGGTGGAGAGTCTGATATTCTCAGTAATTGATGTGGTGGAGAGTCTAGAAGTCTCAGTAATTCCTGTGGTGGAGAGCTTAGTAGTCCCAGTAATTGCTGTGGTGGAGAGGTTAGTAGGCTAATGAATAGCTGTGGTTGAGAGTCTAGTAGTCTCAATAATTGTTGTGGTGGAGAGGCTAGCAGTCTCAGAAAATGCTGTGGTTGAGAGGCTAGTAGTCTCAGTAATTGCTGGGGTGCAGAGGCTAGTAGTCTCAGTAATTGCTATGGTTGAGAGTGTAGTAGTCTCAGTAATTGCTGTGGTGGAGAGGCTAGTAGCCTCAGTAATTGCTGTGGTGGAGAAGCTAGTAGTCTCAGTCATTGCTCTGATGAAGAGGCTAGTAGTCTCAGTAATTGCTGTGGTGGAGAGTCTAGTAGTCTCAGTAATTGCTGTGGTGGAGAGACTAGTAGTCTCAGTAATTGATGTGGTATTGAGGCTAGTAGTCTCAGAAATTACTATGGTGGAGAGGCTGATATTCTCAGTAATTGCTGTGGAGGAGAGTCTAGAAGTCTCAGTAATTGCTCTCGTGGAGACGCTATTAGTCTCAGTAATTTCTGTGGTGCAGACGCTAGTAGCCTCAGAAATTATTGTAGTGGAGAGGCTAGTAGTGTCAGTAATTGCTATGGTGGATAGGCTAGAAGTCTCAGTAATTGCTGTGGTGGAGAGGCTAGTAGTCTCAGTAATTGCTGTGGTGGAGAGGCTAGTTGTCTCGGTAATTGCTGTGGTGGAGAGGCTAGTTGTCTCGGTAATTGCTGTGGTGGAGAGGCTAGTAGTCTCAGTAATTACTGTGTTGGAGATTCTAGTAGTCTCAGTAAATGCTATAGTGGAGACGCTACTAGTCTCAGTAATTGCTGTGGCGGAGAGGCTAGTAGTCTCAGTAATTGCTCTGGTGAAGAGGCTAGTAGACTTACTATTTTCTCTGGTGGAAAGTTTAGTAGTCTCAGTAATTGCTGTGGTGGAGAGCCTAGTAGTCTCAGTAATTTATGTGGTGGAGAGGTTAGGAGTCTCAGTAACTGCTGTGGTGGAGAGGTTAGTAGTCTCAGGAATTGCTGTGGTGGAGAGTCTAGTAGTCTTAGTTATTGCTGTGGTTTAGAGACTAATAGTCTCAATATATGCGGTGGTGGAGAGGCTAGTAGTCTCAGTAATTGCTGGGGAGGGGAGTCTGGTTGTCTCAGTAATTGCTGTGGTGGAGAATCTAATAGTCTCAGTAATTGCTGTGGTGGAGAGGCTAGTATTCTCAGTAATTGCTGTAGTGGAGAGGTTAGTAGTCTCAGTAATTGCTGTTGTGGAGAGGTTAGTAGTCTCAGTAATTGCTGTTGTGGAGAGGTTAGTAGTCTCAGTAATTGTTGTGGAGGAGAGGCTAGTAGTCTCATTCATTGCTGTGGTGGAGAGGCTAGTAGTCTCAGTAATTCCTGTGGTGGAGAGGCTAGTTTTCTCAGTAATTGCTGTGCTGGAGAGGCTAGTAGTCTCAGTAATTGCTGTGGTGGAGAGGCTAGTAGTCTCAGTAATTGTTGTGGTGGAGAGGCTAGTATTCTTAGTAATTGCTGAGCTGGAGAGTTTATTAGTCTCAGTAATTGCTCTGGTAGAGATGCTATTATTTTCAGTAATTGCTGTGGTGGAGAGGCTAGTAGTCTCAAGAATTGCTGTTCTGGAGAGTCTAGCAGTCTCAGTAATTGCTGTGGTGTAGAGCCTAGTAGTCTCAGTAATTGCTGTGGTGGAAAGGCTAGTAGTCTCAGTAGTTGCTGTGGTGGACAGGCTAATAGTCTCAGTAATTGCTGTGGTGGAGAGGCTAGTAGTCTAGTAATTGCTGTGCTGGAGAGGCTAGTAGACTTAGTAATTGTTGTGGTGGAGAGGCTAGTAGTCTCAGTAATTGCTGTGACTGAGAGTCTAGTGGTCTCAGTAATTGCTCTGGTGGAGAGCCTTGTAGTCTCAGTAATTGCTGTGGTGGAGAGGCTAGTAGTGTCAGTAATTGCTGTGGTGGAGAATCTAGTAATCTCATTAATTGCTGTTGGTTAGAGGATAGTAGTCTCATTAATTGCTGTTGTGGAGAGTCTAGTAGTCTCAGTAATTGCTCTGGTGGAGTTGCTAGTTTTCTCGGTAAATGCTGTGGTGGAGAGGCTAGTAGTCTCAGTAATTGCTGTGGTGGAGTGGCTAGTATTCTCAGTAATTGCTGTGGTGGAGAGGCTAGTAGTCTCAGTACTTGCTGGGGTGGAGGGCTAGTAGTCTCAGTAATTGCTCTGTTGGAGAGGCTAGTAGTCTCAGGAATTGCTGTAGTGGAAAGTCTGGCAGTCTCAGTATTAGCTGTGGTGGAGAGGCTAGTTGTCTCAGTAATTGTTGTGGTTGAGAGTCTATTAGTCTCAGTAATTGCTGTGGTGGAGAGGATTTTGGTCTCACTAATTGCTGTGGTGGAGAGGCTAGTAGTCTCAGTAATTGCTGTGGTGGAGAGGCTAGTAGTCTCAGTAATTGCTATGGTGGAGAAGCTAGTAGTCTCATTAATCGTTTTGATGAAGAGGCTAGTAATCTCAGTAATTGCTGTAGTGGAGAGTCTAGTAGTCTCAGTAATTGCTGTGGTGGAAAGTCTAGTAGTCTCAGTAATTGCTGTAGTGGAGAGGCTACTAGTCTCAGTAATTGCTCTGGTGGAGAGGCTAGTAGTCTTTGTGGTGGAGAGTCTAGTAGTCTCAGTAATTGCTGTGGTGGAGAGGTTAGTAGTCTCAGTAATTGCTGTGGTGGAGAGGTTAGTTGTCTCAGGAATTGCTGTGGTGGAGAGTCTAGAAGTCTCAGTAATTGCTGTGGTGGATAGGCTAGTAGTCTCAGTAACTGTTGTGGTGGAGAGGCTAGTAGTCTCATTAATTGCTGTGGTGGAGAGTATAGTAGTCTCATTAATTGCTGTGGAGGAGAGGCTAGTAGTCTTAGTAATTGCTGTGGTGGAGAGGTTAGTAGTCTCAGTAATTGCTGTGGAGGAGAGGGTAGTAGTCTCAGTAATTGCTGTGGTGGAGAGGCTAGCAGTCTCAGTAATTGCTGTGGTGGAGAGGGTATTAGTCTCAGTAATTGCTGTGGTGGAGAGGCTAGTAGTCTCAGTAATTGCTGTGCTGGAGTGGCTAGTAGTCTCAGTAATTGCTTTGGTGGAGTGGCTAGTAGTCTCAGTAATTGTTGTGGTGGAGAGGCTAGTAGTCTCAGTAATTGCTGTGGTGGAGAGTTTTGTAGTCTCAGTAGTTGCTCTGGTGGAGATGCTAGTATTCTCAGTAATTGCTGTTGTGGAGAGGCTAGTAGTCTCAAGAATTGCTGTTGTGGAGAGTCTAGTAGTCTCAGTAATTGGTGTGGTGGAGAGGCTAGGAGTCTTAGTAATTGCTGAAGTGGAGAGGCTATTAGTCTCAGTAATTGCTGTGATGGACAGGCTAGTAGTCTCAGTAATTGCTCTTGTGGAGAGGCTAGTTGTCTCAGTAATTGCTGTGCTGGAGAGGTTATTAGTCTCAGTAATTGTTGTTGTGGAGAGGCTAGAAGTCTCAGCAATTGTTGTGGTGGAGAGGCTAGTAGTCTCAGTAATTGCTGTTGTTTAGTCTAGTAGTCTCAGTAATTACTCTGGTGTAGATGCTGGTATTCTCAGTAATTGCTGTGGTGGAAAGGCTAGTAGTCTCAGGAATTGCTGTTGTGGAGAGTCTAGTAGTCTCAGTAATTGCTGTGGTGGAGAGGCTAGTAGTTTCAGTAATTGCTGTGGTGGAGAGGCTCGTAATCTCAATAATTGTTATTGCGGAGAGTCTAGTAGTCTCAGTAATTGCTGTTGTGGAGAGTCTAGTAGTCTCAGTAATTGGTGTGGTGGAGAGGCTAGGAGTCTCAGTAATTGCTGAAGTGGAGAGGCTATTATTCTCAGTAATTGCTGTGATGGACAGGCTAGTAGTCTCAGTAATTGCTCTTGTGGAGAGGCTAGTTGTCTCAGTAATTGCTGTGCTGGAGAGGTTATTAGTCTCAGTAATTGCTGTTGTGGAGAGGCTAGAAGTCTCAGTAATTGTTGTGGTGGAGAGGCTAGTAGTCTCAGTAATTGCTGTTGTTTAGTCTAGTAGTCTCAGTAATTACTCTGGTGTAGATGCTGGTATTATCAGTAACTGCTGTGGTGGAAAGGCTAGTAGTCTCAGGAATTGCTGTTGTGGAGAGTCTAGTAGTCTCAGTAATTGCTGTGGTGGAGAGGCTAGTAGTCTCAGTAATTGCTGTGGTGGAGAGGCTCGTAATCTCAATCATTGTTATTGCGGAGAGTCTAGGAGTCTCAGTAACTTCTGTGTTGGAGAGGCTTATATTCTCAGTAATTGTTGTTGTTGAGAGTGTAGTAGTCTCAGTAATTGCTGTGGTGAAGAGGCTAGTTGTCTCAGTAATTGCTGTGATGAAGAGGCTAGTAGTCTCAGGAATTGAACCTTTTACTCTTATTCCTCAGACCGAACCTAATAGTAATAATAATAATAATAATAATAATAATAATAATAATAATAATAATAATAATAATAATAATAATAATAATAATAACAATAATAATAATAATAATAATAATAATAATAATAATAATAATAATAATAATAATAATAATAATAATAATAATAATAATAATATCTTTATTTACTACAAGTACATGTGCAAGGTATACAGGCCTAACTGACATCACTGACATACTACCCTATAGAAAGCCCCTTGTTATGCCTGGAGTTTACCTGGAGAGAGTTCCGGGGGTCAACGCCCCCGCGGCCCGGTCTGTGACCAAGCCTCATTGTGGATTAGAGCCTGATCAACTAGGCTGTTTCTGCTGGCTGCACGCAATCCAACGTACGAGCCACAGCCCGGCTGGTCAGGTACCGACTTTAGGTGCTTATCCAGTGCCTGCTTGAAGACAGCCAGGGGTCTATTGGTAATCCCCCTTATGTATGCAGGGAGGCAGTTGAACAGTCTTGGGCCTTTTAGACTTATTGAGTTGCCTCTTAACATGCTAGTGACACCCCTGCTTTTCATTGGGGGGATGTTTCATCGTCTGCCGAGTCTTTTGTTTTCGTAGAGAGTGCAAGTTTCTTACTAGTCTCTCTAGGATTTTCCAGGTCCTTATCCCAGGATGCGACCCACACCAGTCGACTTTCACCCAGTTACCCATTTACTGATGGGTGAACATAGACAACAGGTGCAAAGAAACACGCCCAGTGTTTCTACCGTGACTGGGAATCGAACCCAGACCATGGCGTGTGAAGCGAGAGCTTTAGCCTCCAGGCACCAGAGCCCCAATCCCCAATCCTCCCTTTCTTATCCAATTCTTCCCATCGCCCCTTTTTTCCCTGTCCTCCCCCTTCTCATCCTTCCCTTTTCCCCGTTCCGTTTTGTAACCTCTGGGGTCTTTCCCTCTGACATTATGGGTTCTAGTTGAGGGGAAGTGTGCTAAGGTTCATCCCGCTCCCTTAGGTTTCTCGGGTGTAGTGTAGTTTGTCGTGGAATCTGGATTGTGTGGAGGCGCCCTGCTCCCTTTCCAGATTTCTGGGAAGTGGGCAGGGTGTCCTGCAGATGACAAGTGTATCTCCAGAGGCTGCCTGTCGGATCTGTGAGGTGGCAGCCGAAGGAGGTATGCTTTGTGGTGGATTTCCGACCACCCTCTCTTTTGTCCACCCAGGTGGCTCATAGATGTTAGGTTGCTGTCCCGGTGCTATCCCAGAGGGTTGGTTTACTGGCATGAAAGGCAGGGTATGGCACGGGTTCCACGCTACGTCTGCACTACTTGTGGGCTCGAAGTTTTCTCGGATAGAAGGGGAGGAGGGGACTTAGGGGGCTTTCATGCCTTTTAGTGACTGTCCCTCCACTGTCTCTCTTTTTTTTCTTTTTTTTCTATCCTTCTTTCTTTTTTTTCAAATAATAGGAAAGAAGTACCACTATCATGGAATGTTCATTCCAGGATAACCCTGCTCCTCCCAGGCCTGTTTCTGTTTCCACATCCTGTTCTCACCTGGCTTCATTACAGGACCATTCTCTAGACTTTTTCTATACCCCTGTACTTTCTGCTGGGGATGCTTCATCACCTGCTTCAGGTGTTGGGACTCCACCCATTTCTGTTAGTGCCTCTGCCTCTTGTAGGCCTTAAACTATGCGTCTGGCTTCCCTGAATATGGTGCAACGGTTTTGGATCGCCCACCTACCTCAGGTCGGGCCACCCGCGGTACTATGGCTATACATTCCAGACCATTTGCTGACGACGGTTCTTTGATGTCTGCTCATTCCACCCAATAACGACCTACGTGACACCCACTTCCTTTATTTACCATGTTTAAAAGTATGCAGTGGACTAAATTCTTTTCTCTGCAGCCGACATCTCCAACTGACTATCTTTCTGACCATAGTATTGGTAACGCTCTTTTATGACACATTAGCCAAAATATATCCTTTCATGCTCTTCGAAGAGGTGCGCACATCATTACGGTCCGGAATGCAGAACAAGCTCATGTTCTTTCCCATCTTACTTCCATTGATAACATTCTAATCACAGTTCATAAGCATGCTACTCTCAATTCTTGCAGTGGTATTGGTGGTTTTACAGAGAACCGTTGAACAGAGTAATTTTCTGTCTTGTGGTGATGATATTTTGGAGCAATTAGCCCTTCAGGACCTTTCAGTTCTCAAAGTAGATACAATCTGCTTGCTCATGGGCGGAGGCGCGTTCCCAGTAACATCGCCTGCTTAACCTTTGTCTTCCGTGAACTCCCGTCCTCTGTTTATATCGAGGGCCATCGCCTAGAAGTCCATAAAGTGGTTCGTACTCCCCAACAGTGTCGAAATTGCTGGTGCTTCGGACACCCTGCTAAATACTGTAGATCTGCAGCAAATTGTCCAGTCTGCGGTGCCGCAGATCTTGCTGATACATCTTGCAGTCTTCCACCCACTTGCCTCAATTGCAATGAACCTCATCCATCCTTTTCCCGCTGATGTCAGGTCTTTATGAACGAGAAATCCGCTGTCTTAAGGAGAGCGAAGGCCTTACTTAGGCTATGGCTATCTCTCGGTCCTGTCTTCACGGGAATCTTCCCCATGTCCTTTATTCTCGAGTAGCTAGGGGACCTCCAATCATGGGGGTCCCCCCGCCTACCAGCTCCTCTATGTCGTCTCCTCCAGGGTCACCCTCATCTCAAATTCTTTTGCAGTTTTATCCCCACCTCCTTACCTATTCCTACCTCTACTTCTTCTCGCCTGCTAGTTTCTCAGTCTATAAGGCCTCACACGCCTGCACCATCTTCGCGCCTATCACATGCAAAATTGAACCTGTCTCAAAAGCCCAAGTCTCTTCTCTTCGCATTACTCCAGTGCTTACAATTCCCCAACAGTTTTCCTTTCCGGCCTCGGTGCCTGGTTCTCACCCCCTTTCTAACTCTCACACGAAGGTGGAGGTTCACCCCCTCTCTACCTCACCTATCTCTGAAATCAAGGTATCGATATCTTCTTTATCCACTGAGACACTTGATGCTATCGACGACTATACTGCAGAGACGAAAACCCCGATTGACACCAGTACACCTCCTTCTACCCCTTCTCATTTTTCACAACTTTCAGAGCTATCTTTTCCTTCACAGCATTCTGATTCCTCATTGCTTACATGCTTTCCGTTGCCTCCACACACTGACTTCACTGACCCTAATAGCCCACAGATTTTATTGCTTAATAACAAAAAAAGGCACAATACCATGACTGGAACGATACACAGATAACCCGCACATAGAAGAGAGGAGCTTACGACGACGTTTCGGTCCGACTTGGACCATTTACAAAGTCACACTAACGAGAAGTGGAGCAGGACGGGTATATATAGGCAGGAAGAGGTAGTGGTGGTAGTAGTAGTAGTAGTAGTAGTAGTAGTAGTAGTAGTAGTAGTAGTAGTAGTAGTGGTAGTAGTAGTAGTAGTAGTAGTAGTAGTAGTAGTAGTGGTAGTAGTAACAGTAGTATTAGTAGTAGTAGTGGTAGTGGTAGTAGTGGGGAATTAAGGAGGAGGAACCAGTCAAATACAAAAAAAGGGGAGCACTGCAAGGGAGCTAGGTGCCCACAAGGGAGCTAGGTGCCCACAAGGGAGCTAGGTGCCCACAAGGGAGCTAGGTACCCATAGAGGGAGAGCAAGTGCACAGAGGTGGGGGGAAGGGGAAGTGATGAAATAAATAATGAAGGAACAGAAACACGCGACAGAAGAAAGAAAGACAACCCAGAGGAGAAAAAAGGAAAGAGGAAAGGGGAAGAGGGAGAAGAAGAAAAAAAGAGTAATCAGGTTAAGTCACGGGTGTTCTAAAGTTTGGAGCATTTTACAATGTAGTGGAAGAGGAAGGCATCTACAGAGACGAAGCCAGGACTATGATTCATACAAGGAAAGTTGTGTATTAGAGAGGATTCAACTAGCCAAGACGGGAAAACTAATTATGATAAGTGGAAATTTCTGCTGGAAGGAACTGAGGATCACAGATGCGGAGGGCACGGAGAAAGAGAGAGATATTAACACTTTTCTTGACTGGGGAAGCATGATAAGAAAAGTAGTTAATGTACATGCCACTGAAGGGGCAAGACTATTAAGGGCTTCAAGATTGATGTCTTTCTTGATCTTATCCGCTTCTGTGTGGACTCTAATTCCTTTTCTTTCCAAAGGAAATGTTGTTCTCAAACCTTCGGTGTCGCTATGAGCTCTCCTCTCTCTCCTGTCCTTGCTAATCTTTACATGGAATACTTCGAGACTGTTCTTCTTCCTACCATCGATGTGCAACCTTCACTCTGGCTCTGCTATGTGGATGACATCTTTGCTCTGTGACCTCATGACTCCAGTCTCTTCCAACCTTTTCTTGAAGCCCTTAATAATCTTGCCCCTTCCATTAAGTTTAAAGCTGAATGGAAATCTAATTCCTTGCTTCCTTTCCTTGATGTCGATGTCCACCGCTCAGATACAGGTTTTTCCTTTTCCGTTTACCGCAAACCTATGCACAGTGGCATGTACATTCACTACTTTTCCTAACATGCTTCTCCTGCCAAGAAAAGTGTTCTTATCTTCCTCTTTCTCCGTGCCCTCCGCATCTGTGATCCTCAGTTCCTTCCAGCAGAAATTTCCACTCTTCATAATTCGTTCTCCCGTCTTGGCTACCCTTCCCATTTCATAGACTCTGCCCTCTCACGTGCTAAACGTAATTTCTTCTCTCCCAAACTCTCTACTCCTGGGAACTCTTCTGTCCTCTGCCTTCCCTACATTTCCGTTCTTTCTAATCTCAACAATTCTCTCCGTCCCTTAGACATCAAGCTTACTTTCCGCCAGACTAACACTCATCGCACTAATCTCGTTCATATCTCTCCTCCCTCTACAGATGTTCCTGGTGTCTACTCTATTTCTTGCTCCTCCTGTCCTCTTCAATACTTTGGAGAAACTGGTCGATCCCTTTCTGACAGACTTAGGGAGCACAAAAAAAAAATAGTGTTAGGCTTGCCGACACTAACAATGCTCTATTCTGTCACGTCAGAGATCATAGCCATCCTATTGACTGGTCTTCCGCTAAAACTGTCTTCCCTACTTCCAACTCTAACAGTCGCCGTCTAGCTGAATCCTCTCTAATACACAACTTTCCTTGTATGAATCTTAGTCGTGGCTTCGTCTCTGTAGATGCCTTCCTCTCCCACTACATTGTAAAATGCTCCAAACTTCAGAACACCCGTGACTTAACCTGATTCCTCCTTTTTTCTTCCTCTCTCTCTTCCCCTTTCCTCTTTCTTTTTCTCTCCTCTGGGTTGTCTTTCTTCTGTCTCGTGTTTCTGTTCCTTCATTATTTATTTCATCACTTCCCCTTCCCCCCACCTCTGTGCACTTGCTCTCCCTCTGTGGGCACCTAGCTCCCTTGCAGTGCTCCCCTTTCTTTGTATTTGACTGGTTCCTCCTCCTTAATTCCCAACTACTACTACTTCCACTACTACTACTACTACTACTACTACTACTACTACTACTACTACTACTACTACCACCACTACCTCTTCCTGCCTATATATACCCGTCCTGCTCCACTTCTCTTTAGTGTGACTTTGTAAATGGTCCAAGTCGGACCGAAACGTCGTCGTAAGCTCCTCTCTTCTATGTGCGGGTTATTTGTGTATTTTATTGCTTCTTTTTGTTGGCATACCTGTCTTTGTAAATAATGACTTATTTACAATGGAATATTCGTGGCCTCATTGGTAATCGGGGAGAGCTCCAAGTGATGCTCTCCCAGTTTTCCCCAGTATGTGTCTGTTTACACGAGCCCAAAATTCTTTCAGCTCTTATTCGTCCCATTTCAGGCTATGTGCTGTTGTATTCTTCTGATCCCTTTCCTGATGAATCATTTAATGAGAGTGCACTTCTTGTGCACGTTGGGATACCGTATCAACAGGTATTTGCTCGTTCTCTGCTGCATTATACTGCAGCCCGTATTTATTTGCACAGATGGTATACAGTTTGCTCTCTATATCTCTCCCCTTCTCGTGCATTCTGTATCTCGGATATTGTATTCCTGATATCTTTGCCGCTGCCAATCTTGTTGTTAGGTAATTTTAACGCTCACCATCATCTTTGGGGAGAGTCCCACTGTGACTCTCGTGGTGACCAGTTGATAACTCTTCTTACTACTCATCCTCTTCATTTTTTATATAAGGGTGTTCCCACCCATTTCGACCCTCGCACTCAGTCTCTCTCTTGCATTGATCTTTCTATCTGCTCCTCGTCAGTCGCACTTGATTACGGTTGGTCTGTTCTCCCAGATATGCACGACAATGATCACTTTCGTATTCTTCTTACTTCTACTATGTATTCCCGACCGCCTCATAGTCCTCGTTGGCAATTTCGACGAGCAAATTGGGACTTATACTCTCATCTTACCGCTTTTTGTGACGACCCTGCTTTGTCCTCTATTAATGAGCTGATGCACCAGTTTGTGATCTTAGTTTTGACTGCAGTGTCACATTCTATTTCTTTAACCTCTGGCAGGCATTCTCAGACATGCGTGCCTTGGTGGTCTCCTGTGTGCGCCCGTGCAGTGCATTTGAAACGCGCTGCGTGGGGCCATTATCAATATAATCGAACCTCAGATCGTCTCTTGTATTTTAAGCGGACAAGGGCTGTCGCTCACCACATCATATGCAACGCTAAACGCACTTGTTAGCAAGACTATGTGTCTACCATTACCTCGACTTCCTCCATGTGTGCGGTTTAGAAGGTGTGGAAGTTGTGTGGCAAGTACGTCCCAGACCCAGCTCCGTTTTGTGGGTTGCTGGTGTTAGTGTTGCGGAACCTCTTGAAGTTGCCACGGAAATCAGGAAGTATCTTGTTCGTGTCTCCCAAGGGCTTCATCTCTGTCCCTCATTTCTCGTATCTAAGTATACCAAGGAGCAATTGGCCTTGGATTTCTCTTCTAATGGAATGGAGCTAGAGCTAGAGTCCACTTGCTAGTTATCAGCAGCCGGGGATGATGAAATTCATATCAGTATGCTACAACATCTGCATACTACAGACCTTATAGTCCTTTTGCATCTTTTCAATCTTATTTCGACACGAGGGGTTCTCCCTCAACAATGGAAATCTGCTATTGTCCTACCATTTCGCATACCAGGCACCTCGGGGCTTGATACCTCTCACTATCATCCCATTGCTCTGACCAGTGTAGTCTGTAAGGATGGAACGATTGGTGAATAGACGTTTGATATGGTATTTGGAGACTCACAGTAGTCTTTCTCCTCTCCCCTCTTTAGTATGGCTTTCACAAGGGCCGCTCTACTTTGGACCCCTTTCTCCACTTAGATACGTATGTGCAAGATGCCTTTGCTAACAAACACTCTGTCCTAGCAGTCTTTTTTGATCTTGAGAAGGCATATCACACTACTTGCAGGTTTAACATTTTAGCTTAAGCCCACTCCTTAGGCCTCTGTGGTAATCTACCAACCTTCCTTACTGCTTTCTTATCTGACAAACATTTTCGTGTCCGTGTTGGCGCCTCGCTTTCCTCAGACTTTGTTCAAGCCAAGGGAGTCCCACAAGGTTGTGTCCTTAGCACTACACTTTTTCTCTTGGCTATAAATGACCTACCTTCAGTTCTTCCTTTTCGTATTTGGTCGTCACTTTATGTGGATGACTTTGCTATAGCTTATGCTGGTGCTGACTGTCGCCTAGTAGCAGCCTCCCTTCAGGATTTGATTGACTGAGTTTCCCATTGGGCCACTTCTCATGGCTTTAAATTTTCTAGTACGAAAACCCATTTCATTACCTTCACTAGACGTCCTCTTATGCCATATATCCGATTATATTTACATGGCTCACGTATTCCAGAATGTGATATGATCAAGTTTCTTGGTCTTCTCTTCGATCGCCAGTTGACATGGAAACCTGACATTTCCTCTTTGAAGGCAGCTTGCCATGGTCGACTGAATCTCCTTAAAATTCTTGAACATCGTTCATGGGGAGCAGATTGTTGAACTCTCCTCCGTTTGCATTCCACCCTAGTCTTGTCCAAGCTGGATTATGGACACCAAGTCTATTCTGAAGCTTCTCATAGAACTCTTTATAAACTAGATCCCCTTCATCATCACAGTCTATATTCACGCCTTGGTGCTTTTCGTTCATCACCTGTTGAAAGCCTCTATGCAAAGGCGAATACTCCTTCCTTAGCTGATCGTCGTGATGATCATTGTCTTTGTTACTTTGTCCGTGCTTGTGACCTTCGTGTTCCTTCTACATATAGGTTGGTCTCAGATGTTGGTAGAAGCCCATTATTTGTTTGGCACCCCTGCTTATTCTGACCGTTTTCTCTTCGCCTTCACTCGCTCCAGTCTTCTTTCCAGTTACTTCCCTTGTATGTTCATTTAGCGTCTGCCCATTCCCTACCCCCTTGGGAGGTTCCAACGGTTCGTGCCTGTTCTCCCCTACTGCCCTGCGCCAAAGCTCTCCTGCCTACGACTGCTTCTTGCTCTCTTTTTCTCGATTATTTCTGGTCGCATGCTCATACCATCACTGTTTATACAGATGGTTCTAAATCTTCTGATGGTGTTGGGCTCGCGGCGGTGTTCCCTGATGATGTTGTCCGAGGTCATTTGTTAGACTCGGCTAGTACTTTTACCGAAGAGTTGTATACCATCCTCATAGTGCTTCTCCATATTACATATGTCATCTTCAATGTTTGTGATCATTTAAGATTCCCTCAGCGCTTTACAGGCCATTAAACAATTTGATTTCCCTCATCCACTGGTCCTTCATATTCAACTTGGGTTGCGCCGTTTGGCCAGCAAAAACAAAGACGTCTTTTTCTGTTGGGTTCCTGGACACTTTGATGTGCAAGGCAATGAACGGATGCTGCTGCACAGTCAGTGGTACATGATCTGATTTCCTATAGAGGTATTCCGTTCAGGGATTATTTAATAATCATTTCTGCCCGCCTTCACAGCCGTTGGCAACAACGGTGGTCTGACATGCACCATAACAAACTGCACTCTATTAAACTGTTTTTAGGTTTGTGGTCATCTTCTTACCATTGTTGCCGTACTCGGAAGACTGTTCTTTCCCGTCTCCGCATCGGCAATACTCGCCTTTCACATGGGTATCTCATGGAAAGATATGTTATTCCTCTTTGTGAGGTTCGTCAAGTCCCTATTTCGGTTCATCACTTTCTTGTGGATTGCCCGGTTTATCAGTGAGCTCATAGGATTTACCTCCAACGACGCCACCGTATTACCCCTCTCATCTTATCTTCCCTCCTTGAAGACGGCCTTGTCTTTGACTTACGATCACTTTATGACTTTTTGTCAGCAACTGCTTTACTGTATGAACTTTGACACTTAGCCCTTAGCATCCCTTCCATCCGTTTTCTCCCTTCACCTTTAATCTCCTCTCCACCTAGCTGTTTATAGCTCCAGCTCTATTTTCTACCCCGGTTTAGCGCTTTCTTTGATTATAATAATAATCTAATTTGTATAATCCTAAACCAATATTCATATTAAATTCAAAACCATTTTTTATGAAGTTTGTTTCAATTATATTTCTCTCATCCATAGAACTGCTTAATATAACTTTCTCGGTCCTTCAAAAATGATTGGATGGTTAAAATCTCCCACATGAATAAACAGAACATTAGATGCTTATCTAGTTTTAATGGTACATTCATGTTGTTGTAATCTCAGTTCAAGGAATTTTCCAGCTGTACCATAATAAACTATTATATTTTTTACAAGAAATCTTGTATAAAAATATGTCATACAGCCATCCGCATTTTTGAAGGAATTTTTTTCATCAGAAGTTTTTATACTGTACGAAGATTTTTAAATATCACTTTGATTTTCAAATTCTTAAAGAAGGAAAGCATATCAAGAAGATATATATTTTAAAGGAGACCCAACATATTCCTGGCTGAATATGATCGTTTGTCTTTTATTAAATTGTACATAAGAACAGTTAGTTTTGGTTTTCTGCATATTTTGGATTTAAAATCACGGTTTCATTTGTGGAAATTTATTTGGTCCAAATAGTTCCACAGCTCAGTTCCAGCATGGCCGTCTGAGCCGAGTGGCCCCTTAAACCCTCCCAAACAAGGCATTCTCTGGTTGGCGGTTGTTGGTAAGCTTATTTAATTTATAGATTTACTCTTCAGGGAAGGAGTAGGTAGTAATACTGGTAGTACACTCATATTAGGTTTACTAAGGCATCTGTAGATAATGATAGAGTAGACCTAAGACCTTAACATAGGTATTAATAGGCCGATAATGTAGGCAAACACTAGGATAAGTTAGCTAGGGAGAACTGGCAGCCCTAGCTTGAATGGCGGGGCGCAGGTCACAAAGACAGAATAGCGTCCTTCTTACGATAGACACCGACTGGACGAGACGTGCCGTGAACAGCAGGCAGCGCCCCCACGTGTCTTCACATCTGAGACCTGGGGAAAACTGGTAGAGGCATCTCGATGTACCGTAGATGATCTCCTCCATCAGCCCATACAGTAAGACGAGATATTCACCTTTTCCTGTAGGATCTGGCCAGTGACTTAGGAGATCGTGGGTTGAGTTACTGAGGGCTCGGCGTGCTACAGAGAGAGTATGCCCAGTAAGTACCAGCGTCTCAGAGTCGTCTGAAGCTAGCGTCTGAGTCTGCATAGTTATACTAGGGGATACATACCCTCTTGGATATAGGAATTTCTGAGGTGCAGGCAGGACACTAATAACGATTGAATATTGCAGGAATTAATGCTCCCGGTTGCACGTGGTTCCCAAGGGGAAGTCCAAGGGGGCTAAAGCTAGGCTTAGGAAGTTGAAGATCAGGATATATGCTGCAACACCAAGTAAGTTAGTCCTTTATACGTGCATGCAGGCGAGGTTTCTTGCAATACCAATCATTTGTGAAAATCTGTCCTATAAGCCACTTGTGAGGCTGAGGTACCCACCTCAGAGCTCGGTGTCAACAGAGATTGCCAGGGTAGGCGACTCACTTGGAGGCAGTCCACATAAATTTTCACAAAAGTGGTCCTTCGAAAACCGGATGTGGAATAGCTAGGTTAAGCTATCATAGCTAGGCCACAGTTAGGAACCATTTTAAAAAAGTTAGGTTAAGTTAGCACACCTAGGTCAAAGTTACTCAAGAGGCTAGGCCAAGCTGACTATACACAGAAGTTGTTATTTGCAGTAATTTACAGGCAGGCCAGGTAGGCTAGACAAGCTTGTGAATTTAATTATTTACAGTGATTACAAGTAATCCAGAGTAGGAGACTTGTGTGTTAATTACTTACAGTGGATTTGCAAGGTAGCCACAGTTAGGCTAGGCTTGTGCAATATTTACAAAAGGTTATAGTAGCTAGGACAGATTTAACCTAGTTATTATTTACAGGGAGTTATAAAGCCAGGTTTAAGTTATAGCACACTAGCTAGGTTAGGATTTACCTTATCCAACCATCCACGCTAAACAGAGTAAGCTGGGCACAGTTAGGCCAAGCTGTTTACATACATTATTTATTTACTGTTTCACAAGTTGAATTGTTGAATTTACTTGTGTTAACCAAGTGATTTTAATTTGTATACTGCACTTTATTGTGATTTTCATCATCTTTGATTCATGTTAATGTGGGATTTGTGAATTACACCTGAGACTAGGTTAAGTCCTGTAATTATTTGCTGGCATTGTACAGTTGAGTGCTAGATTAAGCTTTCACATCGATACACATTTTGATTGGGATTTGAGAGCTAACAGTGTACATTTTTGATTCAGAGTAGAGTCAATATAATAAAGAAAGAGAATTGTTAAGCTTGTTGAGAAGCCTTGAGACTCGTTCATTCTCACCTAATACCGTTTGTGCTGTGGGGTGGGCTAACTGAAATACAAATTAGCACCGTGATCTTAACTAAACCGCAACTATGGTAGGTGAAGATGCAGTACCAGCTGTCCCAGCTCTAAGTCAATTAAAGCGGTCAATGGGAGCCTATAAGGGGCGCCTGAGCAAAGCATGTGAGGAGTGTCGTATGGCCAGGCAAGATCAGGACGTAGACTGGGAGGAACTAGAGAGTTGCCTGAAACCTTTGGAGCAAAGACTGGAGGCCTTTGAGAGATCATTTATCCTTTATGAGACAGAGGCCTATACTACAGGTGAGTCTGAATATACGGTCGAAGTAGCACGGACAGACTATGACGAACGAAGGGCAGAGTGTAAAGCAGAGATGAGACTCTGCAGGCAGTTAATAAAGACTTTGAAGGCCGGTACAGCAGGGGCAGCAAATGTTTCAAAGAACACGAACAACAGCACGCCTGTTAATGTGTTGCCCAGATTGCCCCAGTTGAATTTACCAACGTTTGACGGAACCTTAACAGAGTACATTGCTTTCTGGGATCAGTTTAGAGCCCAGATAGATGACAGAAATGATTTGTCAGATGCCGTCAAGTTGCAGTATTTGCGGTCGCAGCTCAAGGGTAAAGCCTTAGATCTGGTCCGGCACTACCCGATTACTGACACTAATTACCAACATGCCAAAGACCAATTAGAAGACATGTTTGGCAACACTGAGGAGATAAAGGTAGCTATACTTTATCGGTTGTTGGATCTAGAGGCTTGCCGACATGACCGTCAAAGTCTAGAGAAGTTCCGTATTGAGGTTATGAGCTTGACCAATAGTTTCAGAGATTTGCATGATGAGAATGATTCAAAATGGATCCTTAGCCAGGTGATTCAGAGGAAACTGACTAGCACGACAGTGCATGAGTTACACTTAAAACATCGGACGAATAGGTTCACGATAAACCAAATTGTTAAAGGGTTAGGGGATCTCATATCTCACCTGAGCATAGGTCAGGGGGAGAAATTACCTACCAAGGAGAAGTCGGTCGACTTCCCCAGACATTCGAGAGATAGACCTAAACCACCTCCCACTAAAGTAGGCACGTATTATGCCCAGGGCGAACCCTCCACCCCCAGGGCCAAGGGAGAAGCCACTAAAGCGGCCAGTATGAGACGGTGCGTGTTTTGTGATGAAGAACACGCTAGTTCAGGGTGTTCAAGCTTCACCACCTATAACCAAAGGGTTCAACGGCTAAGAGAGTTGAGACTTTGTTTCAAGTGTTGTGGAGAACATTTTGCCAGGGACTGTAACACCATGCTCAGGGAGTGTCGGGGCTGCCGGAAGGGAAAGCACCACAGTGCACTGTGTCCTAATGATGCCGGATTAGCACAAGTTAAGGAGAGCAAACCGCAAGAAAGGGCGGAGAGCAAGAACAAGTCAGAAGTAACGATGAGTGTGGTGAGTACGGCACCGAGAATTTGTTCTGGTGAGCAGTTTCAAGGCTCGGTGGCCTTGCCCACCATAATGGCGGTGGTCGCGAACGGGAAGAAGTCTGAAACAACCCGTTTGTTCTTCGACAGTGGGGCACAGAGATCCTTCATAGCAGAGAGTCTAGCCACTAGGTTGAAGCTGGAGACAGTTGGTAAAGTTGACATGAAGGTGGAAGGGTTTGGTGGGGAAGTCCCACGCAGGTCTTATCCAGTAGTCAATGTGACGGTCAGGTTAGCCGGGCATCGACGGGAAATTTCAGCCTTGATGGTGAAGAGGCTGCCCAATATCATTACCACTAGGGGACTGGCTGCAGCAGTCAAACGTTTGAGGGAGTTGGGTGTGAAGCTAGCAGAACCAGACATTGCTACAGACAATGTTAGTAATGTAGGCATCTTGGTAGGAGGGGATTACCTAGACGAGTTCGTGTCTACGAGAAGGGTTATCAAAGAAGGTGTGGGCCTGTACAGGACTCCAGCGGGGTACATCGTAGGAGGCAGAATACCAGCTCACTTCCCTGCGACCCCGGGAAAGGAGGGCTCTGGTATTACAGCGACTGAGGCTGTACTGGTGATGCGGATTGGTGTGCACGAAGGCCTGTCAGAGGCGCAAGTTGGCATATCCGACAGTGAGCTGGTCCATAAACTATGGGACCTGGATGTAGTAGGTATTAAAGGTGACCAGCCGCCCCCCGAACACGAAGAGACGTATCGAGATTACTTGAACCATGTGCAGTTCAGGGACGGACAGTATTGGGTGCGACTCCCATGGAAACCGGGCCACCCAACGCTGCCCACTAATTTCAAGAGGGCACGTGGTCAGTTGAATTCATTGGTGAACAACCTGACCAAGAAGGGTCTGGTGGGGAAATATGATGATATTATTAAGGAACAGCTGGCCCTTGGGTTCATCGAGAAAGTGCCCAATGCCAGCCCTGGGGAAAACACCCATTATCTTCCACACATGGCAGTCACCAAGGAGTCGGTAACCACTCCCATCAGAGTAGTCTTCAACTGCAGCTCGCAGGCGAGTCCCCGAGAGCCATCGTTGAACGACTGTCTGCTCACAGGGCCCTCCCTGACGCAGAAATTAGCAGATGTGTTGTTGAGATTCAGGACGGAACAGTACGCCTATGCGGCAGACATTAGCAAAGCCTTCCTACGTATTGGGTTGCAGCCACAGGATAGGGACTACACAAGGTTCTTGTGGTTGGCTAACAGGGAGATGCCCAAGCAAGGGTATGATACCTATAGATTCAGGGCAGTGTTGTTTGGTGCCACTAGTTCACCATTCCTATTACAGGCTACCATAGACTACCACCTTGTGAACTGTAACAGCCCGCTTAAAGAATTACTGAAGACCCTATTTTATGTAGACAACATGCAGGGTACCACCTCAGATGAAAGGCTGTTGATGGATATTTACCGAGAGTCTAATCAGGAGATGCTCTCGGCTAACATGCCATTGCGAGAATGGGTGACAAACAATCCAACGTTGCGGGGCATGGTGGAACGAGACTATACTGGCTACTCAGTGCCTGAGGTAACATCGGTGTTGGGACTGGAGTGGGAAATCAAGGAAGACAGACTTAGGCTAAAGAGGAAGCCTGATGGGGAAGGGAAGCTGACCAGGAGGTCTTTGCTGAGCAAAGTGCAGACTGCCTTCGATCCTTTGGGTTTGTTGACACCCATCACCATTCGAGGGAGGATGCTAGTACAACAGACCTGGGAGCTGAACCTAGGTTGGGACGACCCACTGCCAGAAACAGTCTGCCAGGAGTGGGATCTGGTTAACAAAGACCTAGCGGAATTGCACGAGTTCACATTCCCCAGGTCCATCGGGTGCACCGGGCGGGATTATGACTTGCACGTCTTCTGTGACGCCTCCTCCAGGGCCTATGGGACAGTAGCGTATTTGGTGGCCGGGGACCAAGTCAATCTGGTCACCAGTCGTGCGCGGGTGACACCCCTGAAGGATTGCTCGATCCCAAAGCTAGAGCTCACGGCGATGTTGCTGGGAGCAAGACTGGGTAAGTACGTAGAGGAGGTGTTAAGTAATCTGAGGGTGACACACACCTATGTATGGACAGACTCGGAGGTGGCCTTACAGTGGGTCCAGAATGACAGGTCTAAGCTCCCCTATGTCAGGAATCGGGACAACGGAGAAGTACGAGAACACCTGAAGAGAATAGAGTGCGAGTGGAGGTTCATAGCTCCCAGGGCACCCTGGCAAGGGGGATTCTATGAACGCATGGTGGGCACAGTCAAAAGGTGCATTCGGAAGGTCTTACACGGCAGGAGGGTGAGCTGTGATGAACTGAGGACAGTGTTAGTTGAGATAGAGGCAAGAGTTAATAACAGGCCTCTGACCTACGTACAAAATGGGATTGACGAGCAAGAAGCTCTCACCCCCAATCACATGCTGTTTGAAAGAAGGATTGAGCCCTTCCCCGCAATTTTGAGTCAGTCTTCCAAGGAGCTGGATTATTATGGGCCAGATGGTCCCCCCATCAATGAAGAACTGCACAGGAGTCACAACAGACTGGTGAACATCCTGGACAAATGGAACCAGGTGTGGCGCAGGGATTACTTGACAACCTTGCGGGAACATTTCTTTGGTGCCGACCCCGAGGCGAATAAGATGATGCTAAGTGAAGGGGACCTGGTGCTGGTAGAATCCGAGGCGCCGAGGGCATACTGGCCTCTTGGCCTGGTAGTGTCAACCCACCCAGACAAGGCTGGGCGGTTGAGAATGGTGAAAGTGAGAATGAACGGTGTCGAGACTATAAGACCCATCAACAGGCTTTTGCCTCTCGAGGTCCACACGGTGGAACCGGGACATGAGAAATCGGACCAGAGGTTGAGCGAGCTGAGCGGCCGGACGACCCGTCGAACGGCGCTCGAGTCCAGGGCCCACTGGGGGGGCCTGCGGGAGGCAGACTTGATCTAGACTTAGCGCCTACCTTCGCCGGCGGGAGGATGTGGAAATTTATTTGGTCCAAATAGTTCCACAGCTCAGTTCCAGCATGGCCGTCTGAGCCGAGCGGCCCCTTAAACCCTCCCAAACAAGGCATTCTCTGGTTGGCGGTTGTTGGTAAGCTTATTTAATTTATAGATTTACTCTTCAGGGAAGGAGTAGGTAGTAATACTGGTAGTACACTCATATTAGGTTTACTAAGGCATCTGTAGATAATGATAGAGTAGACCTAAGACCTTAACATAGGTAGTAATAGGCCGATAATGTAGGCAAACACTAGGATAAGTTAGCTAGGGAGAACTGGCAGCCCTAGCTTGAATGGCGGGGCGCAGGTCACAAAGACAGAATAGCGTCCTTCTTACGATAGACACCGACTGGACGAGACGTGCCGTGAACAGCAGGCAGCGCCCCCACGTGTCTTCACATCTGAGACCTGGGGAAAACTGGTAGAGGCATCTCGATGTACCGTAGATGATCTCCTCCATCAACCCATACAGTAAGACGAGATATTCACCTTTTCCCGTAGGATCTGGCCAGTGACTTAGGAGATCGTGGGTTGAGTTACTGAGGGCTCGGCGTGCTACAGAGAGAGTATGCCCAGTAAGTACCAGCGTCTCAGAGTCGTCTGAAGCTAGCGTCTGAGTCTGCATAGTTATACTAGGGGATACATACCCTCTTGGATATAGGAATTTCTGAGGTGCAGGCAGGACACTAATAACGATTGAATATTGCAGGAATTAATGCTCCCAGTTGCACGTGGTTCCCAAGGGGAAGTCCAAGGGGGCTAAAGCTAGGCTTAGGAAGTTGAAGATCAGGATATATGCTGCAACACCAAGTAAGTTAGTCCTTTATACGTGCATGCAGGCGAGGTTTCTTGCAATACCAATCATTTGTGAAAATCTGTCCTATAAGCCACTTGTGAGGCTGAGGTACCCACCTCAGAGCTCGGTGTCAACAGAGATTGCCAGGGTAGGCGACTCACTTGGAGGCAGTCCACACAAATTTTCACACATTTAATAATTAAAACATTTGAAAAAGGCAATGAATTATTTTGTTCAAACTCATTTATGGAATGAGCTAGATTATTTAACCATCAAGTAAATAATAATATCCACATTCTTAGGCATATGACGTAAAATATGAAGATATCTGTACTACAAAGTTCTATTGGGAAGGAATTTGTTAAGCAGTCT
Source organism: Cherax quadricarinatus (assembly GCF_038502225.1). Lineage (NCBI taxonomy): Eukaryota > Metazoa > Arthropoda > Malacostraca > Decapoda > Parastacidae > Cherax > Cherax quadricarinatus. Next base: position 37,992,919 of record NC_091296.1, on the reverse strand, counting down.
TGTCTCAAAATATTCCATAAACAAATTGCTAAGAACAGGTGAGAGAGGATTTCCCATTGCCATACCAATCTTCTGAGTGTAAAACTCGTCATTTGTTGAGGATAGCTTGTGCCTTGAGTCTGCAATCCTGGATGAAGAAAGATGGAAACTGAAGACATGTAAAGGCTTGTGTTATGTAGATACATTCTTCTTCAAGAAAACAAGGGCTGGAGATGCGAAGAGTTCTCAAGAAAATGCCAATGAGGACTCGTCTTTTAGTGCGGGTGTCTTGGTGTTTTCTTGAAGAAGAATGTATCTATATAACACAAGCCTTTACATGTCTTCAGTTTCCATCTTTCTTCATCCAGGATTGCAGACTCAAGGCACAAGCTATCCTCAACAAACCGCCCATGGAACAGCTTTCTAAGCAGTTCATAGTGCTCCCATGTGGGGTTGTTGCCACGAATACTCGCCGGACACTTGCTATGGGTAACATAAACGTTTACACCATAAACACATCATCTATCAAAGACCTCACTACGAAACGCAGCCCCTCACGTTTACACCATCCCCCGTGGATTCTGTCCCAAGAAATATGTAAGCGAGACAGGCAGAGATCTTGCGGTCCGCCTGAACGAGCATCGAAGTGCCTGTAACAGAGACGACATAAGATACATCTGTCCTCCACAGAGACTCCATGAACTGGAATGAAGCACAACTCGTTCTCACCGAACCAGACCTCAGACGCCGTCACCGACACTATAGAACGTAACATTGGAAGCCACAAAATTTCTAAAACATTAGCATACATGATACCACCAACCCAACAACACAGGAGTCACATGATCTCATCGTCTACCCGTCCTCATCCCATCATGGCAGTCATCAGGTCACCATGCATCACTCACACCTCACTCTTCAGGTCACCATGCGTCACTCACACCTCATTCTCCGCCTATACATAATGTCTTTCTACCTCGTAGGTTACAGGTGATCAAGGTCCCAGGACAGAGACGTTTTTTAATAAATATGTCCTAGTGTTTGTTAACGTGTTTTTCTAAACTAACTTGTCGGTAATTATTACCAAGTTTATACCACATGCTATAATATATATATATATATATATATATATATATATATATATATATATAATATATATATATATATATATATATATATATATATATATATATATATATATATATATATATATATATATATATATATATATATATATATATATATATATATATATATATATATATATATATATATATATATATATATATATATATATATATATGCAATAAGATCACAGTAAACAGGTGATTTCAGAATATGCAAAACAACCACTCTGAAAGAATAGAGAAATTCCAAGCGCTTTCGTGACTACTCACATTATCAAGGAACTATGAAAGTAAAGCATCCAAGGAAGGCATATAAGGGGTCTGGCCAACACCTCACTATCAGATCCCACAACGGTTAAACACCTGACACGCGCCGGCCCAACTGGACAGGTCCTTTGCACAACCCACCAACAAACTATTCTACCCAAGAAAATTTTTAAAATTATTATTTGTCCAGGGTATTATTAAATTCTTCCCAAATTCTATTAATTATAAATGGATCTAATTTATATAAACCAAAGGAAATATTCATATTACTGTCAAAACTGCTTTTTATGAAACAAGATTCAATTATATTCCTGTCGACCATGGACTTGCTTGATACTACTTTCTCAACTTTTTGAAAATCAATTGGATGGTTAAAATCTCTTACATGAATAAATAGAGCATTGGAATCTTGTCCAGTTCTAATGCTATATTTATGTTGTTTTAATCTTAGTTCGAGATTTTTACCAGTTTGACCGTAATAAACTTTATCGCAAATTTTACAAGGAATCTTATAGACACATCCATCAGCATTTAGGGGGAATTCTTTATCAAAAGTTTTTTTACTGTATCAAGATTTTTAAAGACAACTTTGATATTAAAAGTCTTAAGAAGAGAAGGCATATCAACCAAGTTTTCATGGTAAGGGAGAACCAAAATATTTTTAGTTGAATAAGGCTGATTGTCCCTTTTTGGATTGTAAAAAGTATTTCTAGCAACTTTAAAAGATATATCAATATATATATATATATATATATATATATATATATATATATATATATATATATATATATATATATATATATATATATATATATATATATATATAAATCTCTCTCTCTCTCTATTATTAAGCTAAATTAGTGACACATTTCTATTATACAGTTTAAAGTGTTTTTTTTAATTCTTTATGAAAGACGCTGAAAAAATAGAAAAAGTATTATTCAAATTCCCGGAATTAAAAATAAACTCTAATTGTTAAAACAAAAAATTCTTAAACTGAAGTTGAAGAGCATTAATATGGCCCTTATTTGTTCCTGAACAATGTTCATGCTGTGCTGAACAATGTTCCTGTAGTGCTGAACAATGTTCCTGTAGTGCTGAACAATGTTCCTGTAGTGCTGAACAATGCTCCTGTAGTGCTGAACAATGTTTCTGTAGTGCTGAACAATGTTCCTGTAGTGCTGAACAATGTTCCTGTAGTGCTGAACAAAGTTCCTGTAGTGTTGAACAATGTTCCTGTAGTGCTGAACAAAGTTCCTGTAAGGTGAACAATGTTCCTGTAAGGTGAACAATGTTCCTGTAGTGCTGAACAAAGTTCCTGTAAGGTGAACAATGTTCCTGTAGTGCTGAACAATGTTCCTGTAGTGCTGAACAAAGTTCCTGTAGTGTTGAACAATGTTCCTGTAGTGCTGAACAAAGTTCCTGTAGTGTTGAACAATGTTCCTGTAAGGTGAACAATGTTCCTGTAGTGCTGAACAAAGTTCCTGTAAGGTGAACAATGTTCCTGTAGTGTTGAACAATGTTCCTGTAGAGGTGAACAATGTTCCTGTAGTGCTGAACAATGTTCCTGTAGTGCTGAACAATGTTCCTGTAGTGCTGAACAATGTTCCTGTAGAGGTGAACAATGTTCCTGTAGTGCTGAACAATGTTCCTGTAAGGTGAACAATGTTCCTGTAGTGCTGAACAATGTTCCTGTAGTGCTGAACAATGTTCCTGTAGTGCTGAACAATGTTCCTGTAGTGCTGAACAATGTTCCTGTAGTGCTGAACAATGTTCCTGTAGTGCTGAACAATGTTCCTGTAGAGGTGAACAATGTTCCTGTAGTGCTGAATAATGTTCCTGTAGTGCTGAACAATGTTCCTGTAGTGCTGAACAATGTTCCTGAAGTGCTGAACAATGTTCCTGTAAGGTGAACAATGTTCCTGTAGTGCTGAACAATGTTCCTGTAGTGCTGAACAATGTTCCTGTAGAGGTGAACAATGTTCCTGTAGTGCTGAACAATGTTCCTGTAGTGCTGAACAATGTTCCTGTAGAGGTGAACAATGTTCCTGTAGTGCTGAACAATGTTCCTGTAGTGCTGAACAATGTTCCTGTAGTGCTGAACAATGTTCCTGTAGTGTATGTTCCTGTAGTGCTGAACAATGTTCCTGTAGTGCTGAACAATGTTCCTGTAGAGGTGAACAATGTTCCTGTAGTGCTGAACAATGTTCCTGTAGTGCTGAACAATGTTCCTGTAGTGCTGAACAATGTTCCTGTAGTGCTGAACAATGTTCCTGTAGTGCTGAACAATGTTCCTGTAGTGCTGAACAATGTTCCTGTAGTGCTGAACAATGTTCCTGTAGTGCTGAACAATGTTCCTGTAGTGCTGAACAATGTTCCTGTAGTGCTGAACAATGTTCCTGTAGTGCTGAACAATGTTCCTGTAGAGGTGAACAATGTTCCTGTAGTGCTGAACAAAGTTCCTGTAAGGTGAACAATGTTCCTGTAGAGGTGAACAATGTTCCTGTAGTGCTGAACAAAGTTCCTGTAAGGTGAACAATGTTCCTGTAGTGTTGAACAATGTTCCTGTAAGGTGAACAATGTTCCTGTAGTGCTGAACAATGTTCCTGTAGTGTTGAACAATGTTCCTGTAAGGTGAACAATGTTCCTGTAGTGCTGAACAATGTTCCTGTAGAGGTGAACAATGTTCCTGTAGTGCTGAACAATGTTCCTGTAGAGGTGAACAATGTTCCTGTAGTGCTGAACAATGTTCCTGCAGTGCTGAACAATGTTCCTGTAGTGCTGAACAAAGTTCCTGTAAGGTGAACAATGTTCCTGTAGTGCTGAACAATGTTCCTGTAGTGCTGAACAATGTTCCTGTAGTGCTGAACAATGTTCCTGCAGTGCTGAACAATGTTCCTGTAGTGCTGAACAAAGTTCCTGTAAGGTGAACAATGTTCCTGTAGTGCTGAACAATGTTCCTGTAGTGCTGAACAATGTTCCTGTAGTGCTGAACAATGTTCCTATAGTGCTGAACAATGTTCCTGTAGTGCTGAACAAAGTTCCTGTAAGGTGAACAATGTTCCTGTAGTGCTGAACAATGTTCCTGTAGTGCTGAACAATGTTCCTGTAGTGCTGAACAAAGTTCCTGTAAGGTGAACAATGTTCCTGTAGTGCTGAACAATGTTCCTGTAGTGCTGAACAATGTTCCTGTAGTGCTGAACAATGTTCCTGTAGTGCTGAACAATGTTCCTGTAGTGCTGAACAATGTTCCTGTAGTGCTGAACAATGTTCCTGTAGTGCTGAACAATGTTCCTGTAGCTGAACAATTTTCCTGTAGTGTTGAACAATGTTTCTGTAGTTGTGAACAATGTTCCTGTAGTGCTGAACAATGTTCCTGTAGTGCTGAACAATGTTCCTGTAGTGCTGAACAATGTTCCTGTAGTGCTGAACAATGTTCCTGTAGTGCTGAACAATGTTCCTGTAGTGCTGAACAATGTTCCTGTAGTGCTGAATAATGTTCCTGTAGTGCTGAACAATGTTCCTGTAGTGCTGAACAGTGTTCCTGTAGTGTTGAACAATGTTCATCTAGTGCTGAACAATGTTCCTCCAGTGCTGAACAATGTTCCTCCAGTGCTGATCAATGTTCCTCCAGTGCTGAACAATGTTTCTCCAGTGCTGAACAATGTTCATCACTACAGGAGTGCTAGAAAATGCTCCTGTAGGGCTGAACAATGTTCCAGTAGTGCTGAACAATGTTCCTGTAGAGCTGAACAATGTTCCTGTACTGCAGAACAATGATTCTGTATTGCTGAACAATGTTGCTGCAGTGCTGAACAACGGTTCATGAACTATTGAAAAGGGAGATAAAGACAGATATTTACTGGCCAGGTTTCTCTAGGCTAAAGCAACAGTACCAGATATTTGTCTGTAATAACATTTAATACCAGCACATTTTTTTGGATGCTGTTTTCTGTTATTTAGAAAGTGCAAAGTTTTGCAACAATGCAACTTCCAGAGCTAAATGGAATGTCTTACGAAGAAAGGTTAAGGGAAATCAGCCTGACGACAATGGAGGAAAGAAGAGTTAAGGGAGAAATGATAACGATATACGATATACTGCGAGGAATTGAAAAGGTGGACAGAGACAGAATGCTCCAGAGATGGGACACAGAAACAAGGGGTCACAATTGGAAGTTGAAGACTCAGATGAGTCAAAGAGATGTTAGGAAGTTTTCCTTTAGTCATAGAGTTGTCAGGAGGTGGAATAGTCTGGCAAGTGATGTAGTGAAGGCAGGAACCATACATAGTTTTAAGACGAGGTATGATAAAGGTCATGGAAGAGGGAGACAGAGGACCTAGTAGGAATCATTGAAGAGGCGAAGCCAGGAGCTATGTCTCGACCCCTGAACCCACAAATAGGTGAGTACACACACACACACGAGGTGTCAGAATGGGCGCCTGTGACAAGCGGGGTTCCACAGGGGTCAGTCCTAGGATCTGTGCTGTTTTTGGTATATGTGAATGACATAACAGAAGGGATAGACGCACAAGTGTCCTTGTTTGCAGATGATATGAAGTTAATGAGAATTAAATCGAATGAGGATCAGGCAGGACTACAAAGAGACCTGGACAGGCTACAAGCCTGATCCAGCAACTGGCTCCTTGAATTTAACCCCTCCAAATGCAAAGTCACGAAGATCGGGGAAGGGCAAAGAAGACCGTGGACAGAGTATAGTCTAGGTGGCCAAAGATTGCAAACCTCACTCAAGGAAAAAGATCTTGGGGTGAGAATAATACCGAGCACATCTCCTGATACATACATCAAACAGATAACTGCTGCAGCATATGGGCGCCTGGCAAACCTGAGAATAGCGTTTCGATAGCTCAGTAAGAAATCGTTCAAGTTTCTGTACACCGTGTACGTCAGGACCATACTTGAGTATGCAGCACCAGTTTGAAACCCACACCTGGTCAAGCACGTCAAGAAATTAGAGAAGTGCAAAGGTTTGCAACAAGACTAGCCTCAGGACTAAGGGGAATGTCCTACGAAGAAAGGTTAAGGGAAATCGGCATGACGACACTGGAGAACAGGATGGTTAGGGAAGACATTATAACGACATATAAAATACTGCAAAAAATTGACAAAGTGGAAAAAAACAGGATGTTCCAGAGATGGGACACAGAAACAAGGAGTCACAATTGGAAGTTGAACACTCAGATGAGTCAAAGGGATGTTAGGAAGTATTTCCACAGTCATAGAGTTGTCAGGAAGTGGAACAGCCTAGAAAGTGACATAATGTAAGCAGGAACCATACATAGCTTTAGGAAGAGGTTTGCAAATACTTATGGAGCAGGGAGAGAGAGGACTCAAGAAATCGTAGTGACACGATTGCAAACAAACCATACAACGACCGGGTTTAGAAACAGTGATCACAGTCTCAAAACTCTAGACCGACGCGTTAGCCACTGGGCCAGTTAGTTTACTTAACTGTCCCTGCAGACATTCACTGGGTTAATTAACTGTCCCTGCAGACTTTCACTGGGTTACATAACTATCCCTGCAGACATTCACTGGGTTACTAAACTGTCCCTGCAGACATTCACTGGGTTGCTTAACTGTCCCTGCAGACATTCACTGGGTTACTTAACTGTCCCTGCAGACATTCACTGGGTTAGTTAACTGTCACTGCAGACATTCACTGGGTTACTTAACTGTCCATGCAGACATTCACTGGGTTACTTAACTGTCCCTGCAGACATTCACTGGGTTACTTAAATGTCCCTGCAAACATTCACTGGGTTACTTAACTGTCCTTGCAGACATTCACTGGGTTACTTAACTGTCCATGCAGACATTCACTGGGTTACTTAACTGTCCCTGCAGACATTCACTGGGTTACTTAACTGTCCCTGCAGGCATTAACTGGGTTACTTAACTGTCCTTGCAGACATTCACTGGGTTACTTAACTGTCCCAGAAGACATACACTAGGTTACTTAACTGTCCTGCAGACATTCACTGGGTTACTTAACTGTCCCTGCAGATACTCACTGGGTTACTTAATTGTCCCTGCAGACATTCACTGGGTTACTTAACTGTCCCTGCAGACATTCACTGGGTTACTTAACTGTCCCTGCAGACATTCACTGGGTTACTTAACTGTCCCTGAAGACATTCACTGGGATACTTAACTGACCCTGCAGACATTCACTAGGTTAATTAACTGTCCAGCAGACATTCACTGGGTTACTTAACTGTCCCTGCAGACATTCACTGGGTTACTTAACTGTCCCTGAAGACATTCACTGGGTTACTTAACTGTCCCTACAGACATTCACTAGGTTAATTAACTGTCCAGAAGACATTCACTGGGTTACTTAACTGTCCATGCAGACATTCACTGGGTTACTTAACTGTCCCTGAAGACATTCACTGGGTTACTTAACTGTCCCTGCAGACATTCACTAGGTTAATTAACTGTCCAGCAGACATTCACTGGGTTACATTATTGTCCCTGCAGACACTCACTGGGTTGCTTAACGGTCACTGCAGACATTCACTGGGTTGCTTAACTGTCCCTGCAGACATTCACTGGGTTACTTAACTGTCCCTGCAGACATTCACTGGGTTAGTTAACGGTCACTGCAGACATTCACTGGGTTACTTAACTGTCCCTGCAGACATTCACTGGGTTACTTAACTGTCCCTGCAGACATTCACTGGGTTACTTAAATGTCCCTGCAAACATTCACTGGGTTACTTAACTGTCCCTGCAGACATTCACTGGGCTACTTAACTCTCCTTGCAGACATTCACTGGGTTACTTAACTGTCCCAGCAGACATTCACTAGGCTACTTAACTGTCCTGCAGACATTCACTGGGTTACTTAACTGTCCCTGCAGATACTCACTGGGTTATTTAATTGTCCCTGCAGACATTCACTGGGTTACTTAACTGTCCCTGCAGACATTCACTGGGATACTTAACTGTCCCTGTAGACATTCACTAGGTTAATTAACTGTCCAGCAGACATTCACTGGGTTACTTTATTGTCCCTGCAGACATTCACTGGGCTACTTAACAGTCACTACAGATGTTCACTGGGTTATTTAATTGTCCCTGCAGACACTCACTGGGTTGCTTAACGGTCACTGCAGACATTCACTGGGCTACTCAACTGTCCTGCAGACATTCACTGGCTTACTTAACTGTCCCTGCAGACGTTCACTAGGTTACTTAACTGTCCCTGCAGACACTCACCAGGTTACTTAACTGTCCCTGCAGACATTCACTAGGTTACTTAATTATCCTACAGACATTCACTGGATTACTTAACTGTCCCTGCAGACATTCACTAGGTTACTTAACAGTCCCTGCAGACACTCACCAGGTTACTTAACTGTCCCTGCAGACACTCACCAGGTTACTTAACTGTCCCTGCAGACATTCACTAGGTTACTTAATTATCCTACAGACATTCACTGGATTACTTAACTGTCCCTGCAGACATTCACTAGGTTACTTAACAGTCCCTGCAGACACTCACCAGGTTACTTAACTGTCCCTGCAGACACTCACCAGGTTACTTAACTGTCCCTGCAGACATTCACTAGGTTACTTAATTATCCTACAGACATTCACTGGATTACTTAACTGTCCCTGCAGACATTCACTAGGTTACTTAACTGTTCTGCAGATATTCACTAGGTTACTTAACTGTCACTGCAGGCATTCACAAGGTTACTTAACTGTCCTGCAGACATTCACTAGGTTACTTAACTATCCCTGCAGACATTTATTAAGTTACTTAGCCGTACTGCAGACATTCACTAGGTTACTTAACTGGTCCTGCAGACATTCACTAGGATACTTAACGGTTCTGCAGACATTCACTGGGTTACTTAACTGTCCCTGCAGACATACGCTAGGCTATTTAACTGCCCTGCAGATATTCACTAGGTTACATAACTGTTCCTGCAGACATTCATTAGGTTACTTAACTGTACTACAGACATTCACTAGGTTATTAAACTGGCCCTGCAGACATTCATTAGGTTACTAAACTGGCCCTGCAGATATTCACTAGGATACTTAACAGTCCTGCAGCCATTCAGTAGGCTACTTAACTGTCCCTGCAGACTTTCACTAGGTTACTTAACTGCTCTGCAGACATTCACTAGGTTACTTAACTGTCTCTGCATACATTCACTTGGTTACTTAACTGTCCTAGAGACATTCACTAGGTTACTTAACTGTCCTGCAGACATTCACTAGGTTACTTAACTGTCCTGCATACATTCACTAGGTTACTTAACTGTCCTAGAGACATTCACTTGGTTACTTAACTGTCCTGAAGACATTCACTAGGTTACTTAACTGTCCTGCAGACATTCACTAGGTTACTTAACTGTCCTAGAGACATTCACTAGGTTACTTAACTGTCCTGCAAACATTCACTAGGTTTCTTAACTGTCCTGCTGACATTCACTGGGTTACTTAACTGTCCTGCAGACATTCACTAGGTTACTTAACTGTCCTGCAGACACTCAAAAGGTAGCTTACCTGTCCCTGCAGACATTCACAAGGTTACTAAACTGTCCTGCAGACATTCACTAGGTTAATTAACTGTCCTGCAGACATTCACTAGGTTACTTAACTGTCCTGCAGACATTCACTAGGTTGCTAAACTGTCCTGCAGACATTCACTAGGCTACTTAATTCTCCCTGCAGACATTCACTAGGTTACATAACTGTCCTGCAGACATTCACTTGGTTACTTAACGGTCACAGCAGACATAAAAAAGGTTACCTAACTGTCCTGCAGATATTTACAAGGTTACTTAACTATCTCTGCAGACATTCACTAGGCTACTTAACTGTCCTGCAGACATTCGCTAGGTTTCCTAACTGTCCCTGCAGACATTCACTAGGATACTTAACGGTTCTGCAGACATTCACTGGGTTACTTAACTGTCCCTGCAGAAATACACTAGGCTATTTAACTGCCTTGCAGATATTCACTAGGTTACTTAACTGTTCCAGCAGACATTCACTAGGTTGCTAAACTGTCCTGCAGACATTCACTAGGCTACTTAACTCTCCCTGCAGACATTCACTAGGTTACATAACTGTCCTGCAGACATTCACTAGGTTTCCTAATTGTCCCTGCAGACATTCACTAGGTTACTTAACTGTCCCTGCAGACATACACTAGGCTATTTAACTGCCCTGCAGATAATCATTTGGTTACTTAACTGTTCCTGCAGACATTCATTAGGTTACTTAACTATACTACAGATATTCACTAGGTTACTTAACTGGCCCTGCTGATATTCACTAGGATACTTAACGGTCCTGCAGACATTCACTGGGTTACTTAACTGTCCCTGCAGACATTCGGTAGGCTACTTAACTGTATCTGCAGACATTCACTAGGCTACTTAACTGTCCTGCATACATTCACTAGGTTACTTAACTATCCTGCAGACATTCACTAGGTTACTTAACTGTCCCTACAGACATTCACTAGATTACTTAACTGTCCCTGCAGACATTAACTAGGTTGCTAAACTGTCCTGCAGACATTCACTAGGCTACTTAACTGTCCCTGCAGACATTCACTAGGTTACTTAACTGTCCCTGCAGACATTCACTAGGTTACTCAATTGTCCATGTAGACATTCACTAGGTTTCTGAACTGTCCTGTAGACATTCACTAGGTTACTTAAATGTCCCTACAGATATTCACTAGGTTACTTAACTGTAATGCAGACATTCACTAGGTTACTAAACTGTCCTGCAGACATTCACTAAGTTACTTAACTATCCTGCAGACATTCACTGGGATACTTAACTGTCCCTGCAGACATTCACTAAGTTACTTAACTGTCTTGCAGACATTCACTAGCTTATTTAACTGTCCTGCAGATATTCACTAGTTTACTTAACTGTCACTGAAGACTTTCACTGGGTTACTTAACAGTCACTGAAGACTTTCACTAGGTTACTTAACTGTTCATGCAGACATTCACCAGGTTACTAAACTGTCCTGCAGACATTCACCAGGTTACTAAACTGTCCTACAGATATTCACTAGGTTACTTAACTGTACTTCAGACATTCACTAGGTTACTTAACTGTCTTGCAGACTTTCACTAGCTTATTTAACTGTCCTGCAGATATTCACTGGGTTACTTAACTGTCCCTACAGGCTTTCACTAGGTTATTTAACTGTTCCTGCAGACATTCACTAGGTTACTTAACTGTCCTGCAGACATCCACTAGGTTACTTAACTGCCCTGCAGACATTCCCCATGTTTCTAAAGTCTCCTGCAGACATTCACTAGGTTACTTAACTGTCCTGCAGACATTTAATAGGATACTTAACTGTCCCTGCAGACATTCATTAGGTTACTTAACTCTCCCTGCAAACATTCACTAGGTTACATAACTGTCCCTGCAGACCTTCACTAGGTTACTTAACTGTCCCTGCAGTCATTCAATAGGTTACTTAGCTGTCCCTGCAGACATTTACTAGGTTACGTAACTGTCGTGCAGACATTCACTAGGTTACCTAACTGTCCCTGCAGATATTCACTGGGTTACTTAACTGTCCTGCAGACCTTCACTGGGATACTTAACTATCCTGCAGACTTTCACTAGGTTACTTAACTGTCCCTGCAAACATTGACTGGGTTATTTAACTGTCCTGCAGACATTTACGAGGTTACTTTACTGTCCTGCAGACATTTACTAGGTTACTTAACTGTCCCTGCAGGCATTTAATAGGTTACTTAACTGTCCCTGCAGACATTCACTAGGTTAGTTAACTGTCGTGTAGATATTCACTAGGTTACTTAACTGTCCCAGCAGACATTTACTAGGTTACTAAACTGTCCTGCAGACATTCACTAGATTACTTAACTCTCCCTGCAGACATTCACCAGGTTCCTTAACTGTCCTGCAGATATTCACTGGGTTACTTAACTGTCCTACAGACATTCACAATGTTACTTAACTGTCCCAGTAGACATTCACTGGGTTATTTAACTGTCCTGCAGATATTCACTAGGTTATTTACCTGTTCTACAGACATTCACTAGGTTACTTAACTGTCCCTGCAAACATTGACTGGGTTATTTAACTGTCCTGCAGACATTCTCTATGTTACTTAACTGTCCCTGCAGACTTTTACTGAGATTTTTAACTGCGCTGCAGACATTCACTAGGTTACTTAGCTGTCCCAGCAGACATTCACTAAGTTACTTAACTCTCTTGCAGACATTCTCTAGGTTACTTAACCTAAGAGCCATAGAGTGCTAGTGACTGACTCCTGCATTACAACTGTTGATGCTACAAGTCATGGAGTGCTAGTGGCTTACTCCTGGGTTACAAGTACTGAAGCTACAAGTCACGATGTGCTCATTACTGACTCCTGGATTACAGGACCTGATGCTACAAATCATGGAGTGCTGGTGACTGATTCCTTGATTACTGGTACTGATGCTACGAGACATTGAGTGCTGGGGACTGACTCCTGGATTACAGGTACTGCTGTTACAAATCACAGAGTTCTGGTGACTGACTCCTGGAATACAGGTGCTCATGCCACAAGTCATGAAGTGCTGGAGATTGACTCCTGGATTACAGTTACTGATGCTACGAGTCATGGAATGCTGGTGACTGACTCCTACATTACAACTATTGATGCTACAAGTCATGGAGTGTTGGTGACTGACTCCTGGATTACAGTTACTGATGCTACAAGTCATGGAGTGCTGGTGATTGACTCCTGGATTACAGTTACTGATGCTACGAGTCATGGAGTGCTGGTGACTGACTCCTGCATTACAACTATGGATGTTACAAGCCATGGAGTGCTGATCACTCACTCCTGGATAACAGTAACTGATGCTACAAACAATGGAGTGCAGGTGACTGACTCCTGGGTTACACGTGCTGATACTACGAGTAATGGAGTTCTGGTGGCTGACTCCTGGATTACAGGTACTGATGCTATAAGTCACAGAGAGCTGGTGACTGACTCCTGGATTACAGGTACTGATGCTGCTAGCCACGTAGCACTCGTGCCTGACTTTTGTACTTCAGGTACTGATGCTAAAAGTCACAGAGGCCTGGTGACTGACTCGTAGATTACAGGTAATGATGATACGAGTCATGGAGAGCTGGTGACTGACTCCTGGATTACAGGTAATGATGCTACGAGTCATGGAGTGCTGGTGACTGACTCCTGGACTACAGGTATTGATATTACGAGTCCTGGAATGCTGGTGACTGAATTTTGGATTAGAGGTACTGATGCTACGAGTCATGGAGTGCTCGTTACTGACTCCTGGATTACAGTTACTGATGCTACAGGTCATGGAGTGCTGGTGACTGACTCCTGGATTAGTTATTGATGCTACGACTCATGGAGTGCTCGTGACTGAATCATGGCTTAAAATTATTGATGCTGCAAGTCATGGATTGCTGGTGACAGACTACTGAATTACAGTTACTGATGCTACAAGTCATGGAGTGCTGGTTATTGACCCCTTAATTACAGTCACTGATGCTACGAGACATGCAGTGCTGGTGACTGACTCCTGGATTACAGTTACTGTTGCTACGAGACATGGAGTTTACCTGGAGTTTACCTGGAGAGAGTTTCGGGGGTCAATGCCCCCGCGGCCCGGTCTGTGACCAGGCCTCCTGGTGGATCAGCGCCTGATCAACCAGGCTGTTGCTGCTGGCTGCACGCAAACCAACGTACGAGCCACAGCCCGGCTGATCAGGAACTGACTTTAGGTGCTTGTCCAGTGCCAGCTTGAAGACTGCCAGGGGTCTGTTGGTAATCCCCCTTATGTGTGCTGGGAGGCAGTTGAACAGTCTCGGGCCCCTGACACTTATTGTATGGTCTCTTAACGTGCTAGTGA